>NC_068437.1:44453485-44777651 GCF_023373465.1 Oncorhynchus keta | reverse complement strand
TCTGTGTGTGTTGGGGGGGGTTTGTCCCCAACCATAGCCCTTAGAACCTCTATGTATTCACCAAGCTATGAAGATCCCCCTACAAAGCAAATGCCTTGAAGATTTAGCATGGCAGACTAGTAGTGTGTTGAAAAAGGGAAAAATTGCTGTGGAAATTTCAAGTGGTACTTGAGGGGCGACCCAATCAGACCACACATTCTGCTCTCTACAAGTGAGAGATAATTGAAATCTATAAACACCTCCAAAGCCTCTTTCTTATTTTTATTAATTCTCTGCTTTCAAATCTGGGCATCAAATGCGCCGAAAGCTACTTCAAAGAAGATTGTAATGGTTCAAATTCAGCATAAAGAGAAAGCCATTATTGAAAGGCTCTCTTGCATCATTTATTTGATTGTGTTGTATTTATATTTGAAAGCTAGTGGAAATATCACATAGTATTCAAAGGAACAAATGTTTCAAGTCTTGTTACTTTTTACAAATATACATTACCAGTCAAAAGTTTGGACATACCTTCTCATTCAAGGGTTTTTCTTTATTTTTACGATTTTCTACATTGTAGAATAATAGTGAAGACATCAAAACTATGAAATAACACATATGGAATCATGTAGTAACCAAAAAAGTGATAAACAAATCAAAATATATTTTATATTTGAGATTCTTCAAAGTAGCCACCCATTGCCTTGAAGACAGCTTTGCACACTCTTGGCATTCTCTCAACCAGCTTTATGAGGTAGTCACCTGGAGTACATTACAATTAACAGGTGTGCCTTGTTAAAAGTTCATTTGTCGAAATTCTATCCTTCTTAATGCATTTGAGCCAATCAGTTGTGTTGTGACAAGGTAGAGGTGGTATACAGAAGATATCCCTATTTGGTAAAAGACCAAGTCCTTATTATGGCAAGAACAGCTCAAGTAAGCAAAGAGAAACGACAGTCCATCATTACTTTAAGACATGAAGGTTGGTCAATATGGAACATTTCAAGAAGAAGTTTCTTCAAGTGCAATCACAAAAATCATAATGTGCTATGATGAATCTAGCTCTCATGAGGACCACCACAGGAATGGAAGACCCAGAGTTACCTCTGCTGCAGAGGATAAGTTTGTTAGAGTTAACTGCACCTCAGATTGCAGCGCAAATAAGTCCTTCACAGAGTTCAAGTAACAGACACATCTCAACATCAACTGTTCAGAGGAGACTGCGTGAATCAGGCCTTCATGATCGAAGGAACCACTACTAAAGAAATTGCCTAGTTAAATGAAGGTTAAATAAAAATAAAGGACACCAATAAGAAGAGACTTGCTTGGGCCAAGAACCACAAACAATGGACATTAGACCGGTGGAAATGTGAGATTCTTAGTTCCAACAAGGAATAGGAGATGTGATGGTGTAGGGGTGCTTTGCACACTTAACCAGCATGGCTACCACAGAATTCTGCAGCGATACGCAATCCCACCTGGTTTGCGCTTAGTGGGACTATCATTTGTTTTTTAACAGGACAATGACCTAACACACCTCCAGGCTGTGTACTCCGAGCATATGCTGACCAATTGTCAACCTGTCCCTGACTGAGTCAGTAATACCAACATGTTACAATCAGACCATCATAGTCCCTGTGCCCAAGAACACTAAGGAAACCTGCCTAAATGATTACCAACCCGTAGCACTCACATCTGTAGCCATGAAATGCTTTGAAAGGCTGGTCATGGCTCACATCAACACCATTATTCCAGAAACCATAGACCCACTCCAATTTGCATACCGCACCAACAGATCCACATTCATGCAATATCTATTGCACTCAACACTGCCCTTTCCCACCTGGACAGAAGGAACACCTATGTGAGAGTGATATTCATTGACTACAGATCAGCGTTCAACCCCACAGTGGCCACAAAGCTCATCACTTAGCTAAAGACCCTGGGACTAAACACCTCCCTCTGCAACTAGATCCTGGACTTCCTGTCCAGCTGCCCCCAGGTGGTAAGGGTAGGTAACAACACATCTGCCACGCTGATCCTCAACATAGGGGCCCCTCAAGGGTGCGTGCTCAGTATCATCCTGTACTCCCTCTTCACTCATGACTGCATGGCCAGGCACGACTCCAACACCATCATTAAATTTGCAGACGACACAACAGTGGTAGGCCTGATCACCAACAACGATGAGACAGCCTATAGGGAGGAGGTCAGAGACCTGGCCGTGTGGGGCAAGGATAACAACCTATCCCTCAACGTAGTCAAGACAAAGGAGATTGTCGACTACAGGAAAAGGAGGACCGAGCACGCCCCCATTCTCATCGACGGGGCTGTATTGGAGCAGGTTGAGAGCTTCAAGTTCCTTGGTGTCCACATCACCAACAAACTAGAATGGACCAAACAGACCAAGACAGTTGTGAAGAGGGCACGACAAAGCCTATTCTCCATCAGAAGACTGAAAAGATTTGGCATGGGTCCTCAGATCCTCAAAAAGTTATACAGCTGCACCATCGAGAGCATCCTGACTGGTTGCATCACTGTCTGGTATGAAACTGCTCAGCATCTGACGGAAGGCGTTACAGAGGGTAGTGCGTACGGCCCAGTACATCACTGGGGCCAAGCTTCCTGCCATCCAGGACCTCTATACCAGGCGGTGTCAGAGGAAGGCCCTAAGAATTGTCATAGACTCCAGCCACCCTTGTCATAGACTGTTCTCTCTGCAACCACACGGCAAGCAGTACCGGAGCGACAAGTCTAGGTCCAAGAGGTAATATGTACCTACATGTACATATTACCTCAATTACCTTGACTAGTCTGTGCCCCTGCACATTGACTCTGTACCAGTGCAGCTGCTTTTAATTATTTGTTATTTAAACATTTTTCTTATCTATTTTTTACACTTATTTTTCTTAAAACTGCATTGTTTTTTAAGGGCTTGTAAGTAAGCATTTCACTGTGAGGTCTACAATTTGTATTCGGCGCATGTGACAAATAAAATTGAATTTTAATTGATTTAAGGGCTATTTGACCAAGAAGGGGAGTGATGGAGTGCTGCATCAGTAGACCTGGCCTCCACAAACACCCAACCTCAACCCAATTGAGATTATTTATGATGAGTTGGACTGCAGAGTGAAGGAAAAGCAGCCAACAAATGCTCATCATATGTGGGAAAGACTGTTGGAAAAGCATTCCAGGTGATGGTGGTTGAGATAACCTTTTTTTGGTGACTACATGATTCCATATGTGTTATTTCATAGTTTTGATGTCTACAATGTAGAAAATATTAAAAATAAAGAAAAAACCCTTGAATGACTAGGTGTGTCCAAACTTTTGACTGGTACTGTATTTCAGCAAGTTATAACACAAAATCATATCTGAAAGATGAAATGTATACTGTAAGAAGTATATTATGTGCTGTGATTGATGTTGCCATTCTCAGCAACTCAACTTGTAAAATCAAAGCCAGAAAAAGAGATGAGACAGTATTTGTTATGGTAAGATGGTTTTACCCAGGGCTAACACACCATACTGTATCCCAGACAAATTAATTAACTTCCTGAAATCAAATACATGTTTGCCATGAACAACTGATCAGTGGAACATCACAAAGTAGATCATTTGCAATGGATGGTTGCTGTGTTAAAATCTGGATTTGTAGTTTGTATTATCTCTACTAAAGACCACTAGACAGAAGTGTTTTATGTGTGGGAAGGAGTTGGTTTTGCTATTAGCCCATTAAAGCTGACACATCCTGTTATCTGAGATATGTTGTGCCATCTAGAAGCCATGGAGTCAGTGATGTTTCCTGTTGACATCGTTTCATGCATGTTCACAGTATGTCACCAGCTCAACATTATCTCTCCAGTTCTGATGTTGTGAGCTCTGCTCATGGCTCACTGTCTCGATGGCGCTTGATGCCACTTGTGCTGAACGTAGGTTAATTAACCGCTGCCTGCATCCTTCCCCCCTCAGGCTTCCTCACACACAAACACTCACAGGCCAGCACAAAGGTTTGGTGGTAATAAGTAGATAAAAGGCCCATAATGACATAGCACCAGGTTAGAACAAACGTCATGAACCGGTGGCTGCCATCATGTCTTCTGCCTCAGCGAACAACACAAGAGGCCATGTCTCGTGCGGACCATGTGACCGGAATTGTATTGATCACTCAATTTGTGGCCCTGGCTATCCTGGGGCCGTCTGGTGTTATCCCTGGAGGGCTGGCCCAGGAGGGGCTGGCCCAGGGCTCTGTCTGCTCCCCTGACAGGGCCAGCTCTGGGGGTGAAGAATGGGGGAGGCGGGTGGTGTGACTAAGCAGAGTCTTGTTAGAGTGGGGCGGTGCGGACGGGAGGGGCGCATCGCCAAGCCCTGTCCAAAAACAGGCTGCTGCTCGCTTTTTTACATCCCACCAACTGTTCACATTTCAACGCTCTGACCCTTTTTTCATTTCTATACAATACATCGTTAACAAAACAGTTTACAAACCACGGGTGATACATTATCCACTCTGACTTCCCAGATTTACTCAGACTAATGGATTAACCACTGAGCTGTGTAGAGTCCACACATGACTAATGCTCAATATCTCCTTTGTGTGGTATTTGAAAACAAATGCAAACTTACAGGTCGTATCTGTAATACTTGTGTGTATATTATAAATTAAGAGTTTATTTCCAAAATTCTATATCCATCAATTTTTCACATTTGTTTTTTTAATCAAAAATGATTGCTTTTGGGTACCTTCATGTGTGTGTAAAATATGACTTTTCTCAGATTTTGTATTCATAGATTTGAGATGTGTATGAGTTTTTACTTAATTTTTTGCATAATGCTACATGTCCATTGTTTAGATGGAATGGAATGTTTGTATCCTGTATATTTGAATGTGATATGTGGGTGTCTTAAGATTAATGCACAAACTGTAAGTCACTCTGGATAAGAGCATCTGCTAAATTACTCAAATGTAAAATGTAACTGTTTAACATACAGATCTCATATTACTGTATAGAATACACGTTGATGTCACAAATGTATCATTTGTACAGTTCTTTATTAAAAATGTAGTTATTTGTTACATTTGACTGTGTAAAACTTTGCAGTACCACCTGTTTCTCTGAGAGTGAGGTGGATATATATTGCATTTTGCAAAGAAAAGTGATTATTTGGCTCTGAAATGAAATCATTTGGTGATAGATTTCATTGAACAACCCTATGCCATTATTAGATAGTGAAAAAACACCAATCTCTCATAATTTTTTTAAACAATAAAAGCTAATTTATCAACATTTCTGAAAATGGATATATAGTATTTTGGAATGAAACCTTAAATATATACACATATCATTCTCTATTTGCCATGCAATTCTGACATTGGTTGGAACTCAAACGTAAGAGTTTAGCAAACAAGTCAACTTGATTCTCAAGAACTTAAGGTACGGACACAACGGTAGCGTTTTCTGAAAAGCGTCAGCTAAATGGCATATATTATTCTGGCTGAAAGTACTTAACACCTCTTAACATCTTGGCCAGGTCGCAGTTGCAAATGAGAACTTGTTCTCAACTAGCCTACCTGGTTAAATAAAGGTCAAATAAAATAAACAGAGTGCCGGTTGCAATTTGCAAACCGAGTGCAAACCAATTCTTGTAAAAACAGGCAAAAATGTTTGACCACTGGCGGGTGGTGGAACAGCCGACCATAATTCAGTTTTTCCCTTTATTCATAAGCTAATATGTTGGAAAGTGCGTGGACATTTCTAATGTAACTAAATCTTGATTCAAAACATTGTTGAATTGAATTGAATTTGAATCGAATAGAACGACAGAGTGAGCAAACAAACTTAACCACAAAAATAGAGAAAATGGGGAAAAAATTAATCAGTAAGTTGGTATGTTATTGTGACAACTTTGCACACTCCACATGTCACCAAGGCTGTCTTCCCTAGAGAAAGCCTTCCATTTATAGCCATCTAAAAGAAATGAATTTGACTTTAACTAGATCATCTTTTTCCCTTTCACACAATCAGAGACCCCTGTGGTTGACAATAGGGCCTTTGAGAGGGGAAGGAGGCTAGTGCTGGCCAAAGGTTAAACAGGCCATCCCCTCATGATAAATCACTGCTTAATGAGCCTGCCATTGTCCCACATTGTATTGTTCACTTTCAGACCGTTACCTTCTGGTTGTAAAGCTGACACAGCTAATGAACTGGCCGCTTTGAACTCTTCCACAATATTGACTGATTGCATGGAGCAGATGTCTCTGGCCAAGCGACTAGTAAATGTATATTTGATTAAGAAAGAGTGCGTGGCCCTGGAGGTGGCTAGTGTGTGTGGGTGTGGAGGGTTCATTCACCCAGGGAAGTTAATTTTAAAACAATAACATTTGTTACAACTTCTCACTTTGACAAGAGGACCTCTCTCTCTCTTTGAATAAACTTCACTGGAGCACGGCGGGTTGTCTTGCGGTTTCTGTCACGTAGTTACCAGGTTTGTTTTAATGGGGAGGAATTCAAATCAATGGGGTAACAACTACACCGGTAGTGTATAAAACACAGGTAAACCACGTTTTTGAATGCACTGTGCCTTTAAATCTTGTGAGCAAGAACTATTTGATGATGTATGTATCTATTTGGGTGTCTTACTGAGGCAAGGGGCTTTGGACTCAGATTGAAACCTTTTGGGTTCACTTCTATTGTCAGATGATGAAAAATCTGCTATTCTCTCAACAACCTGGAATAGTAGATAGACACCTCACTCACATTAATTGAGCAAAAAGGCCAAATGGAAAGCAGTTTAATTAAAATCACACTATTAAATTCTGATAAAAAATCCCATGAGAATTATTTTTCATTGTCATATATTTTCTTGAATCATCTGAATAATATAATATCAAATCTGCATGTAAATGAGGGCAACTTCGAGATCCCCTTCTCTGAATGTGTTAAAAAATGATTTTCATAATTGAGAAAAGTCTTCCTCCAGTGTGCCCTTAGGTAGAGATAAAGGTAGACATGACTAAACATGAGCCAGTGCACCAGCTTCTAGTGACCGAGAGGAAAGGTGGAAGGAGAAAGGTATTTAGTTCCACTGATTAGCATATAATTGTAGGCTTTGTATTGGACACAGGGAATTAGTCTTGTGCGAGCCCTAATGCTAGTGGTCAGCTGGCTGTCCATTCACTCACTGAACGTAACTTGTTCTGTTGCAAAAGCAGTTTCAAAATTCACAAATGCAGTTTTCAGTTAACACGGTAACCAGCTAGCCTGGCAATATTAGAACGTTTGAAGGAATACCCTGCTGGATTATTCTATACTCAATAAGTCGCAAAACAATAAATGGAATATGCACATTCAATTTCATAATAATCAACTGAGATCAGAACATGTACATCTGCATGAAGATTGAAAATTCAGAAATACCCCAAAACGGAATAGAATGTGAACCAATGATCTAGTCAAAGGAAGAACATGATTTAAATGATTTACTTTAGAGAAATGTCATAACCAAGCAATTCTGAAACAATAGCCAATGGTTACCTCCCTGTTAGATGTTCAGTTGGTAAAACAAGTGCAAAAGGAGGCAGAGAAGTACAGTTTGTTGGTGGTCTCACTCAGGTTATTTTGAAATTAGGGACCATTTAAAGGTCCAAGTGAAGATGTAGTCAGATTTGTTGAAGATTCTGGTTCCTGGTTGAGAAAATGTGACCCTATTCAGTCCAGGTTCAACTTTATGATGAAGCAGGTCCCAAAATATTACAAAATTCTGCAGTCTATTCACTCAGACAGTTTCAGGTACATATTATGCTTAGGCTGATTTATAGACATATTTTGTTTTCAATTATGATAACTTGGATTGTAGTGTTTGTAAGGAGTTTTATAAGTTGTTTTCAGGCTGAATGGGGCACTATGTTAATACTTACCAAACAGAACGTGGGTACACTATTGTGAAATACAGTATATACCCCAAAAGTGAAAAAATGGTGTTAGGTTCTATTTTTTTGTGTGGAATATCCTTTTAAAAGAAACCTAGGCCATGAATAAATCCGATCGTACTTTGTCGGCTATGCACCTTTTAAAGGAAATGCTCATGTGTTCGCGGCTCAATCGGAAATTAACATTAAATGTCAAGCGCGCTATTACACAGATTTACCGCTGATCGGATTGAATCCTGGCCCTAGAGGTCTCCTCCTTGCTAATTCTGTAAGTGGCATATCACCACCAGAAGTTGTTCAAACCTTACACACTTTAAACGACCACAAGAGTTCCTTTTTGCCTGAAAGAAAAATTGCTCGCTGTGCTTGAAGTTGTGTTCGGTCCTGAACCATTATCTGTGTAATACTACTCCTTGAATCGTCATATTGACCCAGCCATTTTCATGGTGTGCCTGTTGTAAATTTGCTGTGACATGGTGTGTCTTCCATGGTCTGTGTGAGTGTGTGGTGCTCTCATGGCAGGCCATGAGAGGAGTGTGTGGGCTCCAATGCTGCCTGCGGCCTTGATAAATGGTCTGTGGTCAGCTGGAGGGGCTCAGGGCCACGCAGGAATGCCCCTGGGGGTCATCCGCTCAGCGGGATGAAGGGATGAGGTGGACCAATGGCCATTATGGCCCTTTGTGTCAGATCGCTCTGTGATTGACATCAGTTTTTCCCTCTCTCCATGGCCCCCATTGAGGAATACTGGCCATCCACTGACCTGCACAGTGGAGGCAATGCATTTAACAATCTTGCTACTTGCTCTGCGATGGGGGTTCTAGAAAGTGACAACATATCGGCCTGAGAGACATTTTATTTGTGGTTGCTACGTTGTGAAAGTCTGAGGGCCTGTCTTCTTAACTTACATTTCCAGAAAATTGTTGAATATTTTCTTATTTTAAAGTGCCAGGTCAAAAGATGCAGTACTATTGTTCTCTACCACTTTGAGGCACTGTGACAGTCACAAGACCCAGCATCCTCACACAGTTAGCATCTTTATAACCCTGGAAAGACCCTTTGTCCCCTTTGACGCAAAATTATCACTCATTACTTTTCCCAGTTTCGATACATTTTCATTGAGGCTGGACTTTTTATGCCTTTCTCAATGCAGTATTTCTTCCCCCTTTATTTCGGCTGAATAACTACTCAAGAAAATGAAAGCATAATGACCCGGCAATTGTGACAAAACCTAATTGGTCACGGAGGCCAGTGGCTAATGAGCTGAAAAAATGTGCCTATGGGTGTGTAATAACTGTATTTTCCT
The DNA here is from genome assembly GCF_023373465.1 of Oncorhynchus keta. Lineage (NCBI taxonomy): Eukaryota > Metazoa > Chordata > Actinopteri > Salmoniformes > Salmonidae > Oncorhynchus > Oncorhynchus keta. Next base: position 44,768,442 of record NC_068437.1, on the reverse strand, counting down.
CTGCCTCTACTCCTTTCGTCACAGCCCTGTGTGGCATTTTTAACTAACTGAAATGGCACCAGATGCAACAGGGCTCAGACACTTTGACTTGAATTGGGAAACCATATGTTCAGATAAGTCATGGTTTCCTCTTTCCCACAGGCAGGGGCCAGTGTGTCTGTGAGGTAAACCACTGGTGGCCAGGAAGCACCACTTTTCAACTCGGCACCATGGGCGACGATAAAGAGATCACAACGGCACAAATATTAATGAAACTTGATTTTGTTTCATCAAAGGTTTAGATTTTCTTTGGGTTTAATCACCTTTTGAAACATTTACTCCTTGTTTTCCTGTAGTATTTTATGTTAAAACATATATCATTATATTTTATTAATCAATTCACAAATGTAGGATATTAATTAAATCACCATGTTGCAAGAGAACTTTCCTGAAATGCAGGACATTTAAAACTTGTAGTGTATTTGAGGTTTAAATAGATTTCTGAAGTTTGTAATTTCCACTTTATTTTTCAGACTTGATTTTCCCTTGTGAAAAATGTATCAACCACTACAAAAATGTACATGAATTATAATCCACATAATAATTCACATTTCCTGTTGCTGCAGGATTATTTTCCTGCTGTGACAAACTGGCTCAAATGAAGATCCTACATCTGTATTCAATAAGACTAACACCACATACATAGTGTAAGAGACACAGTGTCCCTTGTGAAAAACATCAATATTTTTATATTAGAGTTGAACATTTTCTGAAAGACTTTGTTTTTGCAAGCTTGGCTGCTCAGTTCACAATGTTGTTCGCTCCAGTCAAGTGAAGTTATTATCCCTTTTTTTAATATACTGCACTTCTTGCCCTTGTGAACCTGTTGAGAGGTTCTGAAAGGAACCTGAAGAGTACCACTGGCTCCTGAAAATAGTGCTGATTATGAGGCAGAAAGGGGGAACTCCGGTTTTATTCAGTGCCTAAGATAACACTATACAGAATGATAGACTCGTCTGGATTGTTTGTCCCCCTCACCCATTGTTCTTCTTTCCATTGAGTCAGACTCTCAGCTGCACTTGAGGGGGCCGTCACAGGTAGGAGAGCAACAGAGATAATTCGCAGCCCATGGTTGATTGCCCCCTTATAGACACTCACTCTCATGGCCCTGAAAGGCCTCAGACGCTGGTGAATAAACTCCTACTCGCTTCCATAAACTTTTTCTCCTCCTGAATTTTCCGGGGATGTGAACAGCTCCCAGCCAGGGCCGGGGATGCCTCTGAAAGAGAGCCTGTTTGGAATCAAAGCCTGTCGGCTCCACCCTTCTCTGACACACACAAGAAGAGAGCGCCTGTGATCCAGCGCTCAGCCAGTCAAGACAAGAGCACACTGCTTTTCCCTCCTGTGGTCTCGGGTACACAAACTGCTACTAGGTACTAATATTAATGTTTCTTAAATACATATTTCAGTTTAGGACTAGCTCTGTGTTTGCATGTTGTACAATTTCCAGTTCAAGTATAGTCTCATCATCTGATTTTTGGAAATATACATTTTTTTTGTTAAATGGGGGGTGCTTTTGGTTATCGTTTTGTGTCATAATCACAGTAATATTATTCAGTATATTATGACCACACAACGATAAGTAATCTGCATGCATATATCACACCTATTTATCATTCTGAAAGTCTAATTTCCGATTCATGTGGCTCAGGCCAGTCCTATTTAAAGGAACCAAAACACGGAATGCACCCTAAATAGGACATTGAAATGTTGCTGTGTTGTTGTCACACTATGCATTAGCATTATCCTATTGTGGTTGTTTTATTGTTTTGATAGATGACTACGGGTCTGTAACTGACATGTTCTTTCATCTTTGAGTGATCGAGGCCCCATAGTGTGTTAAAGAAATGTTGTCAGTGGTTAAATGGTCTGATTTGTCTGTAGATGCTACAGTTTAAATGAGTCTGCTTCTAAACTTTCAGATGTTTTAAATCGTTGTTGAAACAATAAAACAACCATTGGTAGAGAGCGACATGACCACAGCAGAAGGCAGCAACCCTATAAGCTTGAGAGCCGAGCAGGGTCTCAGATGACATCACAGGGGGAGGTGGCAGCATTGTTAGCGTCCCAACATGGGGCAGTGTATTAAATGCAGCATGAGCTTGATTCTCTTTCAGACTTGACTGAGCAGCTCAGACTCTAAGACCTATCTTAGACCTATGACACAGTCGCACATTCTTAGTGTGACCTGAGTCATGCAGTTGGCTCCCTTGGAGAGTTAAAAGTCACAAAGAAGAGTGTGTTGATAGCCACCAGGAAGATTTCAGCCCATCCAACAATGCTCTTTTTCCCTGGGCCATGGGGTGTGTAAAAGGAGGACCTGCAAGTGCTAGCAGTGGAGCGAGGAGCAAGCACTTTGATTGACAGTGTCTGTCAGGGCCAATGAACTCCACTTAAACATTGTCTTTATGTGTTCTATATAGAGTTGTTCGACTGTGACCCTTCCATCTGTTAATGCTAATCTGTCCGTCATTTGGACCAGTTGACTCTGGATAGGCCTCCATCCAGTCTCTTGTCGTTCTTTCTTCAGCACGTATCGACTAGAGCAGGGTTTCCAAAACTCTGTCTTCGGGACCCCAAGGAGTGTACGTTTAGTTTGTTCACCCTGACACTGCACAGCCGATTGAAATAATCAACTAATCATCACGCTTTGAATCAGCTGTATAGTGCTAGGGCAGAAAACTAAATGTGCACCCCTTGGGACCTTGAGGACCGAGTTTGGGAAACGCTCGACTAGAGATGGAGAAAAATGTGCACCCCTTGGGGCTGTGAGGACCGAGATTGGGAAACGCTTGACTAGAGATGGCACCCCTTGGGACCTTGAGGACCGAGTTTGGGAAACGCTCGACTAGAGATGGAGAAAAATGTGCACCCCTTGGGGCTGTGAGGACCGAGATTGGGAAACGCTTGACTAGAGATGGAGAAAAATGTGCACCCCTTGGGGCCTTGAGGACCGAGTTTGGGAAACGCTCGACTAGAGATGGAGAAAAATGTGCACCGAGTTTGGGAAACGCTCGACTAGAGATGGAGAAAAATGTGCACCCTGGGGGCCGTGAGGACCGAGTTTGGGAAACGCTCGACTAGAGATGGAGAAAAATGTTCACCCCTTGGGGCCGTGAGGACCGAGTTTGGGAAACGCTCGACTAGAGATGGAGAAAAATGTGCACCCCTTGTGGCCGTGAGGACCGAGTTTGGGAAACGCTCGACTAGAGATGGAGAAAAATGTGCACCCTGGGGGCCGTGAGGACCGAGTTTGGGAAACGCTCGACTAGAGATGGAGAAAAATGTGCACCCCTTGGGGCCGCGAGGACCGAGTTTGGGAAACGCTAGACTAGAGATGGAGAAAAATGAGCATCACTTTTATTTTTCACATCATTGCACTTAATATATACAATTTAGCAGATGCTTTTATCCAAAGTGACATAGAGTCATGCATACTATTACATATGGGTGGTCCCAGGTACTGAACCTACTATCCTGGTGTTGCACAAGACATGCTCTTCCAACTGAGCCACAGAGGAACCACTGGATGTTTTATCAGGTTCTTTGGGGAGCAATGACACAAACTGCTATGATTGACCAGAATCTGAAACCAAGACCTGTAATGTCCCTTGAGACTCAACATGACATTTAATTCAATAGCACCATACAAATCAATCTGAAATGCAATGCTTCCCATTGTTAAGCAAACTCTAACACTTACAACTCACTGAAAATGGCCTCAAGACTTCCGCAGCCTTTGTTCTGCACAAGTCAAACAAAAAAACTTGCCATTCAGCTGATTTCAGTCAATACATCATATTTATGTTAACAATCAAAACACAGATAACTGAACGTCGAGACAAAACTAGCAGTGACATGCTATGACTGACAAGTTGATGAGACACGAGAGACATAGCCGGTGGCCTTGTCATGAACTTGAACACCACGAGCTGATGCCAAGCTCTCAACCGATCAGAGGGATTCTACTTTTTTAATCTGTATTATTACTGGCTCATTCAGCAGCAACGTGGGCGATTAGGGCATTTCTCAAAGAAATATGAGAAAGAGACGATTTTCATATCCTTTGTTATTGGTCTTGACCCCATGTGTCTATCGACTTTAGGAGAACCGAGCAAGTGCACATCAAGGCAGGATGAGGGGGAAGAAACTCAATTTATTCAGATTACACAAGACCTCTGGGACAGGGATTTGCTCTGGCAAGCTGTTACCTCTTGTCTCGGAATCATCTGTTTCTGTATCAATAATAACAGGGAGATACAAATGTTTGTATTTTCTTGGAGAATAAAACTTCTGGGGTACTATTGTTTAGTTCAGATGAACTTGTATCAACATAAGGTAGAAAATACTGGAAGAGTTGACCAGATGAGAACGTTTGTACATAAACGTTTTGGTTTTGTGTACGTATTTGTGCTTTGTAGTCAGCAAGAGAAGAATCTCTCTCAAGCTGAAACATCAAACATTGCCCTAGTGCCCACCAGATGAATCTCTCCAAGCTGAAACATCAAACATTGCCCTAGTGCCCACGAGATGAATCTCTCCAAGCTGAAATATCAAACATTGCCCTAGTGCCCACGAGATGAATCTCTCCAAGCTGAAATATCAAACATTGCCCTAGTGCCCACCAGATGATCTCACCAAGCTGAAACACTAAACACTGCCCTAGTGCCCACCAGATGAATCTCTCCAACCCTTTGGTGGGCACTAGGGCAGTGTTTGTTGTTTTCCTCTTGGAGATATTCATCTGGTGGGCACTAGGGCAGTGTTTGTTGTTTTCCTCTTGGAGAGATTCATCTGGTGGGCACTAGGGCAATGTTTGGTGTTTTCCTCTTGGAGAGATTCATCTGGTGGGCACTAGGGCAGTGTTTGGTGTTTTCCTCTTGGAGAGATTCATCTGGTGGGCACTAGGGCAGTGTTTGGTGTTTTCCTCTTGGAGAGATTCATCTCGTGGGCACTAGGGCAGTGTTTGGTGTTTTCCTCTTGGAGAGATTCATCTGGTGGGCACTAGGGCAGTGTTTGGTGTTTTCCTCTTGGAGAGATTCATCTGGTGGGCACTAGGGCAGTGTTTGGTGTTTTCCTCTTGGAGAGATTCATCTGGTGGGCACTAGGGCAGTGTTTGTTGTTTTCCTCTTGGAGAGATTCATCTGGTGGGCACTAGCGCAGTGTTTGGTGTTTCAGCTTGGTGAGATCATCTGGTGGGCACTAGCGCAGTGTTTGATGTTTCAGCTTGGAGAGATTCATCTGGTGGGCTCTAGGGCAGTGTTTGATGTTTTCCTCTTGGAGAGATTCATCTGGTGGGCACTAGGGCAGTGTTTGGTGTTTTCCTCTTGGAGAGATTCATCTGGTGGGCACTAGGGCAGTGTTTGGTGTTTTCCTCTTGGAGAGATTCATCTGGTGGGCACTAGGGCAGTGTTTGGTGTTTCAGCTTGGTGAGATCATCTGGTGGGCACTAGGGCAGTGTTTGATGTTTCAGCTTGGAGAGATTCATCTGGTGGGCACTAGGGCAATGTTTGATGTTTCAGCTTGGAGAGATTCATCTGGTGCCCACCAGATGTCCGTGTGAAGTCCCCCAAAAACGGCCAACACATGGCCTTTAAGGTAAAGTTGTCCATTAATTAATCTCTCTGTTTTTCTCTCCCAAAACCCTTTCCTTCGGCTCTTTTACTTCTAAGACGTGTTTTCAACACACTCAGGGGCTTAACTATGGGAGAGAGAAAAGCTCCATGGAAGAAGTGAAGTATCTTAATTAAAGCACCCTCCACTTCTCCCCGCTCCTTTCTTCCAGGCCCAGAGAAGCAGGAGGAATGGTCCAATCCCACTTTAAGCCACCCTTGTTTCCTGCCGCCAATAGAAAGTCCCATTAGATACAATGACGGAGAAAGGGTTCAAATTAAAACTAAGAGAGCTCCCTCCTTTGCCTATGTCATCCCCTCTCATTATTTCCAATATGAGAAAGTGAGATGGAGTTGAATGTGGCTTCTTCAAATCCACGACATGGCAACACTTGATGCTAATTAACAGAGACTTATTGTTGCAAACCAATGTATGTATAAGGGTTTAGTGGGCTTAGAGGAAAGCCCCAAAGTGAGGGTGAATAACTGTGGATAACTGACCCTCACTGGCCCTCACCCTGCCCAGCCTATGGGATGGAGCGAGCCACAATCTTTTGTCCTTCTGAATTAACCAACTACTACATAACTTGGGTGCGGCAGGGTAGTCTAGTGGTTAGAGTGTTGGACTAGTAACCAAAAGGTTGCAAGTTCAAATCCCTGAGCTGACAAGCTACAAATCTGTTGTTCTGCTCCTGAACAGGCAGTTAACTCACTGAAAATAAAAATTTGTTCTTAACTGACTTGCCAAGGTAAAATAAAAAACTTCTTATAGAACTCACATAGTCAGTTTAGATAAATATTACGATCTACAGTAGATGGGATAAGACAGTTATGTAGGATTCAGAAAATAGTCACTTAGAAATCTCCCAAAGCCTCTTAGACCTGTTTCTCTTTTATCAAAGTGGAATAGAGAATAAGTAGAGCTATACTCACTTTAAAAACAAATAACACACTTCCTACATACTGTAGATATTTATTGAGTATAATTAATGTATGGTTACCATTTTAAGGAGGATAAATCCATTACTTATTCAAGTTAAAAACAAAAATGTGATTCATCCTTCCCAATCAAAGGCTCTAGTTCCCTGAATCCTTTTTCCATTCCACTGTGGAGAATGACGCAGAAGCCTTGGAGACTGCACTTTATGATGACTTATACATGACTTAGCTTGTACTCTATTATTCCCAGGCAGTCTTCCTTTTCTGTGAGACTATGCCTCCGAATTCATCCTCATCTGTTATTTTCATGACCGCAACATTCCCCTGCAAACAAATCAGGCCCTTTTTTCTTTGGGTGGTGGAAAGATGAGGTAATATGTCAGTATGTAAATTGTCAGTTCATATGAACCTTGCTCACACAGGCTTTTATATGAGGCGTGCTCACACAGGCCTTTATATGAGGCTTGCTCACACAGGCCTTCATATGAGGCTTGCTCACACAGGCTTTTATATGAGGCTTGCTCACACAGGCTTTTATATGAGGCTTGCTCACACAGGCCTTTATATGAGGCGTGCTCACACAGGCCTTTATATGAGGCTTGCTCACACAGGCCTTCATATGAGGCTTGCTCACACAGGCTTTTATATGAGGCTTGCTCACACAGGCCTTTATATAAGGCTTGCTTACACAGGCCTTTACATGAGGCTTGCTCACACAGGCCTTCATATGAGCCTTGCTCACATAGGCCTTCACATGAGCCTTGCTCACACAGGCCTTTATGAGGCTTGCTCACACAGGCCTTTATATGAGGCTTGCTCACACAGGCTTTTATATGAGGCTTGCTCACACAGGCCTTTATATGAGGCTTGCTCACACAGGCTTTTATATGAGGCTTGCTCACACAGGCCTTTATATGAGGCTTGCTCACACAGGCTTTTATATGAGGCTTGCTCACACAGGCCTTTAAATGAGGCTTGCTCACACAGGCTTTTATATGAGGCTTGCTCACACAGGCCTTTATATGAGGCTTGCTCACACAGGCCTTTACATGAGGATTGCTCACACAGGCCTTCATATGAGCCTTGCTCACACAGGCCTTTATGAGGCTTGCTCACACAGGCCTTTATATGAGGCTTGCTCACACAGGCCTTTACATGAGGCTTGCTCACACAGGCCTTCATATGAGCCTTGCTCACATAGGCTTTTATATGAGGCTTGCTCACACAGGCCTTTATATGAGGCTTGCTCACACAGGCTTTTATATGAGGCTTGCTCACACAGGCTTTTATATGAGGCTTGCTCACACAGGCCTTTACATGAGGCGTGCTCACACAAGCCTTTATATGAGCCTTGCTCACACAGGCCTTTATATGAGGCTTGCTCACACAGGCCTTTATATGAGCCTTGCTCACACAGGCCTTTATATGAGGCTTGCTCACACAGGCCTTTATATGAGGCTTGCTCACACAGGCCTTTACATGAGGCGTGCTCACACAGGCCTTTATATGAGGCGTGCTCACACAGGCCTTTATATGAGCCTTGCTCACACAGGCCTTTATATGAGCCTTGCTCACACAGGATTTTTTTATTTTTTCCCCCATTTTTTTCCAGAGTCCCCCCCAGAAAAAAGGGACCACAAAGGAGATGAGGAGGGGGAGGTTGCCAATTCACTGAACAAACGATAGAAATCACATTTTGGGGAGCATTACAGAATAATTACACATATGCTTAGATGGGAGGCATTCATGAGGGTTGACAATATTTGAGGGATTAAAGATGTTAGTGGTGCAGCCCTCTCCAAGGAACAGGGATCGTTGACACATTCAAATGCAAAAGCGTAGCCATTTGGAGAGTGAAATGCCGTCTGTCTCTGGTGCTTACTACAAACTTGGGAAGGGCTTTCTTGGGCCCAGACACCGGGCCCTTAATGCCTAAAGCTATTCCTTCATATAAAGCAGGGGACAAAGGCTGGCAGCTTCATGGTGTAAAAGTAATTACCTTTGCACTGATCAGAATAATTCTGCCCACTGCAACAAGCACCTAACCACAAATACCACAGTGTATGTTTCAGTATTTTTTATTTTATCTCACACTGTAGTCCTCCATTTTAACTTAATGTTGTAGTAATAAGCAAGCATAATACACAAATTAAATTACCCATCACAAATGTAATTTGACGGATTTCTTAAACATATATTTTCCATGTGCTCAACTGTGATTAGATACACAATAGCGTTTGAGGATTTTCATCCTGCTTTGTTCTGCAGCTTAAATCAAACTCTCCTTCATCATTTGACCTTCTTCATGCCTCCACAGTAGATCATAAACATAACCAGACTGTAAGAGGGGGACTAGATTTAATGTTTTCTTTCTTCTCCGTGGCAGTGCGGCTCTTCCTGGCTGAAGTCGGGGCCATGAAATCCCTTTTTTGTTGATGTTTAGACATGGAAATGTAAAGTATTCATGGCAATTATAGGCATGAGAAATTGATGAAATTACAGTCTGTTCCTTGAAAGAGGCAGAGCGGGTGCGGAACAAAAGGCAATTGGCTGTGTCAGCAGTGTGGTGGTGGCTTTCTAACAGGTGAAGAGCCCCGTGTGTGGGATGACTGGGATCGGCACGTGAATGTGGCGGGACAGCAGACCCCCTGCTGGGCCGGTACAAAGAGGGGGCACACACCAGAACCGCCAGGACATTGACTGAGATGAGCACCCACTCTTTCTCTGAGGGAAATCTTTGGGCCTCTTCGACTGTTACAGATATGGCACATTTCACCAACCGAAGACCTTCAAATGTGAGGTGAATAGCCTAGAGCACGCTTTCATTTCCCTCAGCCCTTTTCAAAGGAGCGGCAATATGGGATGAATGAGCGCTACTTGAGAATATCCTCCAGTTCGCCTTTCTTTCTCTTTGTATATGTGGGTGTGTGTGACTTTAGTCCTCGTGAAATGATGAAACAAAGCTGATGTAGGAACCTGAATGAAGGCTGAGCATGCTGAGCGTGTGACTATAATCCGGTGAGTGATGTTGAGGTGGACGTGATAAAGTTTTCAAAGTGAAAATGAAATGAAAAAGCATGTATTTATCTATTCACATTGTGAAGGGAATTGTATTAGCCTTGACCCTATTTGGATATTACCACTATTTTGAATACTGAATTGTCTGTTCTGTTTTGTAGCATTTGTCATCCTGCTTGGTGTCAATTATATAGGATTCGAAGAAACAATTCCATACTTCTTCAAGATAGTCATTTTGTTAAAATATATTTTTGGGAGGGATAAAAATACTCTTGAAGTATCTCATGTGGCAGGTGTTTTTGTGCCTTTATATTGAATAGTTTTCCACATGAGAGACTTTACAGGTGACACAGCAGAGTGCAAACAAGCCTTTCATTCAGAATCAATGCACCACTGGGGTGGGAAAAGAAGTGAAAAGCAACTTCATGGCCTCTCTGTGGCAACTCCTTCAAGTCAGACCACCTGATAAACCTTGTTAATGAGAACACACACACACATACTATGGAAAAAGTCAGATAGTTCTACTGCTGCACCCTGTGTGGAGGGCTAAGATAACTGTGACTTGAGATGTGGCAGACAATAAAAGTCCAGGGCACCACTGTGGGCCTCTATGGGTTCCATTCACAGCCATGCTTCCATGAATACAGCAAAATCTGAAATGAAACTTTTAATCTCTGCATCACATACAGACCCCTAAAAATGGGGACTTCCTTTTTAACAATTTCCCCCACCAACATGTTGTGTTCTCTCTGCTCCTAATAATCTTTCAATTTCGCTCTGACCCAGCGAGGGTTATAGATGACTGAAAGACTCCCGTTATAGAATTATAAAGCAAAGAAGGAAGAAAAAAGAAGGAAAAAATGTTTGTTTTTTGGGGGCCAAATGTGGTTCAGTCTTAAAAGAGTGAAGGCAATGTTTCCTGGATATGGACAAGAAAAAGAGTGCAAATCAGGAAGCAAGAATTGTCCTAAAATGTTTCTCCTTATCTCCCTCCTCTTTCAGAAAGTTACTTCAGCCTGTTGAAGGTCAGATTACAGAGCGTGACTCCTGTTAAAATATGCATGGTTTTATTCAGACTTAAAAGTTGAGAAAAGGTCCCATAAAATGTCTGGGGGGCCATTGGCCAACCTGGACTCAGGGGTAGACATAAAATAGTAAATGTAAATCCGGGACAATTAGTTTGATATGATACATTTTGTATAGCATGTATTAATTTGTGGATGTCAATCATCCATTACGAATGATACAGTTGAAGTCGGAAGTTTACATACACCTTAGCCAAATACATTTAAACCTAGTTTTTCACAATTCCTGTCATTTAATCCGAGTAAAGATTCCCTGTTTTAGGTCAGTTAGGATCACCACTTTATTTTAAGAATGTGAAATGTCAGAATAATAGTAGAGAGAATGAATTATTTCAGCTTTTATTTCTTTCATCACATTTCCAATGGGTCAGAAGTTTACATACACTCAATTAGTATTTGGTAGCATAACTTGGGTCAAGCGTTTCGGGTAGCCTTCCACAAGCTTCCCACAATAAATTGGGTGAATTTTGGCCCATTCCTCCTGACAGAGCTGGTGTAACTGAGTCAGGTTTGTAAGGCCTCCTTGCTCACACATGGTTTTTCAGTTCTGCCCACATATGTCCTATAGGACTGAGGTCAGGGCTTTGTGATGGCCACTCCAATACCTTGACTTTGTTGTCCTTAAACCATTTTGCCACAACTTTGGAAGTATGCTTGGGGTCATTGTCCATTTGGAAGATCCATTTGCGACCAAGCTTTAACTTCCTGACTGATGTCTTGAGATGTTGTTTCAATATATCAACATAATATTCCTCCCTCATGATGCCATCTATTTTGTGAAGTGCATCAGTCCCTCCTGCAGCAAAGCACCCCCACAACATGATGCTGCCACCCCCGTGCTTCACGGATGGGATGGTGTTCTTCGACTTGCAAGCCTCCCCCTTTTTCCTCCAAACATAACGATGGTCATTATGGCCAAACAGTTCTATTTTCGTTTCATCAGACCAGAGGACATTTCTCCAAAAAGTACAATCTTTGTCACCATGTGCAGTTGCAAACCGTAGTCTGGTGGTTTTTATGCCGATTTTGGAGCAGCGGCTTCTTCCTTGCTGAGCAGCCTTTCAGGTTATGTCGATAAAGGACTCGTTTTACTGTGGATATAGTTAATTTTGTACCTGTTTCCTTCAGCATATTCACAAAGTGGCGGCAGGGTAGCCTAGTGGTTAGAGCGTTGGACTAGTAACTGAAAGATTGCAAGTTCATATCCCCGAGGTACAAATCCCCAAGGTACAAATCTTTGTTCTGCCCCTGAACAGGCAGTTAACCCACTGTTCCTAGGCCGTCATCGAAAATAAGAATTTGTTCTTAACTGACTTGCCTAGTTAAATAAAGGTATAAAAAAAGAAGGTCTTTTGGGATTGATTTGCACTTTTTTGCACCAAAGTACATTCATCTTTAGGAAACAGAACGTGTCTCCTGCCTGAGCGGTATGCGTGATCCCATGGTGTTTATACTTGCGTACTATTGTTTTTACAGATGAACGTGGTACCTTCAGGTGTTTGGAAATTGCTCCCAAGGATGAACCAGACTTGTGGAGGTCTACATTTGTTTTCTGAGGTCTTAGCTGATTTCTTTTGATTTTCCAATGAGGCACTGAGTTTGAAGGTAGGCCTTGAAATACATCCACATGTACACCTCCAATTGACTCAAATTATGTCAATTAGCCTATCAGAAGCTTCTAAAGCCATGACATAATTGTCTGGAATTTTCCAAGCTGTTTAAAGGCACTGTCAACTTAGTGTATGTAAACTTCTGACCCACTGGAATCGTGATACAGTGAATTATAGGTGAAATAATCTGTCTCTAAACAATTGTTGGAAAAATGACTTGTGTTATGCACAAAGTAGATGTCCTAACTGACTTGCCCAAACTGTAGTTTGTTAACAAGAAATTTGTGGAGTGGTTGAAAAACTAGTTTTAATGACTCAAACCTGTAAACTTCTGTCTTCAACTGTATGTTACGAATTACAATTTGTGTGATATGTCACAAATTGCAATTTGTACAATGTGTTACAAATGTGTAAAACGTATGATATGTTAAAAATTCCAATTTGTTGTGGTTAACATTGGCTAGCTGTCTATTGTTAACGTTTGCTAGGTGGTTGACATCAGGGTTAGTGCTTAAGGTTAGGGATAAGGTTAGGAGTTAGGTTAATGGGTTAGCTAACATGCTAAGTAGTTTCAAAGTAGCTCAAATGTAGTAAGTAGTTGCAAAGTTGCTAATTAGCTGAAATTCGAACACGCAACCTTTGAGTTTCTAGACGTTCGAGTTTTATGCCCAACCATCCAACCCCAACCAACCAACCGCCCTACTTTCAGATTTGCTTCGAGTAACCGTCTGTGTTATGTAACCATACCAAACATAACATATCATACTAATTTGAGTGTCCCGGGTTAGGTTTTTATTATGTTACGTCTAGTCTATGAGACTAGACTGCATTGGCAGCCCCAGGCCCTTTGTAAAGGGGACTCCTCCTCATCTGAAGGATGAATGATTTCATGACTGAGTGAGAATGAAAAAAAAAACACCCCTCAAGAATGAATCTCAGCTCTCAAGTGATTATTTTTGTTATTTTCTCTCTGGGCAGTAACACCTACATTGTATTCAAAGAGACAGAGAGCCTCCGAAAGGAAACCCCTCCACTTCAAGGCAGCTGGGCATGCCACATACTCAGTCCAGCCTCTTCACTCTTGGGTGGGTTTTGTACAAAGCTCAGATTCAGAGGCCTCTGCTTCACTCACTCTGGCAGAAAGTGACTATAAATTCACATTGTGGGACTTTTACAGAGCTTGCTGGCTTCTTCAAATGTAGGCCTCAGTATATAGAGTCTCAGTAGCATATTATTTTATTACACTTATCCACACCTGTTTTTTACTCCCACAAATACAGCACATGAGAAAAAGACTAAATGATGTTTTACTGATAGCTGAGAGTTTTTAGTGTGGGCGTCTGAGGCTACTGCAGAGGGCTTGCCTTTTCAGGTTTCTTCAACCAGTGGGCACCCTCCTCTGTGACTGTCTGTCTGTCAGACAGCTGAATACAGAGGGCACTGAGATACCCTATTTAGAGAGCATCCCAGAGTTCAAAAGGTCCTGCTGAATGTTTGGGGTCTTTCTGTCTGCAATCTTGACCATCATTGGACACGACAACCGCTGAAGGCTTCACAGGCTGGTCACTTCATGAAGTCCCTTTGAGACAATTATTAGATTATTTTTATACCTACACCAGGTGAAGTCCACCTGCCTCTCCTGCAATGCCACTGTTTGTATACTCTATAGCAGTTCTCCAACCTTTCATCACAACAACAGCAGGATCATTGTATGAAATCTATGTATTCTGCTTCTTTCAGTTACTCCTAATGCTACTTTTCATTATCTCTCAGATGGATGCGCAATAGCATGGAGGTTATTCATCACATTTGACCAGCACGGTAAATTCACCACTATGTTATGATGATATTTAAATAATGTAAGAAACAGAGTCATACTTGGACTGTCAACAAAGCATGGAATAGTCCTGTAAATGTTGGTATTTACTTTATGTTTGTAAAGTATATTCTGTTTTGGAAAAGATTGTGGTAACAGGTGGAAAAAAAATTGTAGCTTGAAATATCTTCAAACATTTCCAGTAATTTAAATTCATGTTTACCCCTTGATTTAAAAATAATTACTTCTAGAGTATCATAGAACGTTAGACAAAAAGGAACAGCATATACTGAAAATCATGTCTAATTTCATTCACAGAACCTGTCCTAGCATGGTGTCATGACAACAATGATATTCAATGGGGTTACCACATCAAAAGTTATTACACCTTTGATTCAGAAAACAAGGATACCAGCACAAGAGCAGCTTGGGATTGGAGGTTTCTCCATATGTGGGAGGGGACGGGGGGCCAATATCACCCACCTCTTCAGGAAGTGTCCTGTGAAAGCCTAGAATGGTGGGGAAGGAGCTCTCCGTGGCCCCGTGGAGTCCTCACAGCCAGCAGGCACTGCGGCTGGCAGCATTATGCCATTGGAGGAGGAGATCCAGGGCTGCCAGTCCCCTGCCGCTGTTTCCCCATGCCTTTCAACCCCGCTCCCTGCCACACAGAGAAGGAGATTAGGATTAATCTTCCGTCTGACATGCTGATATTAACACCATTTTTTCTGCCTTCCCTCTCATTTGCTGTACATTTTGGGCTTGTTAGAAAGGAAAAGGAGGGGCAGAGAACAAAATCTAAGTCTGGGCCATGGATTACTCCTAGAGAGGAGGGGGGCAGGTTCAAAGGGGGTTTTCTTGTGATGGGGACAGAAGGACAATCATTTTGGCAGAGAACAGTATGGTGTCAGGATCACTCTCTGTTGATGTGATTTGGGATATGTGGGTTCAAATTGCCACACAGGGAAAAGAGAAGGGCTTTAGATAAACCCAGCCATTCGATAGGCCTGTCTGTCTGAAATGTATGACTGAAATAATTATTTGATAAAGGTGTAGAATATTGAGGTAAAATATTTGCTCAGATCCACATAAATTATATCCAAATATCAGTCAAAATATTTTCTAAATGCAATAACTAATTTAGAATTGCATAGTAATGGAGTAAAGCAGGTTTAGGGAACACAATATATTCTGTGAAGTTGTGGACTCAATTCCGGTTGCAATTCCCTTTTTATTTTTACACATGTGGATTTAAGGACTGACCCTATTTCCTTATAACACTTATTCCGTTTGAATAATAACAAAAACACTTAACTCTATTAACCTAAAATAGCAGCAATTGTGAAAAATAACCACATTTAACAAATAAAAAAAGTGAAGTAGAGTTTTTGTAAAGTAAACCATTGTTTAAAATGTTTTTTAAAACTATAAGGTGTGAGAAACAGCAACAAACAATTGTTTGTGAAATGATATCACGTGAGAGTTCACACATCTTCAGGCGTATTACACTGTTGTAAAGCATTCTCTCCTTTGTCTTAACCTGACATTATTGCTCCTTTAGTGGGAAAAGTTACATGTCATTGTCTGGAATTTTACCTCTCCCTCACCTCCTTTTTGATTATCCCTGTGAGAAACCCTGTTCCTGTATAGTATACACTTTCAATTACACTTTACACGTAGGGGTCTAGGCCAGGGAACCATCAGAAAAAGACACACACAGACGTTGAAAAGGCAAAGGGCCTTTGCTGTTATGCAAATATATCAAACGGTAAACGGTTGAGTGAGAATTATATTTGAATTAAATGAGGCTTTGGCTTTCTATAACACTGAATTGCAAGGCAAAGTCTCAATACAGAATCCCCACGCCGCGGCCATGCATATTATGCACTTGACGAAATGTGAACTGACATAAATACCATGGCTCACTTTCAATCCGATTACTCGGCTAAACCACATCAATACCATCCATCCAACAGGCGCTAGCGTCCCCCATTCAAGTGGCCAGAGAACAACCCCAGCTCCTCCTTGGTACACAAGCACCCTCGCTGCCACTGCAGAGCCCCCACGCTCAACCCATCAGCCAAACTCAATGGAACCCTTTCGACAAGGTGCTTTCCTCAGCTCTCCAAGCTCAGGCCTAAAACAAAGCTAAAGATTGTGTCGATGTGCCCAAACTCCCACTGCAGCCCCGTCAGCCCATACAAGCACTCAGGTTTAAAAAAGACTATTCCCTCCAAGGACTCAGAGCTCTTTTTGTGTGCCATCGTATTGAGTAGGTTTTCCCAATGTGTCCCCATTATAACGATCAACAAGAATAATGCTCCAGGTTAGCATAACCGAGGGGTCATTTCTGGCAGCATTGATCGCTTGATAGCAACCAGACCTTTATTTAAACTGGTGTTGACAACCACAAAGATTCCCCCTTTTGGGGATTTGTAGCAACGCTTGGGTTTTGCGTGGAGCACATTTTAACCAGAGGCATTTACAAGATTTTTCTAAACAACCTGCCAGGTGCAGAGGCCTCCCTAAAGATCCAGCAACGTGGTGGAACGTTATGAGGCCCAATGAGATTAGAATGAGAATTAAATACGTTTGCCACGTTGATGTTCCCTGAGCTCCCATGACCAATTTAGGACTAATGAGCATTCTATGAGTGCTTTCCAAAAGCCCAATGTTTTCAGCCATCCATTTTAATGAGAGAACAGAACCAGGTTTTGAATTGAAACGGTTATTTGAGCTAAGAGGAGGGTACAAAGACAATACCGAGGAAAATGTTTCCCATATACAGTTACTACCATGATGCACCACGAGCAAAAGCAAAGCCTGTAAAACTGATTGATAATTCTCATATACCATTAGTCAATAAGCAAATATGTTGTTGAATGATACTGTAGTTGAAAGACTTCTCTTTCATATTGTCTCATTTGAGTGTTTAGTTCAGTGCTTTAAACATTATGTACCATACTACAACCAAACAGAGTTGAATTACAGGTCCCACCTTTTCTGGATAGTCCCATGTAGATGGGCATACTATCAACAAACTGTCTGTTGATAATCAACTGCTTGCTAAGGTTACGGTTAAGGTTAAGAATAAGGGTAAGGGTTAAGGTTAGGGTTAATTTCAGAGGATAAGGGTTAAGGTTAGGGCTAGGGTTAGTGGATAGTTGTTGTTGACAGTTATTGAACAGATACTGAACAACTACAAACCATCTACTTGGGATTATCCCAAAAAAGTGTTACCAAAGGAACAAAATAAATGGTTAGTTGGCACTTATAGACACATAGGTATCCACTATTTAAGGGCTCCCAGGTGGGGAAGCAGTCTAAGGCACTGCATCTCAGTGCTAGAGGTGTCACTACAGACCCTGGTTCGATTCCAGGCTGTATCACAACTGGCCATAATTGGGAGTCCCATACGGCGGCGCTGTCATTGTAAATAATCATTTGTTCTTAACTGACTTGCCTGGTTAAATGCAAATATATTGCGCATTGATAAAACTCTATCCACAAAGGTGGGCACATCTGTTCCAAAACATCCCAGTCCTCTGGAGTAGGTCAAAGGTTACAGTATATGCAACATTTTCATCTTGGGCTATATCATATTCCTGACCAAGGTTGCTAGAATATAGCATAGGTCTTATTTCCATTCCCCCTTGGAAGCATATAACATTTAATTGGTTGATAAATGTTGACAGACTCAAACAAAAGTTGGGATTTCACCTCATACTTAAAATTAATGTAGCCATCATGACAAGGTAAGATGCCCAATTTCCCATCATTGTAATCATGCAGCAGTCAAACAGACAATAAAGTGAGGCTATGGCAATATATTGATTAAGTGGTACATAGTTAGTAGTTAACCTGTTAACTAAGCAAAACATCATTATGAATCTATGACCTGACAAAGGATGGACTAACTGACACTGGTGGGGGCTCAATAGAAACCCGTCATTAGCACAGATTGGCTGCCAAGTAAATTGGGGAACAGGTGCATTCAGAGCAACACACACTGAAACGCTTTGTCCGTGGACTTGTGCCTCTCTCCGTTTGAAAACGGGGGGTTATGTTTAATGCAAAGTTAATATCGATTTAATGCTTGTCAGAGCTCCTCTGTATTTTGGGCCATTCCTAATCCCTCCAATGTTCCGCAGTGGCCGGATCCTAGTCAGAAACAGCTGCTGAGCCAGACTTGAAGAGGGAGAGCACCACTCAAGAAGGCGGTTTATAGAAGGTGTAAAGACCGTCCATCTTCAAAGCAGCGTGTAAAATAAATAGACCACGTGTAAAAACAAAATTAGAAATGGATGATTTCCTTTTAAATATATAACCAGTAAAAAGTTATTTTTTTTAAACAGCATAACTTTCAACGATGCTGTGGTAGGCCTATAGGCCAATTTCTCTGAATGTTGTCATAGTCTGCAATGAAATTATAAAAACACTTATAATTATTGCTTTAAAGAAAAATACATATAATTTATCTTAATGCTAATGATGGGTCTATTTACAGTATCTGCTCACTAAATACAGTTAAATATATTGAATAGAAAGTCAGGTAAAGAGTACAATACATTAGGCAAAAAAAACGAGGTTGCAAGAAGGCCATACATTATTAATCAACATTTTCACAAATGTACGTCATTAACCTGAATATATAACAATGAATTTAGGAAACGGTTAAAATATTTTGCGGCAGTCTTACTGTAATCTATCTTCAGTATCATTATCATTTCAATGCACCCACCTCTTGTGTCTACGGACAAGCGTGGGGTGGTGAGGGTGGGGATATAATATTTGAAAAATGTGTTTTAAAAGAGTTTAATTCAGCGACCGACCAGCTGTTTCTCTAGACTATATTTGGTAAAGAGAAAACAATCGTGTCAGGCTTGGAAAGCTAGTAGAAATTAGTTTCGGTCACTGGGGCTAAGCTATATTTCCTGCAAACCATCTGCTTGATTTGTACAATAGGGGGATTTTCGAAGGTTCCTGAAATAATTAAACGCTTTGAACTTAACAGTGATGTTTTTTTGTCTGTGAAGGTGGGTGCTGTGTTAATGTGTCTTAATATGGGTTTCCCCGACGGGACATAAAACGCAAATCTAATGATCAATACATTTATCTAAAAATGTAACGATTTCATGGTTACGTAATTACTTGTCTGTTTACTCAGACATTACCTGTTTAAGCTAAGTGGCTTATATATATACAAAACATGTCATTTGTCAAATGACCCTCTTCACTTAAGGAGTGTTTATACGCATAATTTGTTTAATTCAAGAATGTTACAGTAATTAGTCTCCTCAGCCTATGAACATTTTTATTTATTTCATATTTCAATATTTTGCCTATAACAGGTAAAAGGCCTAAATACTGACAGCATCTGAAAATTGCTAGACAAGGCACGATGAATAGAGGCTATAGCATTAAAACTTGATATATAACCGTCACACACCATGAACCTCACACCACAAACGTAGGCCTACAGTGTAGACTCTGATCTGTCCTAATAAATACATTGTTATATGGTCTGAAAATATTGAGTAGGATTAATTTGTGTTTATGTGGAAGTTTTGCTAACGATGTCTTTACTGCCAGGGCTCTTTTGCATAACATATGGGATTCACCTATAAATATCCGAAATAAACTCACTCGGCCATGCATGGGTAACATGCAAGACTGGTGGATCAGATGGCTAATTGGAGCCTACTCATATTAGATCATTTGTAAAATATATACAAAAAATATGACAATTAATTTTTGCGTTAGTAATGGACATGGGTACCATGCATCTATTTTCATGGGAAGCGCCTGGCGCATAATTTCATGGAGATTTGCCTTCTGTGCCATCACTTAGGACACACGCGGGTTTACCTTCCCCGCACTTTCAAAGCAGAAGTGTTGACTCTCCAGAAAGAAATGTGAAGGTAACCACTTTAAAATGAATGGTTAGGAGAACAAAACAGAGAGAGCAGCGGTCAAACGCCATTAGTCACAGGTCTTAGCCAACAGGCCTCAGGATTCACCTCTCCTAGCCGATCACAGAAAAGAACTTCGAAATAGAATCTTCCTCAAAGAAACTCTTTTGTTAACTTCCCCCCCCTGTTTTATAATCTATTTCATCAATGGGCGGTTATCATTTTCCTCCTGCGGTTTGCAACCTATCCTAAAAGTTTTCGCTTTGACATAGGCCTGCCTACTAGGCTACAATAAAATGAACCCATGTGTAGCGCTGCATGGGTCTGACTTAGCCCTCGAAACAATGCTTCTACGGTTTAAATGGCAGATACAGTGGAAAAAACGTATGGAGCTTGTAAAAAAAATAAAAAAATCGGTAACACTATTTTAAGGGTCCATAATAAACCATTTATAAGGCATTAACAAACAGTTTGTTCGCCATTTATTAACCCTTACTACCACATTTGTAAATGTTAGTAAGCTAGTTATTCACATTGACATATGCCTATGTATATATATTTAAATGTGATGTGATGTGTGCTTATCTTTTTATCAGGTACTACTGAAATGTCTACAAATGGCATGCCCATATTTTGTAGAGAAATTTCACTGATCCCTCAAAATATTTATAAAGTATTTATCAAGTATAAATAGCGTTAACTTTGGATTGGGGACTGCAAAAAATACTTTACTAATGATGAATAAAGGATGTATAAATGTTGGAGTAATGATTCATAAATAGTCAACGCACACTTTATAAATGCATTGTAAATGGTTTGTTACCGAACCTTAAAATAAAGCGTTAACAAAAGATCATGCCCTAAACTTTTAACTCTTAAAATGATGATAATAATAATAATAATAATTGAATGACATCAATGTGAACTATAGCTGTCATACCACCAGGTTTATTTATGTTTTATTATTAGGCCTACATAACTTGGCCTATCATTCATTTTTTAAATGAAATGTCTTAATTGGTTCATTCTCAAACCTTAGGCTAAATAGCATTATAGTGACTGTTAAAATACATTAGGCATCTAATTGCAAGTAGGCTCATTGATGATTTTTCTGCCCTGTTTTGGTCTTTCAAGAAATAGGACATACATGTCCAAGGCACACACTGACACACAACAGTTATTTTGAATAAATGTAGTCATTAAATTCAAAACCGTTTTATCTATTGGTGTCTTACAGCACAAATGCACTTAAAGAATGAGACTCTAACCGCCCATTGAAATCAAACTGAATAATAGGATTTTTTAGAAAGATTTGTGTCAGGGTAAGAAAGAACAAACTGCTGAGAGGATGACAGTTACTTCATGGATAAGAGGATAAGAGCGCAATGGCCAGAGCTGCACATTATTTTCAGCGGGACCAGCGACATTAAATGGGATCTCTCAGATTCACCGTTTTTAACACACCAGTTAAATATTCTGACATTAAAGCCTGTCTGATTTTCGCAGAGAAAAACAGACTGGTACAGACGACATATTGTGCTCATAATATCCTACCCAATAGGCTATGGTACAATGTTTTTTAAAACTCCGTTTCAATGAGCTACGAGGGAAAATAGTCATACAAAACAATAAGCCTAATAATAATAATAACAATAATAATAACAACAATAGCCTAATTACAACATTATTTTTAATACAAGTGAATGCGGATAATATTTACAAATAATTACAATTATGACATTGCATTCTAATAGAACTGAGGCAATCACCATATTCTCAAAGTTCCTCCCACAAGCCCGAAACTAACGACATTAATGCTGTTATATGCTCAAATGAATTTAAAATACACTTTTTAAATAAACCCTCTATTCACAGACAAACTTCGTCGAGTCCTTTAAAATAGCCTTTAATTAGTCTCTGTGTGCTGCCACCGTTATCACAGTGAAAACTATACCAAAAAGTGGTCAGTGTGCAAAATTGATGACTACACTTTCTTTGTTAAAAGGACATTGTCTTGCGCTTGCTTATGAAGTCTAATCCAATCATAAATTGCTTATTCGAACCAATCAGCAGGCACTGAATTTCCCCTGAAAGAAACTCACGTCGAGAACTTTGTTGAACTTCATTGTTTGACTGTCAGTTTCGAAAAGGCTTTGCTAACGGTCCACTATAAAACGCTTCTTCTAAATGGAATGGTCAGAAGAGAACTGTGAGTCTTTCCACTTGGATCCTATAGGCCACGGAAACTCATTCAGTGAGAAAGGGCTCTTTACAATTACTCTTCCTTATCCACCCAAAAGGAGCAATGATGTTCCCTAGTGTACTTGCGGCTTCCGATATGTACCCCAGACTACTTCGACCGCCGGCGGCTCACTCTCTGCCCCAGTCCTTGCATTCAGCGTTCGCCGCCCACTCAAGCTTTTTGGTGGAGGACCTGTTGCGGATCAGCCGGCCAGTGAGCTACTTGCACCGGACGATTCCGTTACCCAGCGTGTCTCCCCCGGGATCAGGAGCCACCACGCTGACCTGCAGTCACCACACTGACCAAGCTGTCATCACCACTTCAGCACAGACAAGAACGGGCTCTCCTCAGAGCCCACTCTCCATCAACAACGACCCTAACTATCTGAAGTTTGGAGTTAATGCCATCCTAGCACCAGAAACGAGAAACGGTAAGATTATTGGGAATGTATAGGCTAATGTAAACTTCATTATTTAGCATTTACAAACAGGACACCTGTTACGCAGGGATGTGGATATGTGTAATGCATGGATCGAGATTATGAGGGCAGTGTCACAACATTTTAGGCCTATATGATTTGACAAAACGAAATGAGTAATTTAATTCAATGTTTTCTTTAATTTTGAATCACAGCATCGTGTACACCTTCAATGCATCATGCCATGCATGGCAAAACCTTCCCTCTGCCATATTTTGACGGATCGTTTCACCCCTTCCTCAGAGCATCCTATTTTCCAGGTAAATCCACTTAATAATCCGATGCCATGCTCCATGTATTCAGCTGATGTCGTTGTGCCTTAAAACAATCTGCCATTGGCTAGTTGAATCTAGAGGAAATACAACCGTTAGTTCAGAGGTTGGAAGCCGAAGAACATCGTGGAATCAGTCTCGCCAATTTGATGCCCTATTTAGCAGAGGCAGGAACTGCTGACATTTTGCACCGGTTCCCCTAATCTACAAATTAGCCGCAATTGTCATGGTCTAAATTTGAGGCGGATCCCCTCTCACAAGGAAGCTGCTTGCGTCTCTTCATTGCTTCTCTTTCCCACCGAGCCAGTGCACTTAGTTACTGATAACTCACAAAGCTTTCAGCACCATGACTAATTGGTCAGCTCCCTCCGGCAGCCACACACATTCTGCTGATAGGCATTTACCAGTCATGGACTAATTCCCCATTAGGGGCTATTCATTATTTCAATATTCTCACAAGACCACATAGAGGGTTATGCATGTTTATGGGTCGTGCTGATGTGAAAAATCTAAAGTTAGCTAACAATACAGTGGCTTGCCAAAGTATTCACCCCAGTGGCATTTTTCCTATTTTGTTGCCTTACAACCTGGAATTAAAATAGATTTTTTTGGTGGTTTGTATCATTTGATTTACACAACACGCCTACCACTTTGAAGACACTTTTTTTGTGAAACAAACAAGAAATAAGATATTTTGCAGTAATTACAGCTGCAAGTCTCTTGGGGTATGTCTCTATAAGTTTGGCACATCTAGCCACTGGGATTTTTGCCCATTCTTCAAGGCAACACTGCTCCAGCTCCTTCAAGTTGGATAGGTTCTGCTTGTGTACAGCAATTTGAATTGAGGTCTGGGCTTTGACTAGGCCATTCCAAGACATTTAAATGTTTCCCCTTAAACCATTCGAATGTTGCTTTAGCAGTATGCTTAGGGTCATTGTCCTGCTGGAAGGTGAACCTCCACCCCAGTCTCAAATCTCTGGAAGACTGAAACAGGTTTCCCTCAAGAATTTCCCTATATTTAATGCCATCCATCATTCCTTCAATTCTGACCAGTTTCCCAGTCCCTGCCGATGAAAAATATCTCCACAGCATGATGCTGCCACCACCATGCTTCACTTTGGGGATGATTTTCTCGGGGTGGTGAGAGGTGTTGGGTTTGCACAAGACATAGCATTTTCCTTGATGGCCAAAACGCTCAATTTTATTTTCATCTGACCAGAGTACCTTCTTCCATATGTTTGGGGAGTCTCCCACATGCCTTTTACCGAACACCAAACGTATTTTCATATTTTTTTCTTTAAGCAATGTCTTTTTCTGGCCACTCTTCCATAAAGCCCAGCTCTGTGGAGTGTATGGATTAAAGTGGTCCTATGGACAGATACTCCAATCTCCGCTGTGGAGCTTTGCAGCTCCTTCAAGGTTATCTTTGGTCTCTTTGTTGCCTCTCTGATTAATGCCCTCCTTGCCTGGTCTGTGAGGTTTGGTGGGTGGCCCTCTCTTGGCAGGTTTGTTGTGGTGTCATATTCTTTCCATTTTTTAATAATGGATTTAATGATTCTCCGTGGGATGTTCAAAGTTTCTGATATTTTTTTATAACGCAACCCTGATCTGGACTTCTCCACAACTTTGTCCCTGACCTGTTTGGAGAGCTCCTTGGTCTTCATGGTGCCCGCTTGCTTGGTGGTAGCCCTTGCTTAGTGGTGTTGCAGACTCTAGGGCCTTTCAGAACAGGTGTGTATATATACACGTAGATCATGTGACAGATCATGTGACACTTAAATAATGTCCACCTGTGTGCAATCTAACTAATTATGTGACTTCTGAAGGTAATTAGTTGCACCAGATCTTATTTAGGAGCTTCATAGCAAAGGTGATGAATACATATGCACGCACCACTTTCCTGTTTTTTATTTTTTGTATATTTTTTTAACAAGTAATTTTTGTAATTTCACTTCACTAATTTGGACTATTTTGTGTATGTCCATTAAATTAAATCCAAATAAAAATATATTTAAATTACAGGTTTTAATGCAACAAAATAGGAAAAACGCCAAGGGCATGAATACTTTTTCAAGGCACTGTAGATAGTAGCCTGGAGTCGTTCAAGTAAAATCTAATGATAGGCTATGGGCCGGTCTAATGCTACAGTGCTCTCTGTTATACAGTATATTTCAAGATTAAGAATATAGGTTTATTTTGTTCCCGAAGTTATAGTGAATTCACACATAAATTGGCTTTCGAATAGCCAACAATAAAGACGATTAAAATAATCTAAAATGGATAAGGTGTAGATCTGGATTTAGAGACAGCTTATTTTGAGAGCAACAAAACAACTTTAGCCTCATAGCTTTTCGTATTTAATGAAAAGGATGTGTGGCAAAAATAGGGCCCAGCCATCAGTATTCTCCAAATGATCTTGGCATGCAGACAGTTGTGATTAGTTTGAAAGTGTAGATCTCTTTTGTTGCAGTAATATATGGCTTTAGCGGCCTGTCCTAAGCCTTTTTTCAGTTAGTTCATTACTACACAATTACCGTTCACGCTTCATTAGCTACTCTATCTTTCATTGGGCCTTTCAAAAGGGATACTCTGCCTTTTTACCATACCAATGCTATAAGGGACCAAGCAATGTGCTAATTAGCTGCTTCGTGCCAATTCACTCAAACGGACTGCATTTCGGATCTTAAAGAGAGACTTTGGTTTAAACTACGAAATAATTATCTCATATGCACCTTTAACCCCTCCACCCACTCGCTGAAGAAAAGGCCAGGCTTCGCCTACTTTCACATTCACTTAGCCTATGTGTGCATTTTCTTGACTGACATGATGCAATGCTAATGGTATGTTGTTTTGATAAATATTTTAGCATCGTCTTCAGTGGTTCCTATCCCTGGTACCTTTTCATGGCCGCTGGCTGCAAGAGGAAAGCCCAGGAGAGGGATGCTCCGACGGGCAGTGTTCTCTGATGTCCAGCGCAAAGCCCTGGAGAAAATGTTTCAGAAACAGAAATACATCAGCAAACCAGACAGAAAGAAGCTGGCTGCAAAACTTGGGCTAAAAGACTCACAGGTAAAAATCTAAAAGTAATTTAGGCCCACATCAATACAAAACATAATCTCAATATAGGCTAGACCTATTTTGGGATTATTATTGGTATGTTATACTATTTTTATTAGAATCAACCATTAGGCCTATTAGGTAGCCTAATAATATTTAATGTTATTTTTCAAGGTGAAAATATGGTTCCAAAACCGAAGAATGAAATGGCGCAATTCCAAAGAGAGGGAGTTGTTGTCGTCCGGAGGTTGCCGGGAACAAACCCTTCCAACTAAAATGAACCCCCACCCGGACCTCAGTGACGTCGGGAAGAAGTCCTGTGAGGAGGAGGTGGATGCGTTCAGGCGGGACAGCCCGCGCTCAGCCTTCTGCCGCTCGCCATCAGAGCGCGAACTTTTGAACAGTGTGGAGTCGCACCTCTCTTCGCCTTGCAACTCCAGCAAGCACTCCGACTTCTCAGAATCAGAGGATGAAGAGATTACAGTGTCTTAGTTGTGCATAACACATACATTATGCTTATATAAAGTAGTTTAAACACATACTGTATATTGTCACATATATTGTATATAGACATTATTACCCAAATGAGACCCTTGCATTCTTTAATTTGAACACATAGCCTATTTGTCTGTGATATAACCAATTCTCCTATATGTTAAATGTAGGGGGTCATATTGGTTGTGGCAGATATTTCAGTACTTATTAAGCAAATTTGACATATTTTTGCAGATTTTAATCTTTGTACCATATTTTGTAAGGGGCATTTTTATACCAAGAGGATTATATCCGATTACAATGCTATTGTGAAAAGGCCAGTCTCTTACAATCCAGATGCAACGTCTTTAATCTATGTTAAATGTATAACTTAAAAATACATATATTATTTGTATGCTTTGTTTAAATGTTTGTATTTTGAGAGTATTTTTTTCCAAATAAAACTAGAAAATGTAAAGAACAACTTCTGCTTTCTTGACAATGGTCCAACAAAACACAATAACACTTAATAAATCATTGATGAATGTCAATAGGATTCATTATATTTCTACTACAATAAGTAGACGATGATAGATGAGGTGTCACTGCTGTTCTAATACGAAAGACAGGTCAGGACAATGAAAAGGTGCAGTCACTGTGGCCCTCCATTCTGGTTGTACACACTTCTACTGTACAGATAGATGGCAGGTATACGGGGTATAGACCGGAGGACATACCAGTCACATAGGTAGCCTAAACAATAACAGAAAATTACATAGGTAGCCTAAATAACAGAAAATTACATAGGTAGCCTAAATAACAGAAAATTGAGACAGAGTTGAGACAATGGAACTGGGCTTAACACACTGAACATTGCTGAACAATATTTAAAACCACATGAGATCAAAATAAAACTTTTTGCATTTAAAATAACTTACACTGATTTAGAGGATTTCTCTGAATAAAAAAAAATGAAAAGTACAGTATCGTGACCAGATTTATTCTCAGTCTCATGATATTTCACATAAATTATTGACAACATATTAACAACATACAATCTATAAACCAAACTGTACACAAATGACTACTCTCTATTTCTGTACAAGATTTCAAAATGTTTTCAAAACGTGGGATTCAGATAAAATATTTACATTTTTTTTACATAAGCAAAATGCACATATCAAATAATTATTAAACATTATTAACAACTAGATTCAATAGCACACCTTTTTCACAACATTCCAACATCCAAACTTTGTGGGACCAAGAGAAGAAAAACAAACATTTTCTATTTGTGCTTGCATCACCCTTTACAATCCAGTAAGATATGGTAGTGAAAATACAAACCTCACAAAAATATTCACAGATCAATGTACTTACAATACAACCTTTGACAATACGTAAAAATGGAAGTGAATTTTTGTTTTGGCTTTAGTCAAAAATTCCAAATGAAATTTGCATAGCATTTGTTTCTAAGAACACTCAGAGGATGAACAGCAACAACACTGGCAGATAATGGAGACCTTGTGAGGGGGAGCAACCAAAGTGGTGCCTCGTAGTAGCATAAGCCACTCTGAAAAAACTCCATCTTATTAGGGAATCAATTCTAGTCACTCCAATACAGCAACACTGAGGATCCCATTAACACTTGATGCAAATGGTCCTGGTGCTAATTCTCCAGAGTGAATGACTAGACACGCCATCCTCTGTCTCAAAGCCATGCAGTCGCTCTGATTCCTTTCTAGACTGGGACCTTTCAGATGTGGGTCTACATGTCCAAAGTGCCTCTATAAGAGAAACACTGGGTTGAAACATTTCATGCAGAGATTGCGCTCCGTTTTGAGCTGAATAAAAGACAAACAAGCACGGTTGGGATACTGTTTGAAACGCTCATGAGGTAATATATATTTAAAAAATTCTGTCAATAAGTTCACATTTTCCCAAGCAGAGCACCAAAAAAATCCTATAAGCATCACTGATTTAAAAACATCCCTAACAAAAGCCTAGACCTTTTTGCTACCCGCTAGGTGCACAGAAAGGATGTGTTTTCATCAAAGTCTGAACAAGCTAGCAGCCAGCACCTAAACTCTGCACAGCCTCTATAGAAATCATGTTCATTAAAGGCATGCGTGTTACTACCGTTGTTATAAAAGTAGCAAGGCATCATTTGAAAGTTAAGCATAAAAAATATGTCCACCATGGTCTGTGCCTCTCCACTAAGAAAATGCACACAGGTCAAGCTGCTAGGTAAAGTCCCCCCTTATCTCAGCTCGCTGGTCACCATAGCAGCACCCACCTGTAGCGTGCGCTCCAGCAGGTATATCTCTCTGGTCACCCCCAAAACCAATTCTTCCTTTGGCCGCCTCTCCTTACAGTTCTCTGCTGCCAATGACTGGAACAAACTACAAAAATCTCTGAAACTGGAAACACTTATCTCCCTCACTAGCTTTAAGCACCAGATGTCAGAACAGCTCACAGATTACTACACCTGTACATAGCTCATTTATAATTTAGCCCAAACAACTACCTTTCCCCCTACTGTATTTATTTTGCTCCTTTGCACCCCATTATTTCTATCTCTACTTTGCACATTCTTCCACTGCAAATCAACCATTCCAGTGTTTTACTTGCTATATTGTATTTACTTCGCCACCATGGCCTTTTTTTGCCTTTACCTCCCTTATCTCACCTCACTTGCTCACATTGTATATAGACTTATTTTTCTACTGTATTATTGACTGTATGTTTGTTTTACTCCATGTGTAACTCTGTGTTGTTGTATGTGTCGAACTGCTTTGCTTTATCTTGGCCAGGTCGCAATTGTAAATGAGAACTTGTTCTCAACTTGCCTACCTGGTTAAATAAAGGTGAAATAAAAAATTAATTAAAAGAAGCTCTATGCAGCTGAGTGAATGTATATCCAGTTATTGCTACTCAGTTTGGACCACATAAGCTATAGCCTAGGTTAGGTCACAGTCAAGGCAACCGGTTTGACATCTGATAAGCTATAGCCTAGGTTAGGTCACAGTCAAGGCAACCGGTTTAACATCTCATGAGCTATAGCCTAGGTTAGGTCACAGTCAAGGCAACCGGTTTGACATCTGATAAGCTATAGCCTAGGTTAGGTCACAGTCAAGGCAACCGGTTTAACATCTCATAAGCTATAGCCTAGGTTAGGTCACAGTCAAGGCAACAGGTTTGACGTCTCATGAGCTATAGCCTAGGTTAGGTCACAGTCAAGGCAACCGGTTTGACATCTCATGAGCTATAGCCTAGGTTAGGTCACAGTCAAGGCAACCGGTTTGACATCTCATGAGCTATAGCCTAGGTTAGGTCACAGTCAAGGCAACCGGTTTGACATCTCATGAGCTATAGCCTAGGTTAGGTCACAGTCAAGGCAACCGGTTTGACATCTGATAAGCTATAGCCTAGGTTAGGTCACAGTCAAGGCAACCGGTTTAACATCTCATGAGCTATAGCCTAGGTTAGGTCACAGTCAAGGCAACCGGTTTGACGTCTCATAAGATTTGTCATTTATTTATATGGTTGACTGTCTTTGCCTGTGATTGTAAACAGACTCCTAATAAACATTGAAAATAGTAGAGTACTGAGTTGAAATTATTCAGGTTATTGAACTTTGACTGGGATTTTTATCTTGGGTTACCAGCACCCAGTATGGCCCAAGGCTATTCAATTCCAGCCCTGGAGGGGAGAAACATTTCAGTTTTTTTGTTTCTATCTGGTAGTTAATTGTATTCAAGTGGTTTCCAGATTTGAATTAGAAGGAGAGGATGAAAAAACAGAAGTATGTCATCCCTTCAGGACCGGAATTTAATAGCCCTGTAAGGCCTACACAGAATAAAAGGTGCTATCTAGAACCTAAAAGGGTTCTTCGGCTGTCCCCATAGGAGGACCCTTTGAAGAACCCTTTTTGGAAAGTAGTGAGTTCCAGCCATTATGCAATATGTCTGCCTAAAGATATGAAATTACAGAAGTCCAAATTCTAACTTCAAATATATCTTCAAATACATAACCTCATATCAGTCTCCCATTGATGTCAATGGATGATTAACAAACGTATCTCAAGTTAGGATGTGTCCCAGCCACAGTGAGTATTATCTGCCCCAGTGAGACTCATAGTGTGCACTCCAGTGATAAGTCCAGCACAGTGTTGTCATGGTGATCCTGGTTGCTGTTGGAGTCACTGTCGTAGCTCTGAGTGCTGGCGGAGCAGTGGGCCGCTTCCTTTAGCTTCATCAGCATGTTCATCTGTGGAGATTAGAGGTCAGAGGTCAGATAGGTTGTCCCCTACATACAGACACCGATGCTAACCATAAAAGCATCAATAGGACAGTAGATAGTCTTTAAATGCACCTTAATGAAAGACTTTGATCTTGGATACAAACATCAAGTGAAACCTTTGTCCATACAGACCATCATCACATACAGGATTATTGTGTAATGTCATACCAAACAGACTTTCTTGAATATTTCCAAATCCAACTGATATTTGGGATGAAGATTGTCAGAAAGGCTAACACGAGGAAGGGATTATAATTCACTTACCAGGGGGTCTCCGTTAGTGTCTCCCTGGGGAAGCTGCTTTCTGGGACAGCCGTCTTTGGAGATGGAGTATCCATCGAATCCCACGTCCACTGGCCGGAGCTCCAGCAGCTGGGTCCATTCGTGCTGCAGGGGGCTGGCTGCCCAGGGATAGCTCTCCACCACCCACTGTGCTGGATCCTCCCATGTAGCTCTCCTCCCATACAGCTAGGAGACAGACAGGTCGACAGACAGACAGACGACTCGGTTAGAATCATGCTCGCTGATCAGTGATTTTCCTTAAAAACTACTCCTTCAAGGGTTTTTCTTTACATTTACTATTTTCTACATTGTAGAATAATAGTAAAGACATCAAAACTATGAAATAACACACATGGAATCATGTAGTAACCAAAAAAGTGTTAAAAAATATGTGTGTGTGTGGGGGGGCTTATTATATACATGCATGTATTGCATCTCTCTGTGTATGTGTGTTAGTTACTAACCACCATTCAAAGGCCTTGTTCTACCGCAAATGTGAATTGATGCCACATTTCCAGCGTTGTGTAATTTTAGAGTACCTGCAGCCCCTCTCGGACAGCCTCCAGCATGTAGGGAATGATGGAATAGTTCCACAGATCTGTGAACCACACTCTGGATCCCTCCACATCCATGGGGCAGGACAGGAAGAGGTGGGGCCCTGGGAGGAAGATAGAGAGACAAATGTCAACAAATGTCAACAAAACATATATTTTAATTCAATAGAACCTTCAATATGTTTTCTATATTGACACATTTCAAATAGACAATAGAAAAGCATGCATTCATTCAGGCACAGTTAAATATCTATTCATCCATCTCTTACGTCATAATGTAAAACAACTTGACCAGATAATGTCAGAAAAAAAAGAAAATAAAAAATTGGATTTTTAGTGGATCTTACCGATGGTGACGTCCGAGGAGCTGTGGGACTCCAGGAACCGGTTGAGGTGATGCCAGACAGTAGGGATCCACTCGATGATCCTCACCAGCTCAGCATTGCGCTGTCGGCTGCTGATCTCTGTCTCCATCAGCCTCCTCCTCAGGAACCGACCCAGGAAGCCCTTCACTGGCTCAGTATGGTTGGCACACAGCACCCACCTAGACAGGACACCCACACAGTAACCAGACAACAGTTTAGAGGATGATCAGTTACTGTTCAAATAGACCTCTATTCAGGGTTAGGCAGCGAACAGAGATATCAGTCCATCCATTTATAAATACTGCCCTCTTGTGGGGTCTACATGACAAGTCACACAAATACATTTTTACATTTCAGAATAGAGATGACATCATACCACATTAATTGTTTACTGAAAAAATACAGTCACATATAAGAAATGATAGGATATGATATACTTGAAGTTATGATGAAGCTGGAGGTTGGGAGTGGTCGATGTAGCCTGATTCATTGTTCCAATGATATAAGGACTGTGAAAAAACAAAGTAATTGAGGATTTAGGAGTGTCACACAAATACAAATGTTTTTATGTGTGTGTATATGTGTGTGTGGGTGTGGCTGTGCGTCTCTGTGTGTGTGTGTACTGACCAGCGGTGGTGCTTGCAGCTGAGCAGGCCATTGAAGACCTCTCCCAGGGAGCTGCTGCGGTGCAGGTTGTCCAGTATGACCACCAGGGGCATGGTCACCCCATGACTCATACTATTACACTTGTCAGCCAGGTTAGACAGGTACTGACACAGCTCCTGGACACCAGCAACAAACAGACTACAGAGTTTACCATTTCCACATTAACCACACAATGATTCCCCATACAGCCTCTAAAATACCACAGATACCTATATCAAACATGTTTTCCAATTACTGTATCCTCCAACAGTTCAAATGTAAGGAGGAATAAGCATTTCCATCCGGTAATGTCCTCTCTCTCATATAGCTATACTCATTAGGGTTAGATTCTGGCACCTCTGTTCTCATACAGAAAGTATCCCATGGTAAAGGTTATTCCTACATATGAGTCATGATAGTGTTTGACAGACCTTGCTTGACTTGTGGTCGACGTTGAACGTGGCAATGGTCCCATCGGTGACCTCTCTCCTCTCCCTCAGCACCATGTGTTCGGCCAACCGGCTGGCCAGGAAGCTCTTTCCAGTGCCGCTGGGGCCAGACAGGATGATCCTGCCGTGGTCATGCAGCTGGGACACGTAACGCTGCAGCAGGGGCTTGGGAATCAGTGTCTCGAATACCAGGCTGTCCTGGCTGTGCTCACACACACCTGCAGGCAGGTGGCAGCACAGAACACATATATGTTATAGGATATGTTCACTTTTTTTTATTATTCACTTAATTGTTTTGTTATTCACTGATCCAGACAGCTTTTAATTACAGGGCTCAGATTTACTTAAATAATGACTACTATCAAAAACAACGGGAGTGATAGGGGCATAGATCTCATTTTCTAAACTTTGCACAGAGGTCCATTCTTGCCCATACCTTTGAGGGAGACAGAGATGGTGTCACTATCTCCAACAAGGTATCCACAGGGCAGGAGTTCAGGGGTGTCAGCCCCACTGGTGCGATGGATGTCCCCGATGCTATAGCCCAGGACACAGTCTGAGTTTAGACCCAGCTGGCTGACTGGGTCCACATGGATGATGTACTCCTGCAGGACCAGGGACCAATCACAAATCAGATACAAGACAAGGGACCAATCACACATCAGCTACAAGAGCAGGGACCAATCACATCCTCAGATACAGGACCAGGGACCAATCACATTATCAGATACAAGACCTGGGACCAATGACATTATCAGATACAAGACCAGGGACCAATCAAATAATCAGATACAGGAACAGGGACCAATCACACATCAAATACAGGTGTATACTAGTCACTCCTCTACCAAGAGTTTTTAATGCCTGTTGATTTACCTTGAAGAGACGTCTGACCACCCCATCAAGCACATCCCACTTAGTTTTCCCACTGACACCAATGCAACCAATCAGGAAATTACGAGGTCTACGGTCCTATAAAATAAGATACGATATTAAGGACAAATATGGGCACAGTCATACACTATTTGGTAGCCATTGTATTTTTTTGTGAGTTGGAAATGTAAGAAGTTTGGTACCTCTTTCCACTTGGTGTCCTCATCCAGAGTTACGACTACCTTGACGTGTTGTCCTTCTTTCCGTGAGCTACTGTCCCCGCTGTCCTCCAACAGCATGTCTACAGAGACAGGGACATAGATGTTGACTACTGCAAACCGGACTACAAACAATCACACACACATACAGAGACTAAAACGTGCACGCACGCACGCTTCGATCACTTACACACTCAATCTTACCGAGGCTGGTGGACTCTGTTAGGGCGAGGCCGTGCTTTGACTGGCCCGCTGAGGGTGAGGCCACTAAGGCCTGTGAGGCTGCTCTGCTGCAGCTGCCCTGACTCTCCATCTTCAGACAGTCGTTCTCGGTCTTCAGCCTCTCTATCTCGCCCTGAGGACAGGTTACAACACACCAGGTCAAACACAGCTCAAAGCATCTCACCACATTCTATTTGATGTGCTTTGTGGTGGCCAATGTTTGAGTGGTCATTTATAGGGTGTGGAGTTTTCCCCAGGTCACAAGGTCAGGGAAACCTCCAGGCCCTCATCATGTCCTATGTCATTGGTCATATGTGGTTACGTTATGGTCACCCTCACCTGCATGCGGTTCATGGACTCCCTGAGCTGGTCCAGCTGGTGGGCGGAGCTGAGGGCCTCCAGGCGTATGTCAGTCAGCTTCATCTCCTTGTCTCGGAGCTCACTGCGGAGCCCCATCACCTTCTCCGCCTCGCTGTCTGTGTACTCTGAGATCCTGCAGACAAGACATAGACAGTCTGGTCAGTTCAGGGTTATACAGAAGGCCAGTCCTCAAGAGCACATCCCCAGAAAATCCCATGAAGCACATTCTCTTGCAGACAATTATCAGACAATTATGCTTTTCATACAGTGATCAAAAGCTCAGTAACATGCTATACAAGTACATGTTTTGTCACTGCCACGAAATATTGTTTCTTATTCCAAGTTAATCCAGAGGCACTGAATCACTGTTGTAGATAGGGGTCCAGGCAATCACGCAATAGTAAACAGGACAAGATGAAGGTCCTGTGAAGGATGTGTGATTGGCTCCTTCATTCTAGTTTCAATAGCACAACAGGCATGAGTGATGAAGTTGAGATGAATTGGTAGGATAATCACTTGGTGCATCAAGGCCATTTGTTAGGAAAATCTATCATCAGAATTGATCATAAAGTGAATGGTGGTTTACAGACGTTATTCACACTCTATTACTGAGCCAGAGACCTAGTCCTCAACACCCCAGTTCTACCACCCCGGCCACGCCCACTAACAGGCAGGGGAGAGAGAATGGGGCTAGAGAAACACAGACAGACGGACAAGAGAGGGACAGATTCAATACAAACATCCAACTAGGGACTAAAACAATGAGGCCATGCAGTCTCTAATTATCACACACAGCTATGCATGTGGTACTGGTATTTAAAAAAAATGTGTTTTTAATTTGACCTTTATTTTACTAGGCAAGTCAGTTAAGAACAAATTCTTATTTTCAATGACAGCCTAGGAACAGTGGGTTAACTGCCTG
The DNA here is from genome assembly GCF_023373465.1 of Oncorhynchus keta. NCBI lineage: Eukaryota > Metazoa > Chordata > Actinopteri > Salmoniformes > Salmonidae > Oncorhynchus > Oncorhynchus keta. Next base: position 44,732,699 of record NC_068437.1, on the reverse strand, counting down.
TTCAGGGGCAGAACGACAGATTTGTACCTTGTCAGCTCGGGGATTCGAACTTGCAACCTTTTCGGTTACGAGTCCAACACTCTAACCACTACCCTGCCGCCTCTATATAGGGGTTACTGGTGTATATGGGTTACTGGTGTATATGGGGAACTGGTGTATAGTGGGTACTGGTGTATAGTGGGTACTGGTGTATATGGGGTGCTGGTGTATATGGGGTGCTGGTGTATATGGGGTGCTGGTGTATATGGGGTGCTGGTGTATATGGGGTGCTGGTGTATAGGGGTAACTGGTGTATAGGGGTAACTGGTGTATATGGGGTGCTGGTGTATATGGGGTGCTGGTGTATATGGGGTGCTGGTGTATATGGGGAGCTGGTGTATATGGGGAGCTGGTGTATATGGGGAGCTGGTGTATATGGGGTACTGGCGTATATGGGGTACTGGCGTATATGGGGTACTGGCGTATATGGGGTACTGGCGTATATGGGGTACTGGTGTATATATATATACTGTACATATAAACTTCTATAGTATATATACACCTGTTAAGATATTTGTATCAGACACAATGGGAGTCAGTTGTAATCATTAATATGGTCATGTAATCCTTCCGACCCCTGAGTTGACTTCCAACCCCTGAGTTGACTCCCGACCCCTGAGTTGAGGGAACAGGGAGCTTCTATTATGATCCACTATCTCCTCCCAGTTATAAACAGGTGAGCGTCTAATGGTCTATTGGTCTGGGCCCAGGTACTCACAAAGAGTTGGAGTGGGAGTTCTGGAGCATGGGTGTAGAGGTGGTGGAGCAGTTATATGCTGTTAGCTTGGGGGAGGAGGGCAGGGAACAGTCGGTCATCTCCTCAATGTCTGAGTGGGAGGACGCAGACTTGGGCGACTTCTTCTTCCCAAATGCCTGCTTGAAGGAGCTCCGCAGCTGCAGCCGGGGACAGGGGGAGGAACAGGGAGCAGGGAAGAAAAGAGAGAGACCTGAGTACATAGTGAAACACACAGACACATCAGGGAGAACACAAAGCATTTATAAACTTCTACTCTTTCACCATCTCCAACTGAACAAGCAATAATATTTTTTGGAAAGAGTGTGTGATCTTACCTCATAAACCTGCCACACCATAGGAGAGCACAAGAGGGAAAAAACAAGACAAAACAGCATGCTGATCATAGACAGCTTCAACGTTTAGCTCACTTAAATAATCCAAGACCTTGTACAGGTGTTAGGAACAGAGACTAGGCTGTTCACAAGGTAGCTCACTAAAGATACTGAATGCAAACAAACAACTCACAGCTACACACAGGGAATGAACACCAGGCTATTAGAGAGAATAAGATATCACTTTGACAACTTCTCACTAATTGACATGACTACTCAATCACTAAAAGGCAGATTTAGATATTTAAACTCAGGAGCCGTCTCCCCCCTTGTGGTCAAATAGTCACTTACTCCACGGTTGTACTTCTAACCTATACATAGCTACAGATGTCCTATCTTAATTGGATCACACTGTTGTTGCAGATCATTTTCATTTAAACAGGTTAAACAGGATTATAATGTTTGTCATTTTCACTTGAAAATATCAGACTTGATTTATTTTAACAAAAAATATAACAACCCCTATAAAAATGTCCATTAATTATAATCCACATAATATTTCACCTTTCCTGTTGCTGCAGGATTATTTTACTGCTGTGAGAAACTGGTCGAATTAAGATAGTACATCTGTACAAGTATCATCACTGTGGACAGTTTGCATACATAGTCATCTATCACCTTCCCTCCAACACACGCAACAGCATTATTATATCAGGACAAAAGAACACACAGATATTTTAATTTGACTTCATAGGTTACAGGCCATGTTGAACCAGAATATACACACATCTGCCTTTTCTACAGGTAAAAAAATGTACATTGACCTAAGCTTGTATCTAACTATAACAGACTACAGACTAAACCTTATTGTAGCAACGTACAGTTTGTTTGCGGTTTTTCATATGCAATAAGAGAACGGCTCACAAAACTCCACTCACAGTCTAGTTTCTAGAGGAGCTCCCTAAGTGTAATAAGCATATTCACCTTTGCTCCTGCACAAGGAGGCTGAGACAATCAGGAGGATTGGAGGAAAGGTCAAAAACACATTACAGATTAGACAAACAGACACACACAGAGCAACAGACAGACAGTTAGCTAGTCAGTCAGCCAGCGACACACAGAGCGACACACAGAGCGACAGACACACACAGAGCGACAGACAGAGTGACAGACACACACAGAGCGACAGACAGAGCGTCAGACACACACAGAGCGACAGACAGAGCGTCAGACACACACAGAGCGACAGACAGAGAGCGTCAGACACACACAGATCGACAGACAGACAGACAGACAGACACACACAGAGCAGACAGACAGACAGACAGACACACACAGATCGACAGACAGACAGACAGACACACACAGAGCGACAGACAGACAGACAGACAGACACACACAGAGCGACAGACAGACAGACAGACACACACAGAGCGACAGACAGAAAGACAGACACACACAGAGCGACAGACAGAGCGTCAGACACACACAGAGCGACAGACAGACAGACAGACAGACACACACAGAGCGACAGACAGAGCGTCAGACACACACAGAGCGACAGACAGAGCGACAGACACACACAGATCGACAGACAGACAGACAGACACACAGACAGACAGACACACACAGAGCAGACAGACAGACAGACAGACAGACACACACAGAGCGACAGACAGAGACAGACAGACAGACAGACACACACACACAGAGCGACAGACAGAGACAGACACACACAGAGCGACAGACACAGACAGACACAGAGCGACAGACAGACAGACAGACAGACAGACAGACACACACAGAGCGACAGACAGACAGACAGACACGACAGACAGAGCGACAGACAGACAGACAGAGCGTCAGACACACACAGAGCGACAGACAGAGAGCAGATCGACAGACAGACAGACACACACAGAGCGACAGACAGACAGACAGACAGACAGACAGACAGACACACACAGAGCGACAGACAGACAGACAGACACACACAGAGCGACAGACAGACAGACAGACACACACAGAGCGACAGACAGAGACAGACACACACAGAGCGACAGACAGACGTCAGACACACACAGAGCGACAGACAGACAGACAGACACACACAGAGCGACAGACACACACAGACAGACAGACAGACAGACAGACAGACACACACAGAGCGACAGACAGAGCGACAGACACACACAGAGCGACAGAGCGACAGACAGACAGACAGAGCGACAGACAGAGACAGACACACACAGAGCGACAGACAGACAGACACACACAGAGCGACAGACAGAGCGACAGACACACACAGAGCGACAGACAGAGCGTCAGACACACACAGAGCGACAGACAGACAGAGACAGACACACACAGAGCGACAGACAGACAGACAGACACACACAGAGCGACAGACAGAGCGTCAGACACACACAGAGCGACAGACAGAGACACACAGAGCGACAGACACACACAGAGCGACAGACAGAGCGTCAGACACACACAGAGCGACAGACAGAGCGACAGACACACACAGAGCGACAGACAGACAGAGCGACACACACAGAGCGACAGACACACACAGAGCGACAGACAGACAGACAGACACACACAGATCGACAGACAGACAGACACACACAGAGCGACAGACAGAGCGTCAGACACACACACAGATCGACAGACAGACAGACAGACACACACAGAGCGACAGACAGACAGACACACAGAGCGACAGACAGAGCAGACAGACACACAGAGCGACAGACAGACAGACACACACAGAGCGACAGACAGACAGACAGACAGACAGACAGACACAGACACACACAGAGCGACAGACAGAGAGACAGACACACACAGAGCGACAGACAGAGCGTCAGACACACACAGAGCGACAGACAGACAGACACACACAGAGCGACAGACAAACAGACACACACAGATCGACAGACAGACAGACACACACAGAGCGACAGACAAACAGACACACACAGAGCGACAGACAGACAGACAGACACACACAGAGCGACAGACAGACAGACACAGAGCGACAGACAGAAAGAGACACACACAGAGCGACAGACAGACAGACAGACAGACACACACACAGAGCGACAGACAGACAGACAGACACACAGAGCGACAGACAGAGCGACAGACAGAGCGACAGAGCGACAGACAGAGCGACAGACAGACAGAGACAGACAGACAGACAGACAGTGGAGGACCTACCCAGTTCTTCTTCTTCTTGGAGTCCAGCTCCTGGTTGCTGCCCACACTGGAGTGGCTGGTGGCGCTTGTGATGCTGGACACACTGTCAGATGAGTGCTGTCTGTGGATACGCAGGTCCAGGTGAGACTGGGAGCTCTCATTGGCTGAAGCTATGGAATACACAAGAAAGTGACTGGGTTAGACAGGGACTAGATGATGACATAGAATTGGAATCCATTCAGATTCTGAGTCAGATGCTTTTCTCACTAGGCAATAACCATCCATCCTTGTTGTGTTTCCATGGTGATGTGGGAGGTAACTTCTCACCTGACCTATCACCGTTGCAGGAGGTCTCTGGGAGATTGATGTCACCGTTGATGGCTGCCTGGACTGCGGTATTCTGCTTCTTCAGGTGTTCTATGGTCTTCCTCAGCTCGTTTAGCTCAGAGTCCTACAACACAACAACACGATAAAACAACACAATTAGCTCCACCATCCATCCAAGGAAGGACAGACTTATTTGTAAGGAAACAGACCACAGCCCCAGTCCATACCTTCTGCTCAGCCGTGGTGGTAAGTCCCTGCAGTCGGATGGTCATGTTCCCCAAGCTCTGCTCAAATGCTGCTACCAGGTGAGCCTGAAGACATACACACAACAGTTCACATTTAGTGATCCATGTATGAGGAAAGTAAGCAAATTGACCTGCTGACAATGTCATTTGTAATCCCATCTCAAGGCTGTGAAAATGGCAACAAACTGCCACTTTCGGAAAAGGTCTTACTCATAAGAACACACCCATGTACGTTTCATGACATGCATACACAGAGCCAAAACAAAACATACACAGGTGATAATGGCTTCTATGACATGGTGTACCGAGTATTTTGAGTAAGAATGACAGGTCAGAACATGTTGGAAATGGATCAATGCTGATGTAAATGGTGATGGGGCATGCTCTGACGGCTAGCTAGCTACAATAGCTGTCTGGGAAGGGTTCCATGTTTTAGCAGCCTGGTAGAGATCAACATGAGGCCAACACAAGTCCTAACACACTCTAGCTAGCTCTCAGCTGCCTTAGTGAAACCAGAGACCTGCTATCTTCTCACAGCCACAGATGAGCACATGGGGACAAAGGAAAAAGAGTAATACAGTTAGGATGTTTTCATCTCATATGCAGAGTAAAAATAATCACCAGTATATGTTATATTTTGTAGAGATACAAGTATGGTAGAAACATGCTGCTAAAATTCATGCTCGTTATCAAATTACACAGTTGGAAATATGATGAAGATGTACAAAGAGATTGTAGACTCGCTCAGTATGCCGTCTGTTTGGCTATAATAAACATCCAAAGAAACCAACTCAAATGCATGAAATCAATGGACGGCTTGTGTTTTAGAAGATAAATGCAAACATTGCACACCGCAGGTGTTTGGATTTCAAAAGGTTGGTTTCAGATATGACACATTACTTTATGCATTGATGTTGTTGATATGCTTTACAAATAAAAACAATCTGAGCAATTGATTTACATTCCACTGAAAAACCAAAGCATTATCAACTTTTGAAATCAAACCTGAAATCAAATATGAAGTTCCTGGTGTTAGATAACTAACAGCTTTCCAGCCAAAACAAAAGCAGAACATCAAGATAAAGGCAACAGAGACGAGTGTGTCCTCTGATAAAACATATCTAGGACAGACACACTGAACTCCAACCTCAAGTTACAGCCCACAACGTAGCCATATTATTCCCTGTACTGCAAGCCAGAGGTGCCAGTCAGATCCCACCTCAGTGAGGCCCTGCTGTGTGTTGCTGTCCCCCTGGTGGTGCCTCAGCATGGGCTGCAGCAGGCATCTGGCCCTCTCTCTGGCTGCCTCCTTCCCCAGGGACGGGTAATGGTTCAGGGAATACCACGCCACCGGGCTGCCGGCCCTGGGACTTCTCGCTGACATGGTTAAAGCTCCTCAGCTCAAGGTGATCCAGCCTTTGATAAAGTATGAGTCCAATAGCAGACAGACGCTGAAGACTGATAGCTTCTGATCATCACACAGAGGTATGAGTAAACACGTCCTGATTCCTTTCACAGCCCAGAGCCCGTTCTCCACGGAACATAAGCTGAAGGCAGAAGAGAATGCGGAGAACAGATCTGGAGGGCTTCCATCAGACAGAGGCGCTGGTGTTGGGGCATGTGGCTGGCTGACAACTCCACTATCAAGCTGCACAGATTAGCTCCAGGAGTATAGACGGGTTGGTTGTTAAGCAACAAAACTGACGTGTGTGCAACTATGGGGCAAAACAGACAGGGTTGGCTTAGATTGTTGACAACATGTAAACTACAGTACGTTCGGAAAGTACAAAGACCCCTGGACTTTTCCCACATTTTGTTACGTTACAGCTTTATTCTAAAATTGATTAAATCGCCCCCCCACTCAATTTATACACAATATTCTATAATGACAAAGCAAAAACTGTTTTTTAGAAGTTTTTGCAAAAAAAAAAAAAAAAAACGCGGAAATATCACATGTACATAAGTATTCAGACCATTTGCTCAGTACTTCATTGAAGCACCATTGGCAGCGATTACAGCCTCGAGTCTTCTTGGGTATTATGCTACAAGCTTTGCACACCGGTATTTGGGGAGTTTCTCCCATTCTTTTCTGTAGATCCTCCCAAGCTCCGCAAGGTTGGATGGGGATAATATAATAATAATAATAATAATAATAATATATGCCATTTAGCTGACGCTTTTATCCAAAGCGACTTACAGTCATGTGTGCATACATTCTACGTATGGGTGGTCCCGGGAATCGAACCCACTACCCTGGCGTTACAAGCGCCATGCTCTACCGACTGAGCCACAGAAGGGAGTGTCGCTGCACAGATATTTTCAGGTCTCTCCAGAGATGTTCGATTGGATTCAAGTCTGGGCTCTGGCTGGGCCACTCAAGGATATTCAGAGACTTGTCCTGAAGCCACTCCTGCGTTGTCTTGGCTGGGTGCTTAGGGTCGTTGTCTTGTTGGAAGGTGAACCTTCGCCCCAGTCTGAGGTCCTGAGCAGGTTTTCATCAAGGATCTCTGTACTTTGCTCCGTTCATCTTTCCCTCGATCTTGACTAGTCTCCCAGTTCATGCCGCTGAAAAATATCCCCACAGCATGATACTGCCACCACCATGCTTCACATTAGGGATGGTGCCAGATTTCCTCCAGACGTGACGCTTAGCATTCAGGCTAAATAGTTCAATCTTGGTTTCATCAGACTAGAGAATCTTGTTTCTCATGGTCTGGGAGTCCTTTAGGTGCCTTCTGGCAAACTGCAGGTGGGCTGTCATGTGCCTATTAATGAGGAGTGGCTTCCGTCTGGCCACTCTAAGGCCTGATTGGTGGAGTGCTGCGGAGATGATTGTCCTTCTGGAAGGTTCTCCCATCTCCACAGAGGAACTCTGGAGCTCTGTCAGAGTGACCATTGGGTTCTTGGTCACCTCCCTGCCCAAGGCCCTTCTTCCTTGATTGCTCAGTTTGGCCAGGCGGCCAGTGCTAGGAAGAGTCTAGGTGGTTCCAAACTTCTTCCATTTAAGAATGATGGAGGCCATTGTGTTCTTGGGGACCTTCAATGCTGCAGATATTTTTTGTTACCCTTCCCCAGATCTGTGCCCCGACACAATCCTATCTTGGAGCTCTACGGACAATTTCTTCGACCTCATGGCTTAGTTTTTGCTCTGACATGCATGGTCAACTGTGGGACCTTATATAGACAGGTGTGAGCCTTTCCAAATCATGCCCAATCAATTGAATTTACCACAGGTGGACTCCAATCAATTTGTAGAAACATCTCAAGGATGATTAATGGAAACAGGATGCACCTGAGCTCAATTTCGAGTCTCATAGCAAAGGGTCTGAATACTTACGTAAATAAGGTATTTTTAATTGCAAAAATGTTTAAAAACCAGTTTTCACTTTGTCATTTTGGGGTATTGTGTGTAGATTGATAAAAAAAATACATATTTCATCAATTTTAGAATAAGGTTGTAACGTAACAAAATGTGGAAAAAGTTAAGTGGTCTGAATACTTTCTGAATGCATTGTAAATGTAATCTCCAAATGTTTATTGAAAACATACTGTAAATACATTTGCAGAATGAGCACTTGTCTCTCAAATACATTGTTAGAGTTGTTGGTTAGCTAGCTTGCAATGTTTTTGACATATTAGCATGATATCACTCAAAACACCTCAAAACAAGACATGGTATGGATAAGAAGATAAAACTAGCTAAAACAAGACATGGTATGGATAAGAAGATAAAACTAGCTAAAACAAGACATGGTATGGATAAGAAGATAAAACTAGCTAAAACAAGACATGGTATGGATGAGAAGATAAAACTAGCTAAAACAAGACATGGTATGGATAAGAAGATAAAACTAGCTAAAACAAGACATGGTATGGATAAGAAGATAAAACAAGACATGGTATGGATAAGAAGATAAAACTAGCTAAAACAAGACATGGTATGGATGAGAAGATAAAACTAGCTAAAACTAGCTAAAACAAGACATGGTATGGATGAGAAGATAAAACTAGCTAAAACAAGACATGGTATGGATAAGAAGATAAAACTAGCTAAAACAAGACATGGTATGGATGAGAAGATAAAACAAGACATGGTATGGATAAGAAGATAAAACTAGCTAAAACAAGACATGGTATGGATAAGAAGATAAAACTAGCTAAAACAAGACATGGTATGGATAAGAAGATAAAACTAGCTAAAACAAGACATGGTATGGATAAGAAGATAAAACAAGACATGGTATGGATAAGAAGATAAAACTAGCTAAAACAAGACATGGTATGGATGAGAAGATAAAACTAGCTAAAACAAGACATGGTATGGATGAGAAGATAAAACTAGCTAAAACAAGACATGGTATGGATAAGAAGATAAAACTAGCTAAAACAAGACATGGTATGGATGAGAAGATAAAACTAGCTAAAACAAGACATGGTATGGATGAGAAGATAAAACTAGCTAAAACAAGACATGGTATGGATGAGAAGATAAAACTAGCTAAAACAAGACATGGTATGGATGAAAAGATAAAACTAGCTAAAACAAGACATGGTATGGATGAGAAGATAAAACTAGCTAAAACAAGACATGGTATGGATGAGAAGATAAAACTAGCTAAAACAAGACATGGTATGGATGAGAAGATAAAACTAGCTAAAACAAGACATGGTATGGATGAGAAGATAAAACTAGCTAAAACAAGACATGGTATGGATGAGAAGATAAAACTAGCTAAAACAAGACATGGTATGGATGAGAAGATAAAACTAGCTAAAACAAGACATGGTATGGATAAGAAGATAAAACTAGCTAAAACAAGACATGGTATGGATGAGAAGATAAAACTAGCTAAAACAAGACATGGTATGGATGAGAAGATAAAACTAGCTAAAACAAGACATGGTATGGATAAGAAGATAAAACTAGCTAAAACAAGACATGGTATGGATGAGAAGATAAAACTAGCTAAAACAAGACATGGTATGGATGAGAAGATAAAACTAGCTAAAACAAGACATGGTATGGATAAGAAGATAAAACTAGCTAAAACAAGACATGGTATGGATAAGAAGATAAAACTAGCTAAAACAAGACATGGTATGGATAAGAAGATAAAACTAGCTAAAACAAGACATGGTATGGATGAGAAGATAAAACTAGCTAAAACAAGACATGGTATGGATGAGAAGATAAAACTAGCTAAAACAAGACATGGTATGGATGAGAAGATAAAACTAGCTAAAACAAGACATGGTATGGATGAGAAGATAAAACTAGCTAAAACAAGACATGGTATGGATGAGAAGATAAAACTAGCTAAAACAAGACATGGTATGGATGAGAAGATAAAACGAACTAAAACAAGACATGGTATGGATGAGAAGATAAAACTAGCTAAAACAAGACATGGTATGGATGAGAAGATAAAACTAGCTAAAACAAGACATGGTATGGATGAGAAGATAAAACTAGCTAAAACAAGACATGGTATGGATGAGAAGATAAAACTAGCTAAAACAAGACATGGTATGGATGAGAAGATAAAACTAGCTAAAACAAGACATGGTATGGATGAGAAGATAAAACTAGCTAAAACAAGACATGGTATGGATGAGAAGATAAAACTAGCTAAAACAAGAAATGGTATGGATGAGAAGATAAAACTAGCTAAAACAAGACATGGTATGGATGAGAAGATAAAACTAGCTAAAACAAGACATGGTATGGATGAGAAGATAAAACTAGCTAAAACAAGACATGGTATGGATGAGAAGATAAAACTAGCTAAAACAAGCCACCTACGATTCCCCACATGGCGGCTTCTTGTCATTTTTGCTAGCTATCTGACCGTTCATAATTAAACAATGCACACCTTTCGGCTACATCAATGTATTTTTGTGACGTTGTCAGCCAAACCATCTATTCTCGGTAAGTCAGCCAGTCAGTCATTCAGTCAGTCAGGTCCTAGTGCAGGTCTGTCTCGTAGGGCCGTTAGGGTCAGGCCATACTCTAGCAGCCTAATATGAGTGCTCTTACATGGGGCTACAGCCTTCATACTCCACACCAAGTCTCTACAGCTGCAGGAACCTCCAACCTGCTTTGTTGTGAAATCTCTGTTGTGAGATCACATGACCAGTGTGGATGCGGGCCAGAGGATGCACCATTTCATTAGGTCGTTACTGCTGGGCCATTGTGTTTGTTTGCATTCAGAGAGCAGATAGAGAAGATATGGGGTTCAATGCTTCCCACACCATTCCACAGTGTCATGTTCAATGCTTCCCCTCTCAGACCATTCCACAGTGTCATGTTCAATGCTTCCCCTCTCAGACCATTCCACAGTGTCATGTTCAATGCTTCCCCTCTCAGACCATTCCACAGTGTCATGTTCAATGCTTCCCCTCTCAGACCATTCCACAGTGTCATGTTCAATGCTTCCCCTCTCAGACCATTCCACAGTGTCATGTTCAATGCTTCCCCTCTCAGACCATTCCACAGTGTCATGTTCAATGCTTCCCCTCTCAGACCATTCCACAGTGTCATGTTCAATGCTTCCCCTCTCAGACCATTCCACAGTGTCCTGTTCAATGCTTCCCCTCTCAGACCATTCCACAGTGTCATGTTCAATGCTTCCCCTCTCAGACCATTCCACAGTGTCATGTTCAATGCTTCCCCTCTCAGACCATTCCACAGTGTCATGTTCAATGCTTCCCCTCTCAGACCATTCCACAGTGTCATGTTCAATGCTTCCCCTCTCAGACCATTCCACAGTGTCATGTTCAATGCTTCCCCTCTCAGACCATTCCACAGTGTCATGTTCAATGCTTCCCCTCTCAGACCATTCCAGTGTCATGTTCAATGCTTCCCCTCTCAGACCATTCCACAGTGTCCTGTTCAATGCTTCCCCTCTCAGACCATTCCACTGTGTCCTGTTCAATGCTTCCCCTCTCAGACCATTCCAGTGTCATGTTCAATGCTTCCCCTCTCAGACCATTCCACAGTGTCCTGTTCAATGCTTCCCCTCTCAGACCATTCCACTGTGTCCTGTTCAATGCTTCCCCTCTCAGACCATTCCACAGTGTCATGTTCAATGCTTCCCCTCTCAGACCATTCCACAGTGTCCTGTTCAATGCTTCCCCTCTCAGACCATTCCACTGTGTCATGTTCAATGCTTCCCCTCTCAGACCATTACACAGTGTCCTGTTCAATGCTTCCCCTCTCAGACCATTCCACAGTGTCATGTTCAATGCTTCCCCTCTCAGACCATTCCACAGTGTCATGTTCAATGCTTCCCCTCTCAGACCATTCCACAGTGTCATGTTCAATGTTTCCCCTCTCAGACAATTCCACAGTGTCCTGTTCAATGCTTCCCCTCTCAGACCATTCCACTGTGTCATGTTCAATGCTTCCCCTCTCAGACCATTCCACTGTGTCATGTTCAATGCTTCCCCTCTCAGACCATTCCACTGTGTCATGTTCAATGCTTCCCCTCTCAGACCATTACACAGTGTCCTGTTCAATGCTTCCCCTCTCAGACCATTACACAGTGTCCTGTTCAATGCTTCCCCTCTCAGACCATTCCACAGTGTCATGTTCAATGTTTCCCCTCTCAGACAATTCCACAGTGTCATGTTCAATGCTTCCCCACTCAGACCATTCCACAGTGTCCTGTTCAATGCTTCCCCTCTCAGACCATTCCACTGTGTCATGTTCAATGCTTCCCCTCTCAGACCATTCCACTGTGTCATGTTCAATGCTTCCCCTCTCAGACCATTACACAGTGTCCTGTTCAATGCTTCCCCTCTCAGACCATTACACAGTGTCCTGTTCAATGCTTCCCCTCTCAGACCATTACACAGTGTCCCGTTCAATGCTTCCCCTCTCAGACCATTCCACAGTGTCATGTTCAATGCTTCCCCTCTCAGACCATTACACAGTGTCCTGTTCAATGCTTCCCCTCTCAGACCATTCCACTGTGTCATGTTCAATGCTTCCCCTCTCAGACCATTCCACAGTAATATGCAACATTAACACAAATTAGTTCCATTGAGCACAACCAAGACATTACATACAGTTTCTACCAGTGTAGCATAACAATGAGAACCACAGTGCACAGCATAGTAACCCTTTGCCATCGTACTTACATTAGCACTCATTTGAGTGGTCAGAGCAGACACCTTCTCTTGGGAGGCGTCCAGTTCTCTCCGCAGCTTACGAATCTGAGAACAGAAAAACAAGATCATGCTTGTCTACAGGAAATACGATACATACCATATATGATACAGTAGTATGTATTCCATTGAATATAACAGAATATTTTAAGTAAGAATGATAGGGATTTAGTTGCTCCTGGTGGGCAGCTGGGTCAGTTGGTACATGTTCAGCTGCTAACAAAGCCTTTGTATTACTCAAATAACTTCAGGGCTCATAAATGGTTATACCGCTATGGGGGACCCCAAACCCTCCAAAATAAAAGTAAATCAGATAGCAAAATGTGTAGAATTGCAGTAAATTAGCTTTAAAACAGCAACATTTCTCTCAGTCTCATGGCAAAATGTATAGAATAGCAGGACATTTGCTTTAAAATAGCAACATTTTATCTTAGCCTCATGAGAAAATGTGTAGAATAGCAAAACTGTACATTTTTCTCTCTGCACCATGGCAAAATGTGTTGAAATGCTGGGCCTTCCAGGTGGCGCAGTGGTCTAGGGTTTTTGCATCACAGTGCTAGCTGTGCCACCAGAGACCCTGGGTTCGCGCCCAGGCTCTGTCGCAGCCGGCCGCGACTGGGAGGTCCGTGGGGCGACGCACACGGACCCTCCGGGTTAGGGAGGGTTTGGCCGGTAGGGATATCCTTGTCTCATCGCGCACCAGCAACTCCTGTGGCGGGCCGGGCGCCAGGTGCACGGTGTTTCCTCCGACACATTGGTCCGGCTGGCTTCCGGGTTGGATGCGTGCTGTGTTAAGAAGGAGTGCGGCTTGGTTGGGTTGTGTTTCGGAGGACGCATGACTTTCGACCTTCGTCTCTCCCGAGCCCGTACGGGAGTTGTAGCGATGAGACAAGATAGTCACGAATAATAATACCACGAAATTGGGGAGGAAAAGTGGGTAAAAAAAAATATATATTTTTGAAAAAAAGTGTTGAAATGCAGTAAGTAAAACAAAAATTATATTAGGGGGTGGTGGGCCCTCATAGGTCAGTGCCCCAAATGCAGTAGTCCGGCCCTCGTAATGAGGTCACAGGTATGATGTATTATGTTACAAATCACAAATCAGCCTTTTTTTTTGTAACATATTACACCATACCTGTGACCTGGGCCGGACTACTGCATTTGGGGCACTGACCTATGAGGGCCCACCACCCCCTAATATAATTTTTGTTTTACTTACTGCATTTCAACACTTTTTTAAATATATTTTTTAATTTTATCCCCTTTTTCTCCCCAATTCTGTAGTATCCAATTATTAGTGAATCAATGGTGTCACATTGTGTCACGACTTCCACCCAAGGTAGCTCCTCTCCCTGTTCGGGCGGCGCTCGGCGGTCTACTAGCTGCCACCGATCCTTTTTCCTTTTCATTTGGTTTTGTCTGTCTTGTCGTTCACCTTAGTGGGGTATTTTAATCTCGCCCTACCCTCTTGGTTTTGTGCGGGATTGTTTGGGATTGTTTGGGCTACATTCGCTCTCTCCTGCGCCTGACTCCACCCCCACCTCTCCTTGGGGAGAACCTGACACATTGTGTGAAAGTAAAATACACAAAGTTGTTCTTACCTCTGACTGAGCTTTCTCCTCAGGCTATGGAAATAGAAGAGGAGCAAAGAGAAGGAAACAAACAGGGTTCAGCATGTCAGAGTGTGCATGGGATAAGACGACATGACAAACAATCTGAACATATTCATTTTCCATCTAAGGCTACAGTGAATCCCTAGGGGCACAGTTAACTCGCAATGCAATTCAGCAGTCAATTCAGACATAACCTTATGCCTAACCCTACACTATCTAGAACCTAAAAATGTTTTTGGCTATCCCCATAGGATAACCCTTTGAAGAATCCCTTTTGGTTCCCGGTAGATCCCTTTAGAGAACCCAAAATAGTTCTACCTGGAACCAAAAATGTTTCTTCTATGGGACAGCCAAATAACCCTTTTTTGTAAGAGTGTAACCTTAATTTTAGACCAAAAATGGAGCTCATTTGTACTTTGTGGCTGGGGAATCTGACTCTGTGGCTGGGGAATCTGACTCTGTGGCTGGGGAATCTGACTCTGTGGCTGGGGAATCTGACTCTGTGGCTGGGGAATCTGACTCTGTGGCTGGGGAATCTGACTCTGTGGCTGGGGAATCTGACTCTGTGGCTGGGGAATCTGACTCTGTGGCTGGGGAATCTGACTCTGTGGCTGGGGAATCTGACTCTGTGGCTGGGGAATCTGACTCTGTGGCTGGGGAATCTGACTCTGTGGCTGGGGAATCTGACTCTGTGGCTGGGGAATCTGACTCTGTGGCTGGGGAATCTGACTCTGTGGCTGGGGAATCTGACTCTGTGGCTGGGGAATCTGACTCTGTGGCTGGCTGGGGAATCTGACTCTGTGGCTGGGGAATCTGACTCTGTGGCTGGGGAATCTGACTCTGTGGCTGGGGAATCTGACTCTGTGGCTGGGGAATCTGACTCTGTGGCTGGGGAATCTGACTCTGTGGCTGGGGAATCTGACTTTGTGGCTGGGGAATCTGACTTTGTGGCTGGGGAATCTGACTTTGTGGCTGGGGAATCTGACTTTGTGGCTGGGGAATCTGACTTTGTGGCTGGGGAATCTGACTTTGTGGCTATGGAAGCTAGTGGAAACCAGATTAACCCTAGTCCTAAACTAAAAAGTATGCTCAATGAAGAATTAAAATTAAAATAACTTTTTAGCCCAGGACTAGGCTTAATCTGTGTCTGGGAAACCAGCCCTTAGCACATCCATATGTTTGGATAGTCAGTGGAGTGCATAGACAGACAGGGAAGTGGCGCTCACCGTGGAGTAGACAGACGAAGTGCTGGACACCAGAGACACAGAGGAGGCGTGGACTGGAGAGAAACAAAAACACAACGTTCAACTCATTCATCTGCTGACATCATTCATGGCACACTGGGCACAGATGTCAATTACACGTTGGTTCCACATCATTTCATTGAAATGACGTGGAAACAACTTTGATTCAACCAGTGGTGGGTGTATGATTCACATAAGCAGGGATTAATCTCAACCTGAAGACTGGAAACAGGAACATGCATGAACAGGTCCCCTGACTGAACGTTTACAACAGAGGTGCTGTACTTGTGTGTGTGTGTGGCGCTGTTAATGTAACTAGTTTACTTTGTAGTCTACACTTTAATTGTGCTGATATGGTTGAAACACACACAGCAGCACCACTCTGACTAACTCTACAGTTCACATGTCCAAACTCAACTGTATGATGCATTCACACTTTACCAGCAGTCATTAGCCTATACACCTCAGTCCAATGCTCTAACCACTAGGCCCCGTTTCCCTTTAACGCACGGTATATGAGCATGGTAGAATTCAATGGCTATGGTTCATTCTTACATGTCCTATGTTTGAGCCGATTTTGAAAGCAAAAGTCGAATTGAAAACATTATTGGCATTGTTGAATTTGATTTCCATAATAGCAAGTTAAGACTGATGGTTTGGTTAGTTAACTAGCAAGTCTGTTTGGTTACCAAGGCAACTACTGTAGCTATCTAGTAAACCTAAACACATTTCTACCTGCAAATGAACACAGTCCTTCGTTAAGGGCTTATGCGTTCTGTGGAAATTGTTGATTATCCCTTACATATTCTCTAGTGAGTACTGTCAATGCCATAACATTAACACAGCCTCTCTCTCTTCATTCATCATCATTTAATGGAACCACAATATCCCTGCAGGACTAAAAACGACAGCAACGGGATGTGCCAAACTTAACTAAATGCTTATCTGCTTATGAAGCATTTGTACAAACAAGCCAGTTATCCAGAGCCCTGAGTGTGTTCTCCAGACTGATTCAGGTGTCACAGAGTTCATTGACGTGTGTGGATAGATCATTTTTATTTTACCTTAATTTAAATGGGCAAGTGGGTTAAGAACAAATTCTTATTTACAATGACAGCCTACACCAGTCAAACATGGGCCAATTGTGCACTGCCCTATGGGACTCCCAATCACAGCCTGGATTTGAACCAGGGTGTCTGTAGTAAAATCTCAAGCACTAAGCCTTAAACCGCTGCGCCACTCGGGAACCCTAGATGGTAGGGAATGAGACACTAGTTTTCCTCAAGAAATTCCATAATTTGGCATTTTGTTTTCATTGGTGGAAAACGCTGTCTCAATCGCCACTACAGAATCTCCCGTAATTGTTCAATAGGATTGATATCTGGTGACTGAGACGGCAACGGCATATCGTGAAATATCAGCAAGTTGAGCAGTTTTTGTCACTGGAGCTTCTGCCAAACGTGCCCCAACAGTCTCCCCTCTTTCAAAGTCACTGAGATCTCTTCTTCTAGCCATGATAGCCAAAATAATAGGCAACTGGACCTGCCCAGCATTTGTATACCTGATCCAAAGCATGATGGTATTTTGGTATTTTATTAGGCTCCCCATTAGCTGTTGCAAAAGCAGCAGCTACTCTTCATGGGGTTCAACACAAAACATGAAACATAATACAGAATGACATAATACAGAACATCAATAGACAGGAACAGCTCAAAGACAGAACTACATAGATTTTGTAAAAAGGCAAACAGCCTACATATCAATGCATACACACAAACTATCTAGGTCAATTAAGGGAGAGGCTTTGTGCTGTGAGGTGTTGCTTTATCTGATTTTTGAAATAAGGTTTGCTGTTTATTTCAGCAATATGAGATGGAAGTATGTTCCATGTAATTAGGGCTCTATATAATACTGTACGCTTTCTTGAATTTGTTCTGGATTTGGGGACTATGAAAAGACCCCTGGTGGCATTTCTGGTGGGACAACCGAGCTCTGTGTAAGTTGACCAGGCAAACAATTTGGGTTTTTCAACACATTAATGTTTCTTATATATGTGGAGCTGGTAATGAATGGTGGGATATTAATTCCACACTTGTGTGGAAGCACCTGCTTTCAATATACTTTGTATCCCTCGTTAATCAATTGTTTCCATTATTTTGGCAGTTACCTATATTATTCTTTGAAATGACCATTGAACTGCAGTACATATCCCAGATTACACCTTTACATGCTAGGACGTTGGATTCATTTTTCAAGTTGGGAATGGATGCTTGTCTTTTCTGAAACATATATTTAGGAGTCCTGAAAGAAGGTAGAGTACATCTACATGTACTGTGATTAGAGCAGATATTTCCCCAGGTTTACTCTATCACTTGTGATCTAAAAGTACAAAAGTAGGCACTGGGGTGCCATCAAACACAACCCTGTGCCCTGCTCCTGTCTGGAGAGAGAGTGGGTCTGTAGAGGTGCCATCAAACACAACCCTGTGCCCTGCTCCTGTCTGGAGAGAGAGTGGGTCTGTAGAGGTGCCATCAAACACAACCCTGTGCCCTGCTCCTGTCTGGAGAGAGAGGGTCTGTAGAGGTGCCATCAAACACAACCCTGTGCCCTGCTCCTGTCTGGAGAGAGAGGGTCTGTAGAGGTGCCATCAAACACAACCCTGTGCCCTGCTCCTGTCTGGAGAGAGAGGGTCTGTAGAGGTGCCATCAAACACAACCCTGTGCCCTGCTCCTGTCTGACCCTGTGCCCTGCTCCTGTCTGGAGAGAGGGTCTGTAGAGGTGCCATCAAACACAACCCTGTGCCCTGCTCATGTCTGGAGAGAGTGGGTCTGTAGAGGTGCCATCAAACACAACCCTGTGCCCTGCTCCTGTCTGGAGAGAGAGTGGGTCTGTAGAGGTGCCATCAAACACAACCCTGTGCCCTGCTCCTGTCTGGAGAGAGAGTGGGTCTGTAGAGGTGCCATCAAACACAACCCTGTGCCCTGCTCCTGTCTGGAGAGAGAGGGTCTGTAGAGGTGCCATCAAACACAACCCTGTGCCCTGCTCCTGTCTGGAGAGAGAGTGGGTCTGTAGAGGTGCCATCAAACACAACCCTGTGCCCTGCTCCTGTCTGGAGAGAGTGGGTCTGTAGAGGTGCCATCAAACACAACCCTGTGCCCTGCTCCTGTCTGGAGAGAGAGTGGGTCTGTAGAGGTGCCATCAAACACAACCCTGTGCCCTGCTCCTGTCTGGAGAGAGAGAGGGTCTGTAGAGGTGCCATCAAACACAACCCTGTGCCCTGCTCCTGTCTGGAGAGAGAGAGGGTCTGCCATCAAACACAATCCTGTCTGGAGAGAGAGAGGGTCTGTAGAGGTGCCATCAAACACAACCCTGTGCCCTGCTCCTGTCTGGAGAGAGAGGGTCTGTAGAGGTGCCATCAAACACAACCCTGTGCCCTGCTCCTGTCTGGAGAGAGAGAGGGTCTGTAGAGGTGCCATCAAACACAACCCTGTGCCCTGCTCCTGTCTGGAGAGAGAGGGTCTGTAGAGGTGCCATCAAACACAACCCTGTGCCCTGCTCCTGTCTGGAGAGAGAGGGTCTGTAGAGGTGCCATCAAACACAACCCTGTGCCCTGCTCCTGTCTGGAGAGAGAGGGTCTGTAGAGGTGCCATCAAACACAACCCTGTGCCCTGCTCCTGTCTGGAGAGAGAGTGGGTCTGTAGAGGTGCCATCAAACACAACCCTGCGCCCTGCTCCTGTCTGGAGAGAGAGGGTCTGTAGAGGTGCCATCAAACACAACCCTGCGCCCTGCTCCTGTCTGGAGAGAGAACGGGTCTGTAGAGCTGGTGTTGAGTCAGATGTCAATCTGCGATGGGAGAGGAGATATTTATCAGCCTTTCTCTTCCTTCTCCTCCTCCTCCTCCTCCTCCTAACCTTGGCCTACATGCCACAACACCACAGCTCAACATGACTCTGAGACTTGCCCTTGGACACGAACAAATCAACAGCCAACACCAGCCAAGAAATTGACATCATACAGGGATCAGTTAAAGAGAGAGCCTCGGGACAAGCAATAAACCACAAGAGACATTCAGCCAAAGAAGTGTAGTCAATCATCAAACCTCAGTCTATGTACGTACATCGAACAAACTGCTTCTTTGTGTGTCCCAATTCAACTGTTAACGTGTGGAAAGACTGAAATAATAATGAAATACTTCACTAGTGATTTAAATGGTTGGTTGAACAAGCGTGTGGATTCAATAAACATTCATTTTGTAAATTAAAAAAAGTATATCTTTCAATAGTGCCCTGTTAAAAAGGCTTTCACAAAAACCCTCTTAGTTAACAACAATCTGCAAGCATGGCTCGATTTTTTAAAAGGAATTCTAATCCATTCAGAAGTCAAATGGAAGTTCACATAAGCATGTGGTGTCGACTTCCACCGAAGTTGTTCCCTCTCCTTGTTTGGGCGGCGTTCGACGTCACCGGCTTTCTAGCGGCCACCGATCCATGTTTCATTTTTCCTTTTGTTTTGTCTGTTTACACACCTGGTTCCCATCTCATGATTATGTTCCTTATTTAACCCTCTGGTTTCCCTTTCTGTTTTGTGCGTGATTGTCTTTCGTGTGTTGGAGTTCGAGTCCTGTTTTGTCCTTGTTTTGTAACAGGAGTATTGTTCCGTTCTTGGATTGAGTAAATACAGTGTTTTTTACTCTTACCTGTGTCCTGCGCCTGACTCCTTCGCTATCTGCTAGATAGACTCTGACATGTGGAGTGGAAGTCATCTATCAAATAAATAAATGTACCTGCATTTCGAGAGCTTGGGACGATAAGGTTCTTTCTGCAAAAAGATGATTCTTGGTTTGAATGGTGTCAGTGATTTTTTAAATCTTGTATTATTTTGAATTTAACAACATGAATTGGAGTTTTTAGAGTACTATATAGTTAGAGAACATTGAACAGAACACGGCTATGCAGATAGAACCTTATAGTCCCAAGCTCTCAATTTCTCTGAGGCTCTGTGTGATAGCAGGTAGATGGAGGGGTATGTCAGTCTGTCTTACCCTCCTCCAGGCCTTCTCTGAAGGACCCAGAGCTGGTCATGGTGCGACTCTTCTCCTCTAGAGACATGGACGAGTTCCTCAGACGGGGGTCACTGTATGGGTCATACGAACCATCCTGATTGGCCAGGCCGCTGCGGAGGTTTGCCAGGTTGATCTGTGCCACCGTGGTAGGGCTGCCTGCTGGGACACAACCGTCACATAACAAAGGTCAAAGAATATGTTGAAAACAGACATGGACAGAGGGCATTGATCAGACATGTTTGCCATTTGTATCTTACTCTTCACTCATAGTGGAAAGTAAGAGTGAAATAAAACATAACAGATATAATCACTACTACTTTTCCTTACACTATCGGAGAAGTCTCTTGAGAGAGACGAAACATTAAGCCAGCATGTACACAATATTTAGTCCATTGTACAGTGATGACTATCACTGCTCCTATAGTGTTAATCAAAGTGATGAGTAGGGAGGGTTGAGGCTACACCTACCAAGCTGGGAGAAGTTGAAGCGGGCTCCGGAGGGCGAGGTGAGGCTGGAGGTGGGGTAGAAGGGTGAGCTGGCGGCAGACTCCTGAAGACCTCCTGCAGAGTGGGAACGCAGCCAATCTCGGTGGTCGTCATGACTACGTAGCTGGGGCAGGTGGCCGTACCTGCAGAGAGATGACAGGAGATGCTGAAAATCCAACCTCACATCCACATCTTTGTGTGAATGCTGCAAGTCACAATCTGCACAGATAATGATAATAACCTAGGCTGTTGGTGGACAGGGAGGCACATGGGTAACATCAAGGCTGATAACGTGATAACGTGCAGGGTGTACAGTCACAACATGGTCTACACAGAGCATGGGATCATGCATCATATATTGTATGATACAGGTGGAAGTTGTACGTCAATGTATGTTCATGAAAACCATACTTAATACCACCCCCCCAAAAACATTATACAACAATAAATACTTATATTCATTTTTTTTATGTATGTATTTTTTTCCTGAGTAAACTGCTCAAGGAAATGGTGGCATACAGAGATGTGTTTTGGGAGTTCAGCCCTTGGTTGAGTAAAACAACGGGTGTAATATACACATCTAAACCCAGCCCAAAAAACGAAACATAGGGGCAATTCATGTTTGGTGGAGGTAGGTGTGTGGCCATTCTCAACATGTAGACAAAACATAGAGACAGGACACAGCTACAGATAACAGCTACCTATAGAAGCTTCACAGCTGTGGTGTGATCTTTCTTAGTTCCACACACTGATATACATCTCAAGATTATGTTTCAGACTCCAGCCCTGTCCTTCCCAGTGTAGCCAGCAGAGGGCATTATACATGCCGTGAAAGAGATGGAGGCAGCGATAACATCCAACAGTCACTTCACAAACACAGGACACTACACACAGGCAGCTGTTTCACCATCAGGCAAGCCTAACTCCATATAGACACATTTACCTGTCCTGTTTCCGGGGTAAAGTGTTTCGGCTGGGACTACCCAAGGGAGAGGAGAGAGGGCTAGGGGGAAGGGAGGGGTTAGTGGTGTAGGGTGTTAGGGGGTAAGGGTAAACAACAGAGAGAGGAGGAGCACAGATAGAACGGGGAAACAGAGAGATCAACAGTCAAGATAGAATCCATGCTTTCATTACACCAACAACTTGGAGTCAGTCTCCTATCATCTCCTAGATCATCAATATGGCCACTCAAACTCTACTGTTAGAAAGTGACTAAACCCTCATGAACACAACAGAACGAAGGTTGAGATACAAAGGGAAAAAAAGAGAGGAGAGCATGTAGCCGACATTAAAACACATAGCCACACCTGGCAGCTCCTAAACCAAACCCACTTCTACCTGTCTGAGAAGCCAGTTTTGATGCCGTTGTTCCTGACGCAGGCTGGCAGTGTGTCGTGACCAGGGCTGTGGTGTCCGTGGCCTCCGCTGCCCAGAGACAGGTCGATGGACTCGCTGCTGGTGGCAAGGCTGCTGAGGGAGGGGTAGCCGGGGCTCAGAGTGTCCCTGCTCAGGGTGCTGTTCCAGGCCAGGCTGTGGGAGGGGGTGGACAGGGCCGAACTGGGACTGGAGGCCAGTGGGGAGAGGGAGTGTGCCTCCACACCCAGACGACCTCCACCCCCATAAAGAGGGCTACTGCCCCCGCTACTGGCTGAGGGGGAGTCCAGAGCGCCACCCTGCTGGCCAGAGTTGGCATGGAGGTTGGAGATGACAGTGGAGTTGTTCATGTTCTCTGCGGTGGTGACTGGGGCATGCTGCTTGCCCTGCTTGCCTCCGAACAGTCTGGACGGCACGGGAAGGAAACAGAGGAGAAGAGTGAGAGGAGAGTTAAATGGTACATGGGTTTAAGCCGGGAATTGTTGAAGTAATCTTTGATTAAAATACTCCTTAATGCAAAGATAAGCAACACAAATGTATATTATAACGTTGGCACGACAACACAATCCCTACTTCATGGTATAATCACATCATCAGAAGACAAATATATCCATCTCTCTGATTCGCTGGTCCGGTTTGGCTGTCCATGTTCGACCGCGCATTTTTATCAACTCGTCATTTACATTAAAACAGGGTGTAAAGTATGTCCTACAGACGCCATATTAGCTTGGACAACATTAAATAATCAAGGGTTAAATGAGAAGGGAGACTCTCAGACCACTGAGGGGAAACAGATGCTACATTTTCTCATTACCTCATCAGGCAATTAGTTAAGTCCAAGCAGCATTATCAGATAAAGCAACATCAGCCAACCCAGCACTGGGTTTGAGCTAGAGAAAACACTGTACCCTCAGACTGGGCCCTGTCACCCTGCTTTTAATGACCACTGATAGGCCATTATATCAAGAGAGGCCTAGTGATAAGCCAAGCCTTTTAAATCACTCATGATTCATGGGCAGACATCATGAAACCCTGATAAGCCAAGAGCTCTCAGTTTTATTTTATGTTACTACAACGCTGATATGATTATTATCCCAACTAAAATCAGTTTGCACTGTTCCATGAATATGTCACATACCCATTGGGCACAAACATCAGTTCATGTCTAGTTTTGATTTACATTTGACTGAGTTGTCAACTATTGTGAATGTAACGTGAAATCAACAAAAAATGTCATGCCATTGGATTTATTTAAAAAGTTACGTTGATTCTTTTTTGCAAATTCAATGAGTTTTCCACGTTGATTCAACGCCACCACATAGCTTTTGGGGGTTGAAATGATGTGGAAACAACATTGATTCAACCAGTTTTGCACAGTGGGAATCATAAGCACCTGGCCATGGAATCATAAGCAGGCCAGTGTGGTAGTGCTTTCAGGGCTAGTGGAAGGAGCTCTCAGACTCATCCAGTGTTAGTGTGAGACAGCGCCTGATGACTGGGGCTAAGGGGTATGGAGGTGGTGGGCTGACCTGCGCATGGTAGGGGAGGAGACATCTGGGTACTTTCCCCCTGGTTGCCTGACTCCCAGGGCTGTGGGACTGGCTTCAGAGGACACCCCCTTCTCCCGGTCTGTCTGGTTGGATCCAGAGCCAGGAAGGGGGGTGCCACCAGCGCTGGGTTTGGGGACTTGGCTGCGGCTTTTGGGGCCATGGAGCGTGTTGGACTTGCTGCTGAGATTGGAGTCGATGCTGGTGCTGGACGAGCGGCTTGTGCTACGTCCCCCACCAGAGGCTCTGCTGGGCCGGGGGAGGCTGCGGTACTGCAGGGTGGAGTGTGAGCTCACAGGTAGGTAGCCATCATCCACACTGGCCTGGCGACCAAGACCCCGACCCCCGTGGAGCTGCACTGACTTGGGGATCTTTCCCAGGGTGGCTGAGCCACTGGTGATGGTCACTCCGCTGGCTGTCACCATGGTCATACCTCCTCCTGCATGCTTCTTAAATCCAAAGGTGTTGGTGGTGGGGGTGCGGCTGGAGGAGGAGGGGGGCTTCTTGGCCTCGTCTCCACTGCTGCGGCCCGTGTCTGATGGGGAGCGCTGCATGCTACACTTGGCCCGGGGAGAGAGATAATGTTGGCCTTTCTCAGACACCTTGGCGTCGTCCGTTTTACCTGTGGGTGGAGACATGACAGTCTATCAACCATGGCCCACCAGATACAACGTATCTGTGGTTGACTGCTGGCTGCCTCATCACACACTACAGGAACACATGTACATTAAACAAAAATATAAATGCAACATGCAACAATTTCAAAGATTTTACTGAGACAAATCAGTCAATTGTAATAAACTCATTAGGCCCTAATCTATGGATTTCACAACTGGGAATACAGATATGCATCTGTTGGTCACAGATACCCTAAAAACAAGGTAGGGGCGTGGATCAGAAAACCAGTCAGTATCTGGTGTGATCACCATTTGCCTGATGCAGCGCGACACATCTCCTTCGCATAAAGTTGATCAGGCTGTTGACTGTGGCCTGTGGAATGTTGTCCCACTCCTCTTCAATGGCTGTGCGAAGTTGCTGGATATTGGCGGAAACTGGCACATGCTGTCATACACGTCGATCCAGAGCGTCCCAAACAAGCTCAATGGGTGACATGTCTGGTGAGTATGCAAGCCATGGAAGAACTGGGACATTTTCAGCTTCCAGGAATTGTGTACAGATCCTTGCAATATGGGACAGCGAATTATCATGCTGAAACATGAGGTGATGGCAGCGGATTAATGGCACGATAATGGGCCTCGGGATCTTGTCTCAGTATCTCTCTGCATTCAAATTGCCATCTATAAAATGCAATTGTGTTCATTGCATCGTTGGATGGGGCCACAGTGTCTCCCGACCCCGCTTGTCTTAGCCTCCAGTATTTATGCAGCAATAGTTTATGTGTCGGGGGGCTAGGATCAGTCTTTCTCCTGTCTTATCTGGTGTCCTGTGGGAATTTTAAGTATGCTCTCTCTAACTCTCTCTCTTTTTCTCTTCTCTCAGAGGACCTGAGCCCTAGGACCATGCTTCAGGACTACCTGTCCTGATGACTCCTTGCTGTCCCCAGTCCACCTGGACGTGCTGCTGCTCCAGTTTCAACTGTTCTGTCTGCGGCTATGGAACCCTGAGCTGTTCACCGGACGTGCTACCTTGTCCCAGACCTGCTATTTTCGACTCGCTCTCTCTAACGCACCTGCAGTCTCTAACTCTGAATGATCGGCTATGAAAAGCCAACTGACATTTACTCCTGCGGTGCTGACCTGTTGCACCCTCTACAACCACTCTGATTATTATTATTTGACCCTGCTCGTCATCTATGAACATTTGAACATCTTGGCTATGTACTGTTATAATCTCCACCCGGCACAGCCAGAAAAGGACTGGCCACCCCTCAGAGTCTGGTTCCTCTCTAGTTACTTCCTAGGTGCCTGCCTTTCTAGGGAGTTTCCTAGCCACCGTGCTTCTACATCTGCATTGCTTGCTGTTTGGGGTTTTAGGCCGGGTTTCTGTACAGCACTTTGTGACATCAGCTGATGTAAAAAGGGCTTTATAAATACATTTGATTGCTTGATTGTCTGTAGCTTATGCCTGCCAATACCATAACCCCACCGCCACCATGGGGTACTCTGTTCACAACGTTGACATCAGCAAACCGCTCGCCCACACGATGTCATACACATTGTCTGCCATCTGCCCAGTACATGTGAAGAGCACACTTCGTTGCGTTTATCTTTTTGTTCAGTATAGTTCAGACTGATAGAGAACAATATAGAGACAGTGTGGCTGCTGGGCTCCGTCTGTCTCTACTCTGTATGTAATGTACCTGTAACATGGGTCTTCAGAGTTGCACAGCCTGGCGTGATGGGGCCCTTGGTCCTGGGGGAGGTTACGCCCATCTGGGCGCTCATTCCCCGCCTCCAGGAACCTGTGTGGGCCACGGAGGGCGTATTGCGGCCCGAGGAGCTCCTGTCCGACTCGTCCGACATGTCTGAGGGGTGGCGGCAATACTTGGAGCCCGACTCCATTTTGAGCCCGTTGTCCGAGACACCGTCTGACCTCTTAACTTCGTCGCTGCCGGACCACACAGAGTTCTGCTCGATGGCCAGGTGCTTCTCTGCGTCTGTCTGGAGCTGAGGGAAACCAAACGTCAGACATCTGTTACTTCTGTTTATTCAAGTGCTGTAGATACTGTACATCAGAGGAGGCTGGTGAGGGGAGGACGGCTCATAATAATGAATGGAGTGAATGAAATGGTATCAAAATACATGGAAACCAGGTGTTAGATGTGTTTGAGACCATTCCTTTCACTCTGTTCCAGCCATTACTATGAGCCTGTCCTCCCCATTTAAAGTGACACCAGCCACCACTGCTGTACACTCTAACTCCCCTCTACTTACAGTATACCAATATAATGATAACACTGATACGCAAGTCATCTCACTAGGAGAGCAAGCAGAAAGAAAAGCAATGGTGTACTAGTCTAGACCAGCATTTCCTAAGACCCCAATGGGTGCATGTTTTGCCCTAACACTACACAGCTGATTCAAATCATCAACTAGTCATCAAGCTTTGATTATTGGAATCAGATGCGTAGTGTTAGGGCAAAGACGAAAACGTACACCCCTTGGGGTCCTGAGGACCGAGTTTGGGAAACGCTGGTCTATTACCTCCCCCCATTAGCTCAGCCTTATGCCATCATTCCAGTTAAACAACTCCACATGTCCCTATTACTGTGAATGCCTTCATATTCTCATCAGTACACAGCACTCATTACAAACACACTGTCAAGAACAGGATGCTTGTTTAGTCATCACATTATACAAATATCCTCTTTGTTCTATGAGCTGTTGCTCAACCGCCAAGGGAAAAGATTCCTATTCAGGAACTTGATATTGATGAGGATTTTTCTGATTTGGGTGCAGTCTGCTCTCATCTCAGAAGTAATGTGTGGATCTGAGGCATTAACTCTGTGGTTAAACATTAACGCTGGTTGATGTCACTGCTGCCCATCTGGCATTTCATCTGAGGCATGTGGCTGAATCACTTCACAAACATTGGTTGAGTTCAAGAAGGCATGCAACATATATATATTTTTTTTAAATTTGTTGCAATACAAAGTGAAAATTAACGCTTTCTATTGGACAGGTCGAGGTAGTCCCTCCCTGTTTCAGTCCATTTGCTTCCGTTTGGTGCCTATGAACAAGACAGTGGTCAGGAGAGTTAGCAGTGGATTACATTGGACAGTCCCTGACAGGGCCTGGAGTGATTAATACAGGAAATCAGCAAAGAGGACTTCATGCTTCATGTATCAACATTACCGCCTCAAAATGCAAAAATTGGATAAGTAAAGACTTGAGAAAGAGAGGCAGGCGAACAGGACCATTACATTGGCCGTTCAAATAAACAATGTGTTGAAGCTGTGTTTTGTAGTGCGTTTTCCCAGCGCTCGCCAAACTTACGTCAGCCTTGGTTATAACAGGTCATTGTTCAACCAGCTACTGAAAATACTCATAAAAAATGATTGCCAGGGAAGGAATTTTAATGGCCTCTTTCTTTATCAGACTGAATCATAAACACTGTTATCTCTATAGCCTCAATAATAAATCCAAGCCATATTCTACAGAGCAGCAGAAAAATGCAACACAAAGCAATTCTATAAAAGGCAATACAGTTACAGAGAAAATGGGAGGGGGCTTTGTGACTGAATGTTGGCTTGAAGAGCTGGTTTTGGGGCCGTCTGCATTCTACTGTTTGATTTTAAGTCACTCGTTGGCACGGGAGGATGCAGTGAAAGCCTTAATGGTAGAAAAACATGAAAACAAAACGGGTGCCAAAGCTGCAGTCGCTCTTGTCGTCTACCCAGTTCCTTTTTATGACTGGAAATAACCTTGCTGAACAGTCTTCTACATTACATTCACAACAATGCCAACTGCTTTATTCCTGAGAAAACTCACTCAGTGCTGTTGTCGGGATGTTCCACTGAAAAGAGACTGTCTCTTTACAGGAATATTGTGTGGTATTGTAAGTCGCTCTGGATAAGAGCGTCTGCTAAATGACTTAAATGTAAAGAAACTGCTTCTATCACACAGTCTTCCACATAAGCAATGATGACAGACATAAGTTTGTGAGTGTTGAGGTGTATCTGATCAGGACATGGGTCAGGCCTACTACTACACTGTATTTACAAAAGCATGTGGACACCCCTTCAAATTAGTGGATTTGGCTATTTCAGCCACATCCGTTGCTGACAGGTGTATAAAATCGAGCACACAGACATGCAATCTCCATAGACAAACATTGACAGTAGAATGTCTTTCTGAAGAGCTCAGTGACCATCATAGGATGCCACCTTTCCAATAAGTCAGTTTGTCAAATTTCTGCCTTGCTAGAGCTGCCCCGGTCAACTGTAAGTGCTGTTATTGTGAAGTGGAAACATCTCGGAGCAGCAACGGCTCAGCTGCAAAGTGGTAGGCCACACAAGCTCACAGAAGGGGACCGCAGAGAGCTTAAGCATGTAGCGCGTACAAATCGTCTGTCCTCGGTTGCAACACTCACTACCGAGTTCCAAATTGCCTCTGGAAGCAACATCAGCACAATAACTGTTTGTTGGGAGCGTCATGAAATGGGATTCCATGGCCGAGCAGCCGCACAGAAACCTCACCATGCGAAATGCCAAGCGTCGGCTGGAGTGTAAAGCTCGCTGCCATTGAACTCTGGAGCAGTGGAAACACATTCTATGGAGTGACGAATCACGCTTCACCATCTGAGAGTCCGACAGACAAATCTGTGTTTGGCGGATGCCAGGAGAACGCTACCTCCCCCAATGCATAGTGACAACTGTAAAGTTTGATGGAGGAGGAATATTGGTCTGGGACTGTTTTTCATAGTTCGGGCCCTTAGTTCCAGTGAAAGGAAATCTTAACTCTACAGCATACAATGACATTCTAGACGATTCTGTGCTTCCAACTTTGTCGCAACAGTTCTGGAAAGGCCCTTTCCAGTTTCAGTATGACAATGCCCCCATGCACAAAGCGAGGATCGTACAGAAATGGTTTGTTGAGATCGGTGTGGAAGAACTTGACTGGCTTGCACAGAGCCCTGACCTCAACCCCAATGAACATCTTTGGGATGAATTGGAATGCCAACTGTGAGCCTGGCCTAATAGCCCAACATGAGTGCCCGACCTTACTAATGCTTTAGTGGCTGAATGGAAGCAAGTCTCCGCAGCAATGTTCCAACATCTAGTGGAAAGCCTTCCTAGATGAGTGGAGGCTGTTATAGCAGTATATTAATGCCAATGATTTTGGAATGAGATGTTTGAAGAGCAAGTGTCCACATACTTTTGGTCATGTTTGTAGTTAAGCACATAAATTGGGCCCCCGAGTGGCGCAGCGGTCTAAGGCACTGCATCTCAGTGCTAGAGGCGTCACTACAGACCCT
Organism: Oncorhynchus keta; assembly: GCF_023373465.1. Classification (NCBI taxonomy): domain Eukaryota; kingdom Metazoa; phylum Chordata; class Actinopteri; order Salmoniformes; family Salmonidae; genus Oncorhynchus; species Oncorhynchus keta. The sequence goes on along the minus strand of NC_068437.1, from coordinate 44,702,383 downwards.
GGTTTGATCCCGGGCTGTATCACAACCGGCCGTGATCGGGAGTTTCATAGGGCGGTGCACAATTGGCCCAGGGTCGTCCGGGTTAGGGGAGGGTTTGGCCGGGGTAGGCTATCATTGTAAAATAAGAAATTGTTTGTCCAATAAAGCTTAAAAAAAAGTTCACCCCATGGCTCCTTCCCTGGTCAGCTCTAAAGCAGGGTTCAGTGCAGTCACGGCCCTGTGGGCACACTCATTTTAACATGGGAAATATTTGGTTGAGAAGTTGATCAATGAGATTACAGCCTATATTCAACCACTCATAAAGACTGCAAAAGTTTCCTAAGTGTTATCACAATGCTTTCACCCATCTAAAACAGCGTTATTCAAAGTCGGGGTCGCGAGGGGGCTGCAGTGGTGTCGCCAAAATGTAAAAAAACAAACCTTTGAATAGATACAATGTTATTGAGTAAATGTATTTATTTTTGATGAGAGATAATAATGAACAACTTTGAATACCACTGATCTAAATGCACAACCAAATTGCAATTGAAAAACAATGTCTGATTTTTGGTTTAGTTATCACCCAAATGTCTCACTGCGCTTTAAACCATTTAAAAGCACAGCAAAGTTAAAATGGGAATACAGATATATTTTCTTAATTTATACAACAGATTAATGTGATATTACTGTTCTTCATCTCATAGCAGAAATGACCTGGCCCCAGTCTCCCGACAGCGAGTGTTTTAATGATGCATCCTTCCTGCAACCGTCGAAGACTCAACACACATTTCCCAAAACACCAAGCAGAGAGAACGTTTGCTGTGTGCGTCGTTGAGGTATGTGTGGATACTGGTAGGTTTGAAAGAAAAGCAGTGTGGCTCTCGGATCAGCTTTCTCCATTCAAATCTTATCTTAACATTATAATTATTACACAATACTGATGACGGATCAGCTTCTAGAGAGATATTATCACCTATTGCTGCAAATATTGATTCAACCAGTTTGTGCCCAATTGAGTAGGTTGGAGTTAATTCTGCCTCATATCATGACTGAGTAATGACTCACTGTTCGAAGGCTTGACGGGGCAGGTTGAGGGTTCACAAGCAACGTCTGAAATGTATTCTACCCTCTCTTGTGGCTTTGAGTCTCCAGTGACTCTTGTCACCGAGTGAATTTCAATAAGCCAATCTAGTTGGTCTACATTGTACAGAAGCACCTAAAAAGGATTGCATCATACAGTCCCAAGAATCTAGACACTTTTACAATATGGCAAACAGAACATCTTCTGCTCAAATCAGTAGTCTAAAAGGTGTGCACTTGAGAATAAATACCTACGAATAGGAGTGTCAGGATAAGATGAAGTGGGAGGTGATGTGTGTCAGACTGCAACTTCAATCAACACTTTGCGGCAACCACATCAGCATATAACACAGATCAGAAACAGATGAACGTTTCACTCTGCTAATTTCTTCCACAACCTCTGAAGTGTGAAGGTTAAGAGGCAGCCTAGTGTATGCAGTTATGTTCAGGTTAATGTACCCATTCAAATGATTGGGGCCAAAAGAATCAAAGTATACAAGTCCCTGGTAAATTACACAAGAGAGCTTAAACGCTCCTACCTCCGCTTAAACGGGTAGTGCTGAGCGATTAGTCCTTTTTTGAGGTTGATTCGGTTTCGGTTCAACAATTTTTTAAAACATGAAATGCATTATGAAATTAAAATGATTCAAGCTTTTTAATCGAAATTCCAAAGCCAAAAATAGTAAACATTAAACTTTCCACCTTATCCACTACTGTCCCGTCAAGGTGGATAGGGGGGTGCTCCCTCTGCTGTTTCCTTAAGTCCATGATCATCTCCTTTGTTTGGTTGACGTTGAGTGCAAGGTTATATTCCTGACACCACACTCCGAGGGCCCTCACCTCCTCCCTGTAGGCCATCTCATCGTTGTTGGTAATCAAGCCTACCACTGTAGTGTCGTCTGCAAACTTGATGATTGAGTTGGAGGCGTGCGTGGCCACTCAGTCGTGGATGAACAGGGAGTAGAGGAGAGGGCTGAGAAAGCACCCTTGTGGAGCCCCAGTGTTGAGGATCAGCGGGGTGGGGATGTTGTTACCTAACCTCACCACCTGGAGGCGGCCTGTCAGAAAGTCCAGGACCCAGTTGCACAGGGCGGGGTGGAGACCCGGGGTCTCAAGCTTAATGACGAGTTTGGAGGGTACTATGGTGTTAAATGCTGAGCTGTAGTCGATGAACAGCATTCTCACATAGGTATTCCTCTTGTCCAGATGGGTTAGGGCAGTGTGCAGTGTGATTGCGTCGTCTGTGGACCTATTGCGGCGGTAAGAAAATTGGAGTGGGTATAGGGTGTCAGGTAGGGTGGATGTGATATGATCCTTGACTAGTCTCTCAAAGCACTTCATGATGACGGAAGTGAGTGCGACGGGGCAGTAGTCGTTTAGCTCAGTTACCTTAGCTTTCTAGGGAACAGGAACAATGGTGGCCCTCTTGAAGCATGTGGGAACAGCAGACTGGGATTGATTGAATATGTCCGTAAACACATCAGCCAGCTGATCTGCGCATGCTCTGAGGCCGAGGCTAGGGGCAGGCAGCCTTGCGAGGGTTAACACTTTTAAATGTTTTACACACGTTGGCTGCGGTGAAGGAGAGTCCACAGTCTCTGGTAGTGGGCTGTGTCGGTGGCACTGTATTGTCCTCAAAGCGAGCAAAGAAGTCGTTTAGTTTTTCTGGGAGCAAGACATCGGGGTCCGCGACATGGCTGGTTTTCCTTTTGTAGTCCATGATTGACTGTAGACCCTGCCACATACCTCTTGTGTCTAAGCCGTTGAATTGCGACTCTACTTGACTTCATTTCTCTTGTGAATAATTGGATTTCTCTCCAGAGAAACGTCCCATCGGTCTCACAAAAAAAAACTACATGGAATTAAAATATTTTAATAATTAGTTGATCAATAACCCAAAACCATTCTGGTTAATCACACCAATTGAAACTTAGCAGGGTAATATCTGGCTGTGGACATCACGTGATCTATATTCAGAGTTTATTAACGGGAAATTTAAGTTTAATAAGTGTTTCTTGGCTTGTAAAAATAGAAAAAAGAAACAACGTAATGTCTGTTCACTGTTCTAGTCATTCTAATTCTATTGTTGCCACGCCCCTAATTGGGGCAGAACCTACCTGTCCCTCTATGTCCTTGCAGGAGACGGACGGAGTGTTGACGTAGGAGCTGACTGAGGAACTGGTGTTGATGTCATCTGTGTCGATAGTGTCACTGACCCCACTGCTCACCGAGCTGCTGTCGTCCCAACTGGAAGAGAGGAACACAGAAGAGAGAAAGAGTTTGAGTAGATATGGTAAAAGTTATTAGAGAGAAAGAGGTAAGACACGAGAGACATAACTAGAGTGAGAAAGGAAAGATATGTAGAGCAGGGTTCCCCAACTGGTCACCCACGTTTGGCCCGAGGGTTATTTGATTTTGCCCCCCCCAAGTTTTGGGGGACATAAAAGACTAAAAACAACAGCAAATCAGCTCCAAGTCATTTTAATGTTGGAAGTCTGTTCCAAAGTATTCACACACATAATAGAGAGACGTATATGATCGTATCAATTGTAAAAAAGGTTTGAAATTATTATGTTTTAGTCAAATGTTAACTGTTTGGGCTTCTTGCGGTCAATTTACAGTCTCCAAATAATTTGTAATTATTTCTTGACAATTCGCTTAAGAACAAATCGGTAAGCGGCTGAATCTAGTTGATGATCCCTGCTGTAGAGAAAGAGAGACATTAACAAGAGAAGACAGGGTGGAGAGAAACAGAGAGCCATTAACAAGAGAAGACAGGGTGGAGAGAAAGAGAGACATTAACAAGAGAAGACAGGGTGGAGAGAAACAGAGAGCCATTAACAAGAGAAGACAGGGTGGAGAGAAAGAGAGACATTAACAAGAGAAGACAGGGTGGAGAGAAACAGAGAGCCATTAACAAGAGAAGACAGGGTGGAGAGAAACAGAGAGCCATTAACAAGAGAAGACAGGGTGGAGAGAAAGAGAGACATTAACAAGAGAAGACAGGGTGGAGAGAAACAGAGAGCCATTAACAAGAGAAGACAGGGTGGAGAGAAAGAGAGACATTAACAAGAGAAGACAGGGTGGAGAGAAACAGAGAGCCATTAACAAGAGAAGACAGGGTGGAGAGAAACAGAGAGCCATTAACAAGAGAAGACAGGGTGGAGAGAAACAGAGAGCCATTAACAAGAGAAGACAGGGTGGAGAGAAACAGAGAGCCATTAACAAGAGAAGACAGGGTGGAGAGAAACAGAGACATTAACAAGAGAAGACAGGGTGGAGAGAAAGAGAGACATTAACAAGAGAAGACAGGGTGGAGAGAAACAGAGAGCCATTAACAAGAGAAGACAGGGTGGAGAGAAACAGAGACATTAACAAGAGAAGACAGGGTGGAGAGAAACAGAGAGCCATTAACAAGAGAAGACAGGGTGGAGAGAAACAGAGAGCCATTAACAAGAGAAGACAGGGTGGAGAGAAACAGAGAGCCATTAACAAGAGAAGACAGGGTGGAGAGAAACAGAGAGACATTAACAAGAGAAGACAGGGTGGAGAGAAACAGAGAGCCATTAACAAGAGAAGACAGGGTGGAGAGAAACAGAGAGCCATTAACAAGAGAAGACAGGGTGGAGAGAAACATAGAGCCATTAACAAGAGAAGACAGGGTGGAGAGAAACAGAGAGCCATTAACAAGAGAAGACAGAAGACATTAACAAGAGAAGACAGGGTGGAGAGAAACAGAGAGCCATTAACAAGAGAAGACAGGGTGGAGAGAAACATTAACAAGAGAAGACAGGGTGGAGAGAAACAGAGCCATTAACAAGAGAAGACAGGGTGGAGAGAAACAGAGAGCCATTAACAAGAGAAGACAGGGTGGAGAGAAACAGAGAGACATTAACAAGAGAAGACAGGGTGGAGAGAAACAGAGAGACATTAACAAGAGAAGACAGGGTGGAGAGAAACAGAGACATTAACAAGAGAAGACAGGGTGGAGAGAAACATAGAGCCATTAACAAGAGAAGACAGGGTGGAGAGAAACAGAGAGCCATTAACAAGAGAAGACAGGGTGGAGAGAAACAGAGACATTAACAAGAGAAGACAGGGTGGAGAGAAAACCACTCCTATTATTCTCCCTCTTTTCCTAGGTCTGTTGGCCAGAGACAGCATTCCCATATGCCTGTGATGTTAGGAACGTCTCCCCCTGAACACCAAACTTGTTTTAATTAGCGTTCAGCAGCGTGTCTCCCAGGACCAAGCGGGCTGCTGGGTAACAGAGTTTTCCACCACACCAGGTCCTGCCAGTCACCAACACTGATGGGCCCTAAACCAAGATACCATTCTAAGGAGGCTTGCGTGGAGGCCAGAAGATAAGGAATAGTGGGGATGTCTGGGTCTCATGCAAGCTGCCTTATATATGATTTGTGACCGCTCTACACCAGGACCTCCCTGTTCCCACTGAGCTTACCTTTCATTAGAGTGGGGTTCTGTGGAAAATGTTGCTATTCTCAGGGCCAAAGGTTCTGTGTGTGAACTGGGAACGGACCGAAATCTGTGTGTGTACAGACAGATAGGTGTGTGTGTGTGTGGTTCATCACCCACTGTCTGGGTAACAGAATCACTCCTTTAACAGTACTCTCAGATGTGTGGAAGTGTGCAGGGAGTTGGATGGGAGGTTCCTCTCAAAAGATTAGAAGTTCACACGGAGCAAGACACACTCACGCCACCTGTGTCTGTCTGTCTGTCTGTCTGTCTGTCTGCCCATGCCAGTGTGATGCTGACTCAGCTAACCGAAACATCCCAGCTATCCGCAGCCAGACAGTGCTGAGAGTTCCTTGTGACAGCATCAACAGCTCCTCTCAACACGTAAGCCAGAAGCAACGTACTTACTTCACAGGTATACTCAGTCCAAAGTCTCAAGTAAGTCCAACCATTTCAGTATAGGTCTATGTTTACATGGAGAAATATGAACTGGTAGCAAAGGTAAATCAGAGTCAATAGATGACAGGAATGATTCAACAGTAGTCCCAACACTCAAACTGGACCGTTTTATCTCCATCTCTTCATTCAAAGACTCAATCATGGACACTCTTCCTGACAGTTGTGGCTGCTTTGTGTGATGTATTGTTGTCTCTACATTCTTGTCCTTTGTGCTGTTGTCTGTGTCCAATAATGTTTGTACCATGCTTTGTGCTGCTAACATGTTGTGCTGTTGCCATGTGTTGCTACGATGCTGTATCGTCATGTGTTGCTGCCATGCTGTTGTCGTCTTTGGTCTCTCTTTATGTAGTTGTGGTGTCTCGTCATGATGTGTGTTTTGACCTATATTTTTATTTTGTCATCCCCGTCCCCGCAGGAGGCCTTTTGCCTTTTGGTAGGCCGTCATTGTAAATAAGAATTTGTTCTTAACTGACTTGCCTAGTTAAATTAAGGTTACATTTAAAAAAAAAAACACCCCCCATATGACTCAAGAAGGTTCCAGTCGGGCAGGGAGGTGGGCAGAGGTCTGGCTCTAATCTAACGTTTGCCAGGCACAGTGTGTCCTGCTGGACAGCTGCCTGCCTAGTGCAGTGTCCCAGTGTCCAATCCAGCCCGTGTTTCCCTGCCCTGGTCTTCACACCCACACACCAGAACTCCATCCACACAGCTACCCCAAAACAATTCCTATTTTCACTGATCTGAGGCATGCAAGACAAGACCAGGGGCTGGAGTGGGTGGCAACAGTGGAACAGGTCCAGCACAGAGACACAGACATTCAGTATTCAAAATGTCTTCCTTCCTTCTGTTTAACTGTGGAAGGCAGTTCTACTGTTCCCCTAATGGACTAGTGAGAAGTGAAGTGGTCAAAACAATACATTTTCAGAATGTCTTCTAGCCATGCAGAACAGGATGAATCATGCCTGTGGGCTGAGGTTGCTATGCTATCAACCCTGATGATCTGTTAAATGGAGGAGGGAGTCACCTGGGTACATTCTGGGCTCTGTGTCAGAGGTTGATTGTGGGCAGAGTGAGCTCGCAGTCCATTTACGTTGACTGACAGCTCCTTTGGGGCCTGGGGAGGTATATGTTAGGTTAGACCTCCCCTCCCCTGCTCCTGATGCTGCTGTCACTGTTCACTCCATCACTCTGAATAATGAGCAGACTAGAGCTGGCAGGGTACACCTCATCCCTAATCAACATACTTCTCTATTTTCTCTCTCCCTCCATCCGTCTTGCTAACATCCCAGTCACTTTACTCTCTCTTTCTACACCCCATCTCTTCCCTTCTCTCCTCTCATTTCACCCTGACTAGGAGATGCCATAATAAAAATGATGTTAAAGACTACGCTTAGAAGTTAGGGGTCAAAATAGTTGACATTGTTGTGTTTGTTAAGATAGTTGAGACTGGAGTCTCTATAGAATGAGTTGGGGGTGGTGTGGTGCTACATGTGGTGTATGCAGAATTAGAGACCCCGGGCCTTAGAGGACTGAGGGGATCAGTGGACACTCAGAATTAGAGACCCAGGGCCTTAGAGGACTGAGGGGATCAGTGGACACTCAGAACTAGAGACCCCGGGCCTTAGAGGACTGAGGGGATCAGTGGACACTCAGAATTAGAGACCCAGGGCCTTAGAGGACTGAGGGGATCAGTGGACACTCAGAATTAGAGACCCAGGGCCTTAGAGGACTGAGGGGATCAGTGGACACTCAGAATTAGAGACCCAGGGCCTTAGAGGACTGAGGGGATCAGTGGACACTCAGAATTAGAGACCCAGGGCCTTAGAGGACTGAGGGGACTGAGGGACCCAGGGCCTTAGAGGACTGAGGGATCAGTGGACACTCAGAATTAGAGACCCAGGGCCTTAGAGGACTGAGGGGATCAGTGGACACTCAGAATTAGAGACCCAGGGCCTTAGAGGACTGAGGGGATCAGTGGACACTCAGAATTAGAGACCCAGGGCCTTAGAGGACTGAGGGGATCAGTGGACACTCAGAATTAGAGACCCAGGGCCTTAGAGGACTGAGGGGATCAGTGGACACTCAGAACTAGAGACCCAGGGCCTTAGAGGACTGAGGGGATCAGTGGACACTCAGAATTAGAGACCCAGGGCCTTAGAGGACTGAGGGGATCAGTGGACACTCAGAATTAGAGACCCAGGGCCTTAGAGGACTGAGGGGATCAGTGGACACTCAGAACTAGAGACCCAGGGCCTTAGAGGACTGAGGGGATCAGTGGACACTCAGAACTAGAGACCCAGGGCCTTAGAGGACTGAGGGGATCAGTGGACACTCTGGGGCAGGAAATTGCGCGACTTTGGTCTGAGAGGCCAGTGGAGAGAAGTGAGCGGAGCTCTGTCGAGGTCCCACAGCACACTGCCCTGCATGTCCACTCTGGTCAGGGAGGCAGTCCATTAGTTCTACTAGACTTCTCACCCCCTCAGCAATATTCAAAGCTGTTTCCAAGCAATGAACACCTAACTCTGAGTTGGGCAAGTCATTAAACAGAAGAAACTGCCACACAAGAGTTCTCTATTTTCTTGGAATAAAAAACAACAACTACACATTGGATCGTTTAACTAACCAAATATTGTGTTTAACAAACATTTGATAACGCAATGCTACTCTGGACAGAGTGTATTTTAGCATGGCTGGTTGCTGACCTAAAAAAGCCAGTCTGCCAGTAGACCAGAGCAGACAGATTAGAGAGAAACCAGCCCACAGGCAAAGACCAAGCTCTCTGCAAACACTGTCTGCACAGCACTCAACAAAGAAGAGCTTACATTAATACACATATCACTTAAAAGAAACACCCCTGTTAAAGGACAATTTCCATGCATGAATAGGAACATTAAGGGATGCACTACATTCAAGAAGGAATTACATTTAGTTCATTTTATGTCATTTAGCTTTAGTTTATTTAGTAAATATTGTATTAACTCTATTTCTTGAGCTGCATTGTTGGTTAAAGGCTTGTAAGTAAGCATTTCACGGTAACACCTGTTGTATTCAGTGCATGTGACAAATAACATTTGACGTGTTGCCATTTTAGGAGCTCCTTTAAAGGTTTTGTCACACATTCACTAAATGTTAAAATAAACCATAAAAAGAAACTGAACATTTAAAAATGTATAAGAAATGTACCCGTTTTTAAATTCTAACCAAAACTCCAACAAACACACAATTTATAGATACACAACACCACAAGTAAAGATTCTCTATTCTCTCTCCCACAAATAAGAAAATGATCATGAGCAAAAGGTAACTCTGGTCTGTCTGTCTGTCCATACCTGATAGAGCCCGCAGCAGCCCAAGGTGGTATCCCTTCGCTGTAGTAGGAGCTGCTGGGAGCTCGCTGAGGGAAGCCGCTGAAGTTGGAGTGAATGACGGAGAGCTTCATGTGTACATTTCCACTGTATGCTCAGTTCTCTCCGCTAGAGCACACTGACTGACTGATCTCTCCCCCTGCAGCCAGCCAAACACACACACACTAAGGGGAGCGGCCTCACACACACACAAACACACCCACCCACAGAACAGCCACATAGGGGAGTAACCTGGGAAGCACTTCAAACACCACTTCAGCTTCTGAGTCACGATCTAAACAGCCAAGTCAGAGCTGATAAAACAGAACAGAACCTGTGAGGTCCTTCAAACACAGGAAGGTAAGCCTCAGATCTCAGAACAGATCTCAGAACAGCTTTACCTCTGAGACATTCAAACAATCTTCAGCTTTTAACATGATCTAGGAACAGCTAACCAAAGAAGTGCTTTAAATCCACATTTGCCCAAACCAACTGCTCAGAGTCAGCCTTATTTTGCCAGGTGGATAATGAGTATTCTTGGGGGTATTTGTAAAGACAACAAGTCTAGGAGGACACATGTTGGTGGGTTTTCCTGAGCCAATCTTATTGCTTTGCCTTAAAAGGATTGTTCAGGGTCACGTCCCCGGGTCAGGGGTCAAGCTTTAAAGGGCTGACTTACTGACTTACAATAAAGCCAATCTAGCCCCCTGAACATGCCAATATCTCTCCACTTTCCAGGGACATTGAATTGACAAAAATATATTTACGACAGAAAGGCAGCCCTTAGCTGTTAAAAACAAAAAGGCATGAAATATAAAACTTAGTTGATATATTTAGAAAAGTGGGATAGCTATACATTTATCTTTGCCGGCACATTCCAGGCTAGCAGGCTAGCAGGCTAGCAGCCCAAACCTCTGAAGCCAGTCGTGTGTAATGACATGGCTGCCTCAAAGCCATAGGAGTGTCAGGAATTCAGCTGAACAACCAATCTCTCAACAGATTTGACAGTCTCTCTCTCTCTCTCTCTCTCTGACACGCAAGTGCCTGTCCCTCAAATCAGTGGAGTAATCAAAAAGGAGAGAAATGACACCATTTTCCACTATATTCTGTAATTTTAGCTGTCCTGGAAAAGAACATTCCACTTGTTTTGTTCTGAATGAAAGTAAATTCAAGAAGAAATTCCTTTCTGACAAGCTAACTACAGAATTAGTTAAGTCAAATTGTTTCTATTTTCTCAGCACGTGCAATTTGCCCAGTTTGTTTGCAAAATATTGGCTGCTGGCTTCTAACAGCAAAACATTTGACCCAGAGTTATAATGTGCTACGTGCTCTTCTGTCCTGGTCTGGGTGTGATTTCACATCTCTGATGTGAACCCAAGCCAAGTTCACTCTCATTGTTCCAGTGTTACTCTGCTGAGGATGTGGGAGCTGGAGACGGACTCTGGACAAGCGGTCACCGCACGGAGTAGTGACACACACACACACACACACACACACACACACACACACACACACACACACACACACACACACACACACACACACACACACACACACACACACACACACACACACACACACACACACACACACACACACACACACACACACACACACACACACACACACACACACACACACACACACACACACACACACACACACACACACACACACACACACACACACACACACACACACACACTCAAATCTCAAAGACAGCTCACAGACTCACATCCACAACACGATATGCCACAATAACAAACACAAATAGATTCACATTAGCATTGAGTGTTCTTTTGTGGAACATTCTATTGATTCTGCAGAGAGAAAGAAACAGAGGGAAATGAACAGAACACCTCATTCACCCACTTTAACGTTAACTTCACTTCCATAATACATCCCAGCAGCCAGTCAACGCTGAGGGCTAAGGAGGTGACAGTAGAATTTACTCCCTCGTTTCCTTGCTTCCTTTTGTCACTGGCTCATTTCCATGCCAATCGGCTCCAGGGTGTTATTCCTCTCAAGCATAATTAAGACTGTTGTCTGAAGCACTCAATTACCACAATTTAGGGTGTGAAACACTTCTATTCAAACACAATGTAGTTTCACAATAGTGTGTTGAGGAGATTGAAGAGGCCTCTCTTCCTATCCGCAGGAGGTTAAGTGATGAGATGTAACAAAAAAAGCTTGCATTCCATAAGGTAGTTAAAACGCATTTAATTTGTTTTTGCTTATAAGCTTGGGATGTCCAACTGATTCTAAATAACAATCAAGTTATTTAAAACATTTTTATTTATTTTATTTAACCCTTATTTAACCAGGAAGGCCAGATGAGAACAAGTTCTCATTTACAACTGCTACCTGGCCAAGATAATGCAAAGCAGTGCGACACAAACAACAACACAGAGTAACACATGGAATAAACAAACTTACAGTACAGTCAATAACACAATAGAAAAAAATATATTTACAGTGTGTGCAAATGAGGTAAGATTAGGGAGGTAAGGCAATAAATAGGCTGTAGTGGTGAAGTAATTACAATTTAGCAATTAACACTGGAGTGATATGCAGAAGATGAATAATGAGAATGGGGTGCAAAGGAGAAGAAGAAAAAAATAACTTTGGGGATGATATATGCTATTTACAGATGGGCTTGCACAGGTGAAATGATCTGTGAGCTGTTCTGACAGCTGATGCTCAAAGTTTTATGAGTCTCCAGCTTCAGTGATTTTTGCAGAGAACTGGAAGGAAATGCGGCCAAAAAAGTGTTGGCTTTGGGGGTGACCAGTCACCTGCTGGAGAGCGTGCATATGGTGACCAGTGAGCTGAGATAATGGGCTTTACCTAGCAAAGACTTATAGTGACCTGGAGCCAGTGGGTTTGGGATGAAGCGAGGGCCAGCCAACGAGAAAATACAGGTCGCAGTGGTGGGTAGTATATGGGGCCCTGGCACTGTTAGACAATTTGCTGAGTAGAGTGTTGGAGGCTATTTTGTAAATATCATTGCTCTACCAATTGTCAGTTTTACGAGGGATGTTTGGCAGCATGAGTGAAGGATGCTTTGTTGTGATTCTAGATTTAATTTAGGATTGGAGATGGGAGTCTGCAAGGAGAGTCTAAAGTCTAGGTACTTGTTTGTCCACATATTCTAAGTATCTAGTGATGCTGAACGGGTCTCCTGTGGGGGGCTGTGCTTTTGCAAAGTGGGTGGGGTTATATCCTTCCTGTTTGGCCCTGTCCGGTGTCCTCGGATGGGGCCACAGTGTCTCCTGATCCCTCCTGTCTCAGCCTCCAGTATTTATGCTGCAGTAGTTTGTGTCGGGGGCTAGGGTCAGTTTGTTATATCTAGTACTTCTCCTGTCCTCGGTGTCCTTCTTTCTCTTCTTTCTTTCTCTCTCTCAGAGGACCTGAGCCCTAGGACCATGCCCCAGGACTACCTGACATGATGACTCCTTGCTGTCCCCAGTCCACCTGGCCATGCTGCTGCTCCAGTTTCAACTGTTTTGCCTTACTATTATTTGACCATGCTGGTCATTTATGAACATTTGAACATCTTGGCCATGTTCTGTTATAATCTCCACCCGGCACAGCCAGAAGAGGACTGGCCACCCCACATAGCCTGGTTCCTCTCTAGGTTTCTTCCTAGGTTTTGGCCTTTCTAGGGAGTTTTTCCTAGCCACCGTGCTTCTACACCTGCATTGTTTGCTGTTTGGGATTTTAGGCTGGGTTTCTGTACAGCACTTTGAGATATCAGCTGATGTACGAAGGGCTATATAAATAAATTTGATTTGATTGGTTGAATTTGGTTGCATTTAGTTTTACTTGCATTTAAGAGCAGTTGGAGGCCACAGAAGGAGAGTTGTATGGCAATGAAGCCCGTCTGGAGGTTAGTTAACACAGTGTCCAAAGAGGGGCCAGAAGTATACAGAATGGTGTCGTCTGCCTAGAGGTGGATCAGAGAATCACCAGCAGCAAGAGCGACATCATTGATGTTTACAGAGAAACGAGTTGGCCCGAGAATTGAACCCTGTGGCACCCCCATAGAGACTGCCAGTGGTCCGGACAACAGGCCCTCATATTTGACACACTGAACTCTGACTGAGAAGTAGTTGGTGAACCAGGCGAGGCAGTCATTTGAGAAACCAAGGCTGTTGAGTCTGCCAATAAGAATGTGGTGATTGACAGAGTCGAAAGCCTTGGCCAGGTCAATGAATACAGCTGCACAGTCTCTTATCGATGGCGGTTATGATATCGTTTACGACCTTGAGCACCCATGACCAGCTCGGAAACGAGATTGTATAGCAGAGAAGGTATATATGGGGCGGCAGGGTAGCCTAGTGGTTATAGCGTTGGACTAGTAACCGGAAGGTTGCAAGTTCAAACCCCCGAGTTGTCGTTCTGCCCCTGAACAGGCAGTTAACCCACTGTTCCTAGGCCGTCATTGAAAATAGGAATTTGTTCTTAACTGACTTGCCTGGTTAAATAAAGATTTAAAAAAATATCAGCATCCATCCATTCAAGCATCAGTGAAAAAGCATTGTGATCATTGATCAAATCAAATTTATTTATATAGCCCTTCGTACATCAGCTGATATCTCAAAGTGCTGTACAGAAACCCAGCCTAAAATCCCAAACAGCAAGCAATGCAGGTGTAGAAGCACGGTGGCTAGGAAAAACTCCCTAGAAAGGCCAAAACCTAGGAAGAAACCTAGAGAGGAACCAGGCTATGTGGGGTGGCCAGTCCTCTTCTGGCTGTGCCGGGTGGAGATTATAACAGAACATGGCCAAGATGTTCAAATGTTCATAAATGACCAGCATGGTCGAATAATAACAAGGCAGAACAGTTGAAACTGGAGCAGCAGCACAGTCAGGTGGACCGGGGACAGCAAGGAGTCATCATGTCAGGTAGTCCTGGGGCACGGTCCTAGGGCTCAGGTCCTCCGAGAGAGAGAAAGAAAGAGAGAATTAGAGAGAGCATATGTGGGGTGGCCCGTCCTCTTCTGGCTGTGCCAGGTGGAGATTATAACAGAACATGGCCAAGATGTTCAAATGTTCATAAATGACCAGCATGGTCGAATAATAGTGAGGCAGAACAGTTGAAACTGGATGTTGAAGCATCATTTGTGTTGATCTTGCTCTGGGAAGTGGTGGCTTCCTTGATCAGATGAGGTTCCCCATCTCTCTTCCTATCTGTCAGACATTGTGTTTGCAGATGGGTTCCCCACTGCTGTATTAGCTGAGTCCCCTCATAGCCAGGACCCAGCAGACCAGACACAGGTCCCAGGATGGGCATGCAACACACCACTAATTCCCTTTCACAACACTCTGGACTCCTCTATCTCTCGGATTCAACTCCTACACAATGTAACAATAATGAATAATTCACACAGCATACAGTGTTTGGCTATATTTCAGCCAATATCATACAGTGTCCTCTGTATCCTCAGGAATCCTGTACTAAATCATAGGCTGCCTAGGCTGTGTCAACAATAGGTTTCTATTCAGGAGCTACTGACGTGAACTCCATATGAGGTCTTCAACCTTTTGTAGCAGCCCTTCATGTTGCAGATACACTGTGTACTATCTTCCCTAGAGCACTGAGGAATGTGACCTTCTTTACTTCTTCCCAGGGCCAAATCAAATAGGCCTAAATAATGTTAATTCCCTCCAATAAGTTTTCTTTCTGTATGTTCTCATATAGTTCCAAGCCTGCTAGAGTTAAGAGGCAGGCAGACAAGCAATATCCACCATTGTCATACGGATGAAGCCTGAGCTGGAATGTGAACTGAAGCTGCTTAGCTTTAGAAACCCCTGAGTGGATCTAGCTTTCTTCATGGATACCTCTCTGGGCTTTACTGTATTCACACACACACACAGCTGGAGTTACAGGCTGTGATTGGGTTACAGAGATCATAATGAATGACTTACTATTTATCACATTACACGAGACAGGAAGTCTTCAATACCAAACAGACTGAATGACATCACCATCACACCAACCCTAGGCACTTTCCCTCCACATTCAAAGACACACTCCAATACAAATGAACAAACAGACAAAAACACTTACTTCACAGCTTAAATTCTCCACTTCGTTCTCATATTGGTTTCAGTATCCAGTCTGTCCCTTTGTGTTGCATGCAGTCTATCCTTCCCACTGCGTGTCATAGACAGAGTCTAGAGCCCAGACTGCCCACCAAGGAGCTGCACTCAACAGGTAAGCAGGCCAGCAGACAGACAGACAGCACAGCTGCGACGACAGCCCAGTCCCAGCCAGCCAGACAGCACAGGGCTATCACTGATCACTATCAGGCCTTAGCCCAGCCCGACAGCCCGGCAGGCAGACAGACAGACTCTCTCAGCATTGTGCTCCCTCCACAGAATGGAGTGGATCCCCTCCCTGCCCGTTCTCTCTCCGGCTGAAGTGTGCGTGTGTGTGCGTGCGTGTGTGCGTACCGTGGAGAGCCCTGAAGCTACTGTAATGAGACAGTGATGATCCTCCCCCCTCTCTCTTTCTTCGCCACGAGATTGAAGCCCCCTCCAGCTCACTCTGCTTCTCACACATACAGTACTGGTACCCCACTCCTCTCTGTGTGTGTCTGCCTTGCTCTTACTGATCATCATCTGAATACTAATGCATTTTTGGCCAGGTGCCCAATCCTCTCCCATAACCCTCTCAGTGTGCTGTAGGTGTAGCTTTGATGGGGTGGATTCTCACTTGAAATGAGTGGGCAGACCAGCTAAATGCAGTGCAAGTGCTAAAATAACCCAACAGGCTGGATGTAAAGAGGTTGAGGAATACAAGTACTCTAGAACTACTCATCTGTTAGTAGTTATTTTTCCCAGGTATAGACATCAAATCAAACACCAGATACATCTTTGTCTGAAACATAAACACAGCCCTCCCTTCAAAATACCTCTTTCCAAAACCCCCTTCAGAAAGCATGCTTAGATTACAGAGCGGAGCATCAATCAAAGTCAGATCAGACACAATGTAGGTGCTTTTGAACCGTTGTCAGTATCTCAGATACAAGATGACTTAGCAACTGCAACGGCTGGGGAACAAGAACGTAATCATATAGGGTGCTTGGTTACAGTGTTCTCTGTCTACATCAGACTGCCTCAAGGCAGGAGACTGCTATTCAGAGCCCTGTCCACCAAACCCACACACTGGCCAGTGTTTCCCCTATATTCATTTGGCACCGGCGGATCCTAAATCGTGGCCGCCACTCAAAAATATAATGTAAAAATGTTTTTTTTTTTTACATACTTTTTTAACTTAAACAACTGAAACCCGATATAAAGTCTGTAGAAATGATAATGTAGCTATATATTTTTTTTATAAGATCATCTTTGAGAACTAACAACCACCAGAATCAAAACTAGATAGTCAGATTTTAAAATTCCAAAAATGTCATGGCTTTTAAAAAAAATGGTGTTATAATTTGTTTGTCACTCAGATGTCATAAGAACACAACAAACGCTATGGCAAAATGTGCAGAATTGCAGCAAATTTGCTTTAAAGTAACTGTCCAGTGCTTCCAGATTGCTATGAAATATGACCTATAGTTACTTAAAATATGAGTGAAATAGTTTTCCTTCCAAAAAATGGGAATTAAGTATGTTAAAAATCAGCTTTTCTGTGTTAGAATGGTGTGGGCATACCTCAACAACAGAATGGTGTGGGCGTACGCCAACAACAGAATGGTGTGGGCGTACCCCAACAACAGAATGGTGTGGGCATACCCCAACAACAGAATGGTGTGGGCGTACCCCAACAACAGAATGGTGTGGGCATACCCCAACAACAGAATGGTGTGGGCGTACCCCAACAACAGAATGGTGTGGGCTTATCCCAACAACAGAATGGTGTGGGCGTACCCCAACAACAGAATGGTGTGGACTTACCTCAACAACAGAATGGTGTGGGCATACCTCAACAACAGAATGGTGTGGACTTACCTCAACAACAGAATGTTGTGGGCGTACCTCAACAACAGAATGTTGTGGGCTTATCCTCAACAACAGAATGGTGTGGGCTTATCCCAACAACAGAATGGTGTGGGCATACCTCAACAACAGAATGGTGTGGGCTTACCTCAACAACAGAATGTTGTGGGCGTACCTCAACAACAGAATGTTGTGGGCGTACCTCAACAACAGAATGTTGTGGGCGTACCTCAACAACAGAATGGTGTGGGCGTACCTCAACAACAGAATGGTGTGGGCTTACCTCAACAACAGAATGGTGTGGGCGTACCTCAACAACAGAATGGTGTGGGCTTACCCCAACAACAGAATGGTGTGGGCTTACCTCAACAACAGAATGGTGTGGGCGTACCTCAACAACAGAATGTTGTGGGCGTACCTCAACAACAGAATGTTGTGGGCGTACCTCAACAACAGAATGTTGTGGGCGTACCTCAACAACAGAATGTTGTGGGCGTACCTCAACAACAGAATGGTGTGGGCTTACCTCAACAACAGAATGGTGTGGGCTTACCTCAACAACAGAATGGTGTGGGCGTACCCCAACAACAGAATGGTGTGGGCTTACCTCAACAACAGAATGGTGTGGGCGTATAACAGTAACTAAAAATATGAATACAAGTAAACTGTTGATTGGCCAGCTCATCCATCTCTAGACTGCTGAATGGCCAGCTCAACCTCCTCCGGAGTATGACATCATACTCTAAAAGGAAACAGCAAGCATTTTTGAAACGGTCTGTTTGAGACCACAGTTTAAAGTGTTTTTCCCCCTGCCTATTTATGCTTTTGCCACAAATACGAGTATAAGACGAGTCAACAACATTATTTAGATATGAGCTAACAGAATATTAACTTTTAAAAGTTAAATTTATACTGGACAATTACTTTAAAACGGCATATTTTCTCTCAGTCCCATGGCAAAATGTGTAGAATTGCAGGAAATTAGCTTTAAAACTGCACAAAATTTGACCTTGCCATTGGCCACACCCACTCCCCCACACTAACCTTGCCATTGGCCACACCCACTCCCCCCCACACTAACCTTGCCATTGGCCACATCCACTCCCCCCCACACTAACCTTGCCATTGGCCACACCCACTCCCCACCAAACTAACCTTGCCACTGCTGCTAAAAAAATCCTAGGGGAAACAATGCTGGCTCCGAGGATCGCGATACACAGACACACATTTACACAGCTTACACCTTCCTGTCAGCCACAGCACCTACAGAGCAAAACCTCTGGAAACAAATTTTACAGCTCCTTTTAACCATTGGTAAAAAGGCACAAAAGCAGGTTTCTATTGAGGTGTAATGCTCTCTTTTTTGTTTTGTCTCAAACTTTACCTGAAGTTTCAGGTTTTAATGTCAAGGGCACAAGTACAGTGAAATACCTTTCTTACAAGCTCTAAACCCAACAATGCAGTAATCAATATCAATGTAGTACTAAAAATAACATAAGTTAGACTAAAAACACAATAAATAAAAAGACATACGAAATAAGAAATAAGAAGAACAGCCGTGCTGCTGCTCCAGTTTCTGCGGCTATGGAATCCCGACCTGTTCACCGGACGTGCTACCTGTCCCAGACATGCTGTTTTCAACACTCTCGTGTTTTTTCGACCAACCAATTGGTTGAAAAATGTTGACATATATTTTTACATATATAGACACATCCTATATAGTTTAATCAAATCAACTATATGCACTGAGCTTATTTTTATGTGCACTGTTTGATGAAGTAATTAAGACACCCAGATGACTAGAGGGAGTTTGGCCGCAATTGATTTGATTGTGCCGGGCCGGGCTCAGACTTGCTGCACTGTGTTAAGAAATAATGACAGCGAGTGACTGTCATTACTGTCTCTCTGTCCTCCCTGCTGCAGCGACCACCACAGAACATCAGCAGTGTTTATCACGCTGTCTGTGTTGCTGAACCTGCAAAATAATGAGTCTATAACCATTTGACTGAAAAGATTTGTTACCAAAATCAATCATTTGTTTAGGAAAAACATTCCCTATTTCCTGAACCCTTGCGCTCATGTATGCATCGCATGTACGTGGCCAATAGAGCCTGACCTATAGCATATCCTAAACAGATTAATAAATTGTTTATAACAAACTCTTAACACCAGAACACATGTGACAGCAAAATGGATGCACATGACGTGACAAATAAGCTGGAAAGGGGTGAATGTTTGGTTTTTCAGCAGGTAAAGGGGAAGTCATATGTGTGGAATAAATTTGAATAGTTGTTGACAATACTGGCAATCAAGAAAACTAAGATAAGGAGCAAGCGCTTTGTGCATATTATGTGCGCCAAACAGGTGCTGTTAGATTACACTATCATTTTTTTTACCACTTGGAACAATGTAAACAAGCTAAAGGCTAGAGCTGCCACTTTCAAGGAACGGGACACTAATCCGGACGCTTATAATAAATCCGGAGATGCCCTCAGACTAACCATCAAACAGGAAAAGTGTCCATACGGGACTAAGATTGAATCCAACTACACTCGTCGGATGTGGCAAGGCTTGCAAACTATTACAGGACTACGAAGGGAAAGCCAGCCGTGAGAACCAGCTGTTGCGGACGACTGTGTGATCACGCTCTCCGTAGCTGATGTGAGCAAGACCTTTAAACAGCTCAACATTCACAAGGCCGTGGGGCCAGACGGACTACCAGGACGTGTACTCAGAGCATGCGCTGACCAACTGGCAAGTGTCTTCACTGACATTTTCCACTTCTCCCTGACCGAGTCTGTAATACCTACATGTTTCAAGCAGACCACCATAATCAATATGGCCAAGAAAGCGAAGGTAACCGCCCTGTAGCACTCATGTTGGTAGCCATGAAGTGCTTTGAAAGGCTGGTCATAGCTCACATCAAAACACTCATCCCGGAAACCCTAGACCCACTCCAATTTGCATACCGCATCAACAGATGACACAATCTCAATAGCACTCCACACTGCCCTTTCCTACCTGTACAAAAGGAGCACCTATGTGAGAATGCTGTTCATCGACGACAGCTCAGTATTCAACTCCATAGTGCACACAAAGCTCATCACTAAGCTAAGGACCCTGGGACTAAACACCTCCCTCTGCAACTGGATTCTGGACTTCCTGACAGGCCTCCCCCAGGTGGTAAGGGTAGGCAACATCCCACATCCCGTTGATCCTCAACATGGGGGGCCCCTCAGGGGTGCGTGCTTGGTCCCTTCCTGTATTCCCTGTTCACCCACGACTACGTGACCAAGAACGACTCCAACACCATCATTAAGTTTGCTGACGACACAACAGCCTGATTACCGACAAGGATGAGACAGCCAGAAACCTGATGAGACCTGATGAGACAGTCAGAGACCTGACAGTGTGGTGCCAGGACAACAACCTCTCCCTCAACGTGAGCAAGAAAAAGGAGATGATCGCGGACTACAGGAAAAGGAGGGCCGATCATGCCACCATTCACATCGACAGGGCTGTAGTGGAGTGAGTTGAGTGTTTCAAGTTCCTTGATGTCCACATCACTAACAAACTATCATGGTACAAACACACCAAGACAGTGGTGAAGAGGGCACTACAACACTTTCCCCCCTCAGGAGACTGTAAAGAGTTGGCATGGGTCCACAGATCCTCAAAATGTTCTACAACTGCACCATCGAGAGCATCCTGACCAGTTGCATCACCACCTGGTATGGAAACTGCTCAGCATCCAAACATAAGGCGCAACAGAGGGTAGTGCATACGCCCCAGTACATCACTGGGGCTTAGCTTCCTGCTATCCTGGACCTATATACTAGGCGGTGTCAGAGGAAGGCCCAAAAAATTGTCAAAGACTCTAGTCAGCCAAGTAATAGACTGTTCTCTCTGTTACTGCACGGCAAGCGGTACCGGAGCGCCAACTCTAGGTCCAAAAGGCTTCTAAACAGCTTCTACCTCCAAGCCATAAGACTGCTGAATAATTTAAATGTATATATATATTTTTTTTATAGCGGGCAGATCAGCTTTAATATTGCAGATAGATTGTATCAGATGAGTGTAATTGCCTGCATTACCTCCAATCCCCCATATATTTTTTCGCAAATATATATGTATATTTTATTTCCCGCAAATATATATTTATATATACACAAAGTATTTAGTCAGCCACCAATTGTGCAAGTTCTCCCACTTCAAAAGATGAGAGGCCTGTAATTTTCATCATAGGTACACTTCAACCATGAAAGACAAAATGAGAAGAAGAAAAATCCAGAAAATCACATTGTAGGATTTTTAATGAATTTATTTGCAAATTATGGTGTAAAAAAAGTATTTGGTCAATAACAAAAGTTTATCTCAATACTTTGTTATATACCCTTTGTTGGCAATGACAGAGGTCAAACGTATTCTTTAAGTCTTCACAAGGTTTTCACACACTGTTGCTGGTATTTTGGCCCATTCCTCCATGCAGATCTCCTCTAGAGCAGTGATGTTTTGGGGCTGTTGATGGGCAACACGGACTTTCAACTCCCTCCAAAGACTTTCTATGGGGTTGAGATCTGGAGACTGGCTAGGCCACTCCAGGACCTTGAAATGCTTCTTACGAAGCCACTCCTTCGTTGCCCGGTCGGTGTGTTTGGGATCATTGTCATGCTGAAAGACCCAGCCACGTTTCATCTTCAATGCCCTTGCTGAGGGAAGGAGGTTTTCACTCAAAATCTCACGATACATGGCCCCATTCATTATATCCTTTACACGGATCAGTTGTCCTGGTCCCTTTGCAGAAAAACAGACCCAAAGCATGATGTTTCCACCCCCATGCTTCACAGTAGGTATGGTGTTCTTTGGATGCAACTCAGCATTCTTTGTCCTCCAAACACGACGAGTTGAGTTTTTACCAAAAAGTTATATTTTGTTTTCAGCTGACCATATGACATTCTCCCAATCTTCTTCTGGATCATCAAAATGCTCTCTAGCAAACTTCAGATGGGCCTGGACATGTACTGGCTTAAGCAGGGGGACACGTCTGGCACTGCAGGATTTGAGTCCCTGGCGGCGTATTGGTTACTGATGGTAGGCTTTGTTACTTTGGTTCCAGCTCTCTACAGGTCATTCACTAGGTCCTTGAATGTATGTATGTCTTCCATTTCCTAATAATTGCTCACACAGTTGATTTCTTCAAACCAAGCTGCTTACCTATTGCAGATTCAGTCTTCCCAGCCTGGTGCAGGTCTACAATTTTGTTTCTGGTGTCCTTTGACAGCTCTTTGGTTTTGGCCATAGTGGAGTTTGGAGTGTGACTGTTTGAGGTTGTGGACAGGTGTCTTTTATACTGATAACAAGTTCAAACAGGTGCCATTAATACAGGTAACGAGTGGAGGACAGAGGAGCCTCTTAAATAAGAAGTTACAGGTCTGTGAGAGCCAGAAATCTTGCTTGTTTGTAGGTGACCAAATACTTATTTTCCACCATAATTTGCAAATAAATTCATAAAAAATCCTACAATGTGATTTTCTGGATTGTTTTTTTCTCATTCTGTCTGTCATAGTTGAAGTGTACCTATGATGAAAATTACAGGCCTCTCATCTTTTTAAGTGGGAGAACTTGCACAATTGGTGGCTGACTAAATACTTTTTTGCCCCACTTTATTATTGATCGATTGACTATGACTTTTCAGATCTCCCAGTAGTGGTATCTGCCGGGTTAGCTCCAGGCAAATATTGCAATTCTTCAGCCATTCCTGGACCTGTGACCAAAAACAAGCTACATATGGACAGTACCAAAACAAATTATCTAATGATCCTGTCTCTTCGCAACAAAATCTGCAGAGCTGGGAAGGTTGTATCCCCCATATAAGTAATATTCTATCGGTTGCAAGAATTTTGTATAATCATTTAAATGAACAAATTAAAGGTTTTGAATACGGCGTCGTTTTGCATATCAGTTCCATATGCCATGGAATCGGTAAGTCAAAAATCTCTTCCCAACTATTTCGCAATCTATATTGCAAGGCCGTCATTTTATTTGGTCCTTAAATTAAACTGGTATACTTTATTTAGAGTTATAATTATCGTGTCAAGGCTAGGCATAATTACTGCCCCCTTTGGATGAATTGCGTGCCCATAGTAAACTGAAAACAAATCTGTCCAAAATTGCTAATATATGCATATAATAATTATTATTGGATAGAAAACACTCTAAAGCTTCTAAAGCCGTTTGAATTATGTCTGTAAGTATAGTAGAACTCACAGGGCAGGCAATCTCCCAAACTATTTTTGGAAGCCTGAAACTTGGGGCAACTTTGACGTCATCGCCCCCACCCTTCCCAACCAGCTATGGATCTGGAGACACTTTCTATGTCTTCCACTAGATGTCCTCATTCAGTAGAGCGTTTAATTGTGCAAATCCCGCGAGCTTTGACCATTTGGGAGCCAAAAGAGTGGGTGTCGCGAGAAAATACATGTGCATTAGGGCGCGAATTGGACACAGACCTTCCTCTGTTCCAGCTTGCCTGAGAAGAAGTATGATTGTCCGGTTGAATTGAGAATTGTTTTGTATGTTTATAACATCCTAAAGCTTGATTCTGCACTTAGTTTGACCAGTTTAGTCGACATATAATATGTAGTTTTGAAGTTTTGATGCGCAACTGTTCGGGACCAGAAGTCATTTTGGATGCATTTCAGCTGAAAGTGGTAGCAGATGCTACTATAAGGACACACGAACTGAAACAAAACGATGTATTGGGTAAGTATGACTCCTTCCACTACATTCTGATCGAAGACCATCAAAGGTAAGGGAATATTTATGTTGTAATTTTGTATTTCTGTTGACTCAAACAGCGGAGAAATATTGCTTACGTCTGAGCGCCGTCTCAGGTTATTGCATAGTCAACTAATTCTGTAATGTTAAAAACAAATCTGACACAGCGGTTGCATTCAGAACCAGTGTATCTTTCTAACTATATGTAAAACATGTATCTTTAGTCAAAGTTTATGATGAGTATTTCTGTTATCTGGCGTAGCTTTCCAAAATTTCTCTGGACATTTTTGATAATTTTATGAACATGGCGTCAATGTAAACCGTGATTTATGGATATAAAATGCATATTATTGAACAAAACATAAATGTACTGTGTAACATGTCATATGACTGTCATCTGATGAAGATTTTCAAAAGGTTAGTGAATGATTTATTTTTTTATCCTGCTTTTCTAATTTTTAATATTTTCTGGGACAAAATGGCTGCCTCTTGTCTTTGTTTCGGTGGTGGTCTAATATAAATATGTGCTGTGTTTTCGCCGTAAAACATAAAAGAAATCTGACATGCTGGGTAGATGAACAAGGTGTTTATCTTTCATTTGAGGTATTGGACTTGTTAATGTCCCTGAGAGGGACGCCTCGCTTTAACTGGTTCCAATGATGGTCTTTAATACAGGGCCGACAGACAAGTTCGTACTTTTCCCCTTCCACTTTCCTCTTCCATTTTTGCAGTAATGCTGCAATTAGTTGGTTGTTATTTCGGGTAGAGCAGACATTTCCATATGTTTTTGTTAGCTGCATGTATGACATAACTCCACCAGTCGTATTCAAACAATTAATCAAATGGCTACGCGGACTGTTTACATTGACCACCCTTGCTGCAACTCGCTGTTTATTGTCTATGGAGAGTCATTTCACCCCTACCTACGTTTACAAATTACCTCGACTAACCTGTACCTCCGCACATCGACCTGGCACCGGTACCCCCTGTTTGTAGCCTCGGTATTGCTATTTTATTCTGTTGCTTTCAATTAGATTTTTTACTTCAGTTTATTTAGTAAATATTTTCTTAACTCTATTTCTTGAACTGCATTGTTAAGGGCTTGTAAGTAAGCATTTCACGGTAAGGTCTACTACACCTGTTGTATATGGCACGTGACAAATAAAATTTGATAAAAGATTTCACAACACATTAAGTGTGTTCCCTCAGGCCACTACCACATATCTGCAAAATACAAAATCCATGTGTACATGTGTGTAGAGTGTCTATGTTATCATGTGTGTGTGTGTGTCCATAGCCTGTGGCACTGAGGAAAACAATCACTCTGTTTTCAATCAGACTCAGCCACCCAACAATGGCAGCTTTGTTGCTTCCAGACTAATCCTATTGGATGTCTGTACAGAAGCCTCACCTGACCCAGACACTGCAGGTGGAGTGAGGTTTTATTTATTTTTAATTGTTTCATTTAACCTTTATTTAACTAGGCAAGAGGTTAGGGGACAGGGGAAGGGGTGGTGGTGGTGACATACCTGTCACCACCACCACCCCTTGGCCCTTGGAACTGTTATGATGGAGTGTCTCTCGGACCACAGCCATGCCATCCGGCAGGCGGTTGAGGCGGCGTGTGTACATGCCCACCCCACCGTCCGTCATGTAGCTGCAGACACAACACAACAGGCCTGTCAGTCACAGTCTCAGTACATGTCTCAATCTCTGTGTCTGCCCTCTTCTCTCTTCTCTGTCCCTGTCTCAGCCTCTGTCCCTGTCACAGTCACTTTCTCTGTCCTTGTCTCTGTCCCTGTCTCTTTCTCTGTCTCTGTTCCTGTCCCCATCTCTGTCCCTGTCTCTTTCTCTGTCCCTGTCTCTTTCTCTGTCCCTGTCTCTTTCTCTGTCCCAGTCTCTTTCTCTGTCCCAGTCTCTTTCTCTGTCCCTGTCTCTTTCTCTGTCCCTGTCTCTGTCCCCATCTCTGTCCCTGTCTCAGTCTCTGTCCCCATCTCTGTCCCTGTCTATGTCTCTGTCTCAGACCCTGTCTCAGTCTCTGTCCCCATCTCTGTCCCTGTCTCTTTCTCTGTCCCTGTCTAAGTCTCTGTCTCTTTCCTGTCCCTAAGTCCCTGTCTCAGACCCACTCCCAGACCCTGTCCCTGTCTCTGTCTCTGTCTCAGTCCTGTCCCTGTATCTATCTGTCCCCATCTCTGTCCCTGTCTAAGTCTCTGTCTCTGTCCCTGTCCCTGTCTAAGTCCCTGTCTCAGACCCACTCTCAGACCCTGTCTCTGACCCTGTCTCTGACCCTGTCCCTGTCTCTGCTGTGCGTCACCATGGCAGGCTGTACTAATCCACTTCACTGACAACCTCAAAACACTGTAACGCTCGTCGTTGCATGAAGAAGGAGGGGAACAAAACGCAGTGTGGTACGTGTTCATGATAATTAACAAAGTCAGAAACGAAACAGTTCTGTAAGGTGCAGACACTAAACAGAAAATAACTACCCACAAAACGCAGGTGGGAAAAAGCTGCCTAAGTATGATTCTCAATCAGAGACAACGATAGACAGCTGCCTCTGAGAACCACACCCGGCCAAACACAAAAGAAATAGAAAACAGAAATAAAGAAACCAGAATTACCCACCCTCGTCACACCCTGGCCTAACCAAAATAGAGAATAAAATCCTCTATGGCCAGGGCGTGACAGGACCCCCTCCCCACCGGGTGGGCTCCGGCCCAAAACCTGACTCTAAAGGGGGGTACGGCGGCGTCTCTGGTGCGGGACGTAGACCCCCTTCCGCCTCTGGCTCCCCCCCGCTGACCCCGGACTGGGCACCCTCGTTGCGAGGCCCGGGACTGGGCACCCTCGTTGCTGGAGGCTCCGGACTGAGGACCCTCGTTGCTGGAGGCTCCGGACTGGGCACCCTCGTTGCTGGAGGCTCCGGACTGGGCACCCTCGTTGCTGGAGGCTCCGGACTGGGCACCCTCGTTGCTGGAGGCTCCGGACTGGGCACCCTCGTTGCTGGAGGCTCCGGACTGGGCACCCTCGTTGCTGGAGGCTCTGGACTGAGCACCCTCGTTGCTGGAGGCTCCGGACTGGGCACCCTCGTTGCTGGAGGCTCCGGACTGGGCACCCTCGTTGCTGGAGGCTCCGGACTGGGCACCCTCGTTGCTGGAGGCTCCGGACTGGGCACCCTCGTTGCTGGAGGCTCCGGACTGAGCACCCTTGTTGCTGGAGGCTCCAGACTGGGCACCCTCGTTGCTGGAGGTTCCAGCACCTTCGTTGCTGGAGGGCTGTGCAGACGCACTGGAGACAGTGCACTGAGGTCTGGAGAGCAGGGCTGGCACCATCCGTCCTGGCTGGATGCTCACCCTATCCCGGCAGATGCGGGGAGCTGGGATGTAGCGCACCGGGCTAAGAACGTGTACTGGAGACACCGTGCGCTCCACCGCATAACACGGTGCCTGACCAGTACGACGCCCGCCACGGTAAGCACGGGGAGTTGGCTCAGGTCTCCAACCCGACTCTGCCACACTCACCGTGTGCCCCTCCAAATATTTTTTTTGGGGGGGGATGCCTCTCATGCTTCCTTGCCAGCCGTGTTCGTCTCGCCGACTCCATCCTCCGGTATCCCTCTTCGCACTGCTCCATAGAATCCCAGGTGGGCTCTGGCACTCTCCCAGGGTCGACCGACCACCTCTCTACCTCCTCCCAGGTTGTCTCATACCCCTGGCCACGCTGCTCCTCCTTACCACGCTGCTTGGTCCTTTGGTGGTGGGTAGTTCTGTAACGCTCGTCGTTGCATGAAGAAGGAGTGGACCAAAACGCAGCGTGGTACGTGTTCATGATAATTTATTCACCAAAAACACTCAAACAAAGTGAGAAACGAAACAGTTCTGTAAGGTGCAGAAACACTAAACAGAAAATAACTACCCACAAAACACAGGTGGGAAAAAGCTGCCTAAGTATGATTCTCAATCAGAGAAAACGATAGACCGCTGCCTCTGATTGAGAACCACACCCGGCCAAACACAGAAGAAATAGAAAACATAGAAATAAAGAAACTAGAATGTCCACCCTAGTCACACCCTGGCCTAACCAAAATAGAGAATAAAACCCTCTCTATGGCCAGGGCGTGACAAACACATTACAATCCTGTTAACTACTTTTATAATGTGTCTGACTTCCTGACCCCTATATAGAAGAACCATGAGGTATGTCATCATGAAAATGCATTGTGAGAGTCACAGACATTTATTTGGTTCATATCATAAACAGCACGTGGTCAGGGTTTGTTAGTGTTTCAACCTAAACATCTGCTCACACTAATGTTGTTATTCCACATAGTATGCGTGTGATGTCAGAGCAAATAGGACAGTTCAAAAAGAAAAAACAAAGAAAATATATCCTGTCAACCTAATAAAAGATTATGGCACAGGCATTCAGAATGGTCACACCATCCCTGCAGGTGGAGAGGTTGGGGTTTGACATGACTGAAGCTGGCTTGTAGACTGAAGATATTACAACATATAAAACAAAAACGTGCCAAAATCATCTCAGCAGTGTATGCGGAGGGCGTACGAGACACTCATGCCTCCGCAGCTAAATAAACATTCTCATTTGCTCTCAGTCAACACCAAGTGACTCGCCATACTTACCCATTTTCAGTTAACCATTTAGGGGGCTATTGTCATACCTTTAGCCCAGAGCAACGCCACAGGCTTCCCAGTTTAGGGTGAGATAAATGCATTGAGGCAGCCCCATTGAAAGCATAGCTTTACCATCCTCCCTGTGACTTTACATAACCCCCAGCACGGTTTCATGCTAATCCAGGTAACACAGGGAGTGTCAGCTCGTCTTAAAGTGTGACAGGAAATCAAAGGTAAGTGTCTCACTGTTTAATATGCCACTCATAAAACATGTAAAACTGCTTCCCAAGGCTGTAATACTACTTTCCTAAGATATTTATGGTATTGTTACAGTAAAGCATTTTCCATCTTTAACTGTTAGGAGAGCTAACCTGGGTTTTCTAAACCAAAAGTGTAAAGGATGATGTTACCATTGTTGTAGTGGTGTGTACCAGAGTCATTTATAACCATGTATATTAATGGCTTTGGTGTGTATAGATGACAGCTCACACATCATTGTTGAAAATATTAATTTCAGGCTTAAGGAAAGCAAAAGGTTAATGTGACCACTGATTAACCTGTCCTGGTTTAATACGTTACTTTTTGTTTGGCACACTAACTTCGTCAAAAGGTGACCCTAAACTGAAGGCACTAAAAGCACCAAGAAAAACATAATGGCGCTGGAGGAGATGGCTGCCGTTTTACGGTCCCCTAACCAATTATAACGAAGATGCTGTGAGTCGAGAAGCAGGTGCAGGTGAAATGTTTAATAAAACAACAAACATGGAACAAAACAACATAACAGTAGTGTCGTAAAAACACAGGATCAATAATGACTGGGGAATGAACCTAAGGGAGTGCCAGATATAGAGAAGGTAATAAGTGAGGTAATGGAGTCCAGGTGAATGATGATGTGCAGGTGCACGTAATGATTGATCCCAGGTGTGCGTAATGATGGTCCCCAGGATTGGTGGTAAGTATACCGGCGAAATTGAACGCCGAAGGGGAGGAGAGGGAGTAGATGTGACACCAATTGTGCTATTGTGTGTGTTTTTAACGTGTTATTTGTAACTTATTTTGTACATAATGTTTTGTTACTTTTATTTTTTAGTTATTACTTATTTTTCTTAAAACTGCTTGTTGGTTAAGGGCTTGTCAGTAAGCATTTCACTGTAATGTCTACACCTGTTGTATTTGGCGCATGTGACAAATAAAATTGGATTTGATCTATAGCCGGCAAAATGACGGCCTCGGCCTGTATCCTGGCAGGCATCCTTGACAAACAGTGGCACACAAAAGTACCATACAGTGCATTTGGAAAGTATTCAGACCCCTTGACTTTATTCACATTTTGTTACCTTACAGCCTTATTCTAAAATTGATAACATTTTCCTCATCAATCTACACACAATAACCCATAACGACAAAGTGAAATCTATTTTTTAGAAATGTTTGCAAATGTATTAAAAATAAAATAAATACCTTATTTACATATGTATTCAGACTCTTTGATATGAGACTCGAAATTGAGCTCAGGTGCATCCTGTTTCCATTGATCATCCTTGAGATGTTTCTACAACTTGATTAGAGTCCACCTTTGGTAAATTAAATTGATTGAACATTATTTGGAAAGGCACACACCTGTTTATATAAGGTCCCACAGTTGACAGTGCATGTCAGAACATAAACCAACCCAGGTAGAAGGAATTGTCTGTAGAGCTCCGAGACAGGACTGTGTTAAGGCAAAGATCTGAGGAAGGGTACCAAAACATTTCTGCAGCATTGAAGGTCCCAAAGAACACAGTGGCCTCAATCATTCTTAAATGGAAGAAGTTTGAAACTTCCCTGACTCTTCCTAGAGCTGGCTGCCCAGCCAAACTGAGCAACCCTATGGTCACTCTGAAAGAGTTCCAGAGTTCCTCTGTGGAGATGGGAGAACCTTCCAGAAGGACAACCATCTCTGCACTCCACCAATCAGGCCTTTATGGTAGAGTGGCCAGACGGAAGCCACTCCTCAGTAAAAGGCACATGACAGCTCGCTTGGAGTTTGCCAAAAGTCACCTAAAGGACTCTCAGACCCTGAGAAACAAGATTCTCTGGTCTGGTGAAATCAAGATTGAACACTTCGGCCTGAATGCCAAGCGTCACATCTGGAGGAAACCTTGCGTCATCCCTTTGGTGATGCATGGTGGTGGCAGCATGCTGTAGGGATGTTTTCAGAGGCAGGGACTGGGAGACTAGTCAGGATTGAGGGAAAGATGAACGGAGCAAAGTACAGAGAGATCCTTGATGAAAACCTGCTCAGGACCTCTGACTGGGCCGACGGTTCACCTTCCAAAAGGAAATGGTCTATATTAAAAGGGTACATCATTTAATATAATAGGCTTTTACATTTCAATATTTGTGCACAATTTCTCCTTAAAATATCAAAGGAATACAAAAGGCACTAATTTCGTGGAACGACCCAGTACTACTTGATCGTGAGTGATGAGTGAAAGACACTCACCAACCTTAATCAAAGCACCTTTCATCTCAGAGATCAGGAAGTACCAATTACATGCAAAGCCTGGCAGCACTAAAACATTAACAAACAGCCGGAATTTCCTCTGATAAGCACAAGCCCTAAATAGCAGCCACACTTCCTCGTAAGGATAACTCTTTTGAGTGTTTCGAGGCCGACTGATTGGATCTATAGGCAGCTATTGAAGCTGAGTTGGACAGACCAGTTGCTGACTAACCAGCCAGACAGGTAAAAAGCCCTAACATTTGTCAGAGGAGTGAGTCTAGCCTATTGCTTTCCTGTGAACCAACTACAGCACCCAATTGTGAAACAAAAGATGAGTTATGATTAATTGCCTTTCGCAATGAGATACACCACAAGAGATGACTCATTGACTGGCTCAGAGTTATTAAGCAAGACATTAAACAAAAATCTAATGTAACCAAACCAAGTACACAACAATACATTTCCAAACAGGTCTATGGTACTATACACCAGTAGCAACCACAACCCACCTGACACCTAGCACAAGGCCCGAAGTGGAGATGTTGGTCACGCCTCACTCGCTTCCTAGGGCAAAATGCAATTTTTTGTTGTTCCAGTTTATTTCTTACATTAGTACCCCAGGTCATCTTAGGTTTAATTTAAGTCGAGAAGAACTACTGAATATAAGACCAGGCAACTCACCATTAAGAACATAATATGTTTTTCAATGACGGATCCTGGTTCTGCCTTACAAACAGGGGAATGGCCTGTTCAGGGGCAGGAAACGACAGAAAAAGAGGGAAACGGGCGGTCTTCTGGTCAGACTCAGGACACGGGACATCGCGCACCCTTCCCAGTTTCTTCTTGCCAATGTCCAGTCTCGACAACAAGGTTTGGGTTCAGAGCAAGGGTAGCATTGCAGTGGGACATCCATTAACGTTCTTTACTGAACATGGCACTGGGAAGAGCCAGGCGGTGCAGCCAACGGGTTTCTCCATATTTGCACAGAAACAAACATCTCTCTGGTAAGAAGTTGGCGGGGGCGATGCCTCATGACTAACGGGACATGGTGTGATGAAGGAAACATACAGGAACTCAAAATCCTTCTGTTCACCTGATTTAGAACTCACAATCAAATGTAGACCGCATTATCTTCCAAGAGGTTCTCTAAATTATAATCACAGCCTATATATCCCCCCCAAGCAGACACATCGATGGCTCTGAACAAACTTTATTTAACTCTTTGCAAACTGGAAAACATTTATCCAGAGGCTGCATTCATTGTAGCTGGGGATTTTAACAAAGCCAATCTGAAAACAAGACTTAAATTTTATCAGCATATCGAGGCAACCAGGGGTGGTAAAACCTTGGATCATTGTTACTCTAACTTGCACGCATATAAGGCCCTGCCCAGCCCCCATCGGAAAAGCTGACCACGACTCCATTTTGCTGATCCCTGCCTACAGGCAGAAATTAAAACAAGAGGCTCACGCTGAGGTCTGTCCAACGCTGGTCAGACCAAGCTGACTCTACACTCTGCAAAGACTGCTTCCATCACGTGGACTGGGACATGATGGGCAGCCCCAGATGGGAATATTGACGAATACGCTGATTCGGTGTGCCAGTTCATTAGAACCCTCGAAGATGTCGTTGCATAGCAAGATAAAAACATTCCCTAACCAGAAACCGTGGATTGATGGCATGCATTGCATGTGAAACTGAAACGCGAACCACTGCTTTTAATCAGGGCAAGGTGTCTGGCAACATGACTGAATACAAACAGTGCAGCTATTCCCTCCGCAAGGCTATTAAACAAGCTAAGCGTCAGTACAGAGACAAAGTGGAATCTCAATTCAACGGCTCAGACACAAGAGGCATGTGGCAGGGTCTACAGTCAATCACGGACTACAAGATGAAATCCAGCCCAGTCACGGACCAGGATGTCTTGCTCCCAGGCAGACTAAATAACTTTTTGCCTACTTTGAGGACAATACAGTGCCACTGACACGGCCTGCAACGGAAACATGCGGTCCTCCTTCACTGCAGCCGAGGTGAGTAAGACATTTAAACGTGTTCCTGCAAGGCTGCAGGCCCAGAAGGCATCCCCAGCCGCGCCATCAGAATGCGAAGACCAGCTGGCCGGTGTGTTTACGGACATATTCAATCAATCCCTATACCAGTCTGCTGTTCCCACATGCTTCAAGAGGGCCACCATTGTTCCTGTTCCCAAGAAAGCTAAGGTAACTGAGCTAAACGACTACCATCCAAAAGGAAGCACAAACTTCCGTCATCATGAAGTGCTTTGAGAGACTAGTCAAGGACCATCTCACCTCCATCCTAAAGGACACCCTAGACCCACTCCAATTTGCTTACCGCCCAAATAGGTCCACAGACGATGCAATCTCAACCACACTGCACACTGCCCTAACCCACCTGGACAAGAGGAATACCTATGTGAGAATGCTGTTCATCGACAACAGCTCGGCATTCAACACCATAGTACCCTCCAATCCAAAAGGAGACCCTGGGTCCGACATCCAAAAGTGCAACTGGGTACTGGACTTCCTGACGGGCCATCCAAAGGGTAGGCAACAACATCTCCTCCCGCTGATCTCAACAGGGGCCCCACAAGGGTGCTTCTGAGCCCTCTCCTGTACTCCCTGTTCACCCACGACTGCGAGGACGCACGCTCCAACTCAATCATCAAGTTTGCGGACGACACAACAGTGGTAGGCTTGATTACCAACAACGACGAGACGGCCTACAGGGAGGAGGTGAGGGCCCTCGGAGTGTGGTGTCAGGAAAATAACCTCACACTCAACGTCAACAAAACTAAGGAGATGATTGTGGACTTCAGGAAACAGCAGAGGGAACAGATCCACATCGATGGAACAGTAGTGGAGAGGGTAGCTAGTTTTAAGTTCCTCGGCATACACATCACAGACAAACTGAATTGGTCCACTCACACTGACACTATTAATGAAGAAGGCGCAGCACCGCCTATTCAACCTCAGGAGGCTGAAGAAATTCTGTTTATTGTCACCAAAAGCACTCACAAACTACCTACAGATGCACAATCGAGACATCCTGGCGGGCTGTATCACCGCCTGGTACGGCCTGCTCCGCCCTCAACCAAGGCTCTCCAGAGGGTAGTGAGGACTGCACACGCATCACCAGGGGCAAACTACCTGCCCTCCAGGACACCTACACCACCCGTTGTTACAGGAAGGCCATAAAGATCATCAAGGACATCAACCACCCGAACCACTGCCTGTTCACCCCGCTATCATCCAGAAGGCGAGGTCAGTACAGGTGCATCAAAGCTGGGACCGAGAGACTGAAAAACAGCTTCTATCTCAAGGCCATCAGACTGTTAAACAGCCACCACTAACAGTGAGTGGCTGCTGCCAACACACTGTCATTGACACTGACCCAACTCCAGCCATTTTAATAATGGGAATTGATGGGAATTATTGTAAATATATCACTAGCCACTTTAAACAATGCTACCTTATATAATGTTATTTACCCTACATTATTTTCATAACTTGCATATACTGTACTCTACATCATCGACTGCATCCTTATGGTAAAATGTATCATCTAGCCACTTTAACTATGCCACTTTGTTGACTTTGTCTACACACTCAGCATATGTATATACTCATCTCGATACCATCTACTGTATGCTGCTCTGTACCATCACTCAATCATATATCCTTATGTACATATTCCTTATCCCCTTACACTGTGTATAAGACAGTAGTTTTGGAATTGTTAGTTAGATTACTTGTTGGTTATCACTGCATTGTCGGAACTAGAAGCACAAGCATTTCGCTACACTCGCATTTAACATCTGCTAACCATGTGTATGTGACAAATAAAATTTGATTTGATTTTGATTTGATATAGCACAAGGCCATAGAAGTGGTCTAATGTTGGTCACTCTCACTCTTCCTAGGGCATTAAATCAATCAATTGAAGGTCCAGTTTAAATCTCTGCCAATTAATTTTAATTTAATTTTACCTTTATTTAACCAGGCAAGTCAGTTAAGAACATATTCTTATTTTCAATGACGGCCTGGGAACAGTGGGTTAACTGCCTGTTCAGGGGCAGAACGACAGATTTGTACCTTGTCAGCTCGGGGGTTTGAACTCGCAACCTTCCGGTTACTTGTCCAACGCTCTAACCACTAGGCTACGCTGCCGTTTGGGTTCAGAGCTGTGTGCCTGCAGTGGGCCATCCATTAACTCTGGTTACTGAACAACAGCAGAGCCAGTTAGTCTGCAAGTCCTTTATTTGCACTAACATCACAAGCCCCCATAAGTTTACTGAACTCTCGATCACGTGAGGTGTTGGGTTAAAAACAGAGTGAAACATACTAGAGTTGACAGGTGAACTCACTATTATGTCTATGTGTTCACGCACACCCTTTGATTAGTGTGGTTGACCTAAACTTCAACAAAGTGCTATCATATCACCAAGACATTCAGAATCAACTTGTATTAAAACTTTCCAGAGCAGGACAAGGACTGTGTTTCCACTGTCATTCTCTATTGCTTCTGTTTCCTAGAGGAAAATCGGATAATACGGATGATTGTGGTGAGCAACATGCAAGTTCTCCAGCATCCAGTCCCTGTCTCAACCTGTGCCGTAGTGCCCTCAAAGCTCATCACTAAGCTAAGAACCCTGGGACTAAACACCTCCCTCTGCAACTGGATCCTGGACTTTCTGATGGGCAGCCCCCAGGTGGTAAAGGTAGGCAACAACACATCTGCCACGCTAATCCTCAACACCCTCAGGGGTGCATGCATAGTCCTCTCCTGTACCCTCTGTTCACCCATGACTGCATGTCCAACCACGACTTCCACACCATCATTAAGTTTGCCGATGACACAACATACTGCCTGATCACCGACAATGATGGAACAGCCTATTGGGGGGAGGTCAGAGACCTGGCAGTATGGTGGCAGGACAAGAACCTCTCCCTCAACGTGATCAAGACAAAGGAGATGATCGTGGACTACATGAAAAGGAGGGCCGAGGAGGGCCAAACTTCCTGCCATCCTGCCATCCAAAAGGAAGGCCAAACTTCCTGCCATCCAAAAGGAAGGCCAAACTTCCTGCCATCCAAAAGGAAGGCCAAACTTCCTGCCATCCAAAAGGAAGGCCAAACTTCCTGCCATCCAAAAGGAAGGCCAAACTTCCTGCCATCCAAAAGGAAGGCCAAACTTCCTGCCATCCAAAAGGAAGGCCAAACTTCCTGCCATCCAAAAGGAAGGCCAAACTTCCTGCCATCCAAAAGGAAGGCCAAACTTCCTGCCATCCAAAAGGAAGGCCAAACTTCCTGCCATCCAAAAGGAAGGCCAAACTTCCTGCCATCCAGGACCTCTATACCGGTGTCAGAGGAAGGCTCTAAAAATGGTCAAAGACTCCAGCCACACTAGTCATAAACTGTTCTCTCTGCTACCACACGGCAAGCAGTACAGGAGACCCAAGTCTAGGTCCAAAAGGCTTCTTAACAACGTCTACTTCCAAGCCATAAGACTCCTGAACTATTAATCAAATGGCTACCTGGA
The DNA here is from genome assembly GCF_023373465.1 of Oncorhynchus keta. NCBI lineage: Eukaryota > Metazoa > Chordata > Actinopteri > Salmoniformes > Salmonidae > Oncorhynchus > Oncorhynchus keta. The sequence continues at coordinate 44,665,643 of NC_068437.1, read as the reverse complement.
CTATTATGTTTTTACACTGCTGCTACTTGCTGTTTATCATCTATGCATAGTCATTTTACCCCTACCTACATGTACATATGACCTCAATTACCTTGTGTCACCTGTGCTCCCTCTTCGGCCTCTAGGTCACCAGGCTGCTCGTTAGGGCGCACACCTGTCACCAGCGTTAGGCGCATAATGACACTCACCTGGACTCCATCACCTCCTTGATTACCCTTTGTTTTCTTCCCGAGTCGTCATTGTTTCTGTTTCATGTCGTTGCGCTGTTTGTGTTTCCTTCATTTATTCATTAAATGTATTCACTCCCTGAACTGTCTTCCTGACTCTCAGCGCACCTTGACTAACCTATACCCCACACGTTGACTCGGTACCAGTACCCCCTGGATATAGCCTCATTATTGTTATTTTATAGTTGCTCTTTTATTTTTTACTTTTGTTTATTTAGTAAATATTTTCATAACTTGATTGATACAATTTGATTTCAGTTGATATGATGGCAAAATGAACATCTTATTTGCTCCAATTCTAGTGAGATGAAACACACAGCATATGTGATCACATCATCAACAGACGTATCCTGACCTGCAGTTGGCTCTGTGTCACATGATTCACCTCTGTGGAATAAGACTCGCCTTAACCTCTGGTTGAGTGTTCACGGGTGTGTTACCACAGAATCTCTGAAGCCCAGTAAAGGAGAAGACTGCAATCAGCCTTGGACCAGAATTCTTTCTCTACGAGTGCATGTTGTATATGAATAGAAGAGACTTTTGTAAATGATGAGAGCTTTCAGTGTCTCGTGTCATCTCAATGCTGAGGAGAATATTTCCCATGACCTGCTTTCTCTCTAGGGCACAAAGGCCAGATTATTTTTAAATCGAACTCTATTCAACTTCAGCCTGATCTGAACAAGCATGCCCATCGACACACAGTCCAATCAGAATCTCACAAGAAAGAAACTGGAGAATCCGTGTCCATACAACCTCATACTGGGAATCTGGGATGTCCCTCTTTGGTAAACAAACAAGTAGGCTCTCTGTGAAACTCCATAAGCACACTGACAGAGTCATTGCATTTTAGTTCACCAGAAGAACATTATTTTCCAATGAAACGCTGCGTTTGCCCTGCAGCATTGTGTTACAGAGGCAGTTGCAGTGTGTTCTGTGTGGTGCGTTGGATGCATCGAACGTATGCGTCAAACTGTATGTGTAGACGGCTTGACAGAAATGGTAGCAGAAACTTTTGTTGCACACATATCCAGATGATGCTGCGTACTATTGATGCTGTCGGTGTGATCGAGGCGTCAGGATTTATGACTGGAAAATAGTACTGTGTTGCCTTATTCCCATGTATCTTTGCTTCAATGTCAAGGTTGTACCCACAGCCAAGACAATGAAGCCTGACAGTATAGCCTGGGCTAGTGGTTCATGTACACATTGTATTTATACTGCCTGAAACAGTTACTACTTTTCATAAGTTAGCAATGTACAGAAAAAACAGGATAGCAAATAAATATTGTCTGCTTTGTTAGTAGGCATTTATGATTATATCATAAGGGTGTCTGGCTGGATGTGTCAAGAGAGATAGATGATCAGATTAATGATGCATGTGAAAGCACATTTAAAAGTAGATTTAGAACCCTGATAACTTCCACTCATTTCTTTTACAGCTTTCCAAATAAGACAGCATGTTATCAAGCTATGTTCCAAATGGAAGATGATGTCTGATATCTCAAGTGATCTCACATCTGTTGCTGTCACAGATTCAGGAGTTCTCTAAGCTACTACTGACAAATGAGAGACATTAGCAGAGAGCACTGCCAGACACTGAAACACTGCCATCTATTGGCAAGAAAACTGAAAAGTGAGACATTCATTAACTGCGCTACATCCCTGTGGTGTAGTAGTCCATTCAAAGCAGGGTTGGGCCTACTGCTTTCTCCTGGCTCCCTTTGCCAGTTGAATAGACAAAAGTACAAATGCTAAAGGATGAAGAGTTCACTTATATGTCTATCATATCATAAGTAGTCTCCCTTGACTAACAAATCAGTGAAGATGTTTTTTAATTTTTTTGCGCTCTGGGTTAGATGAAGCTCCTGTCTTAACGGTAATATAGGCTATGCTGTGTGCACTCACCCACTGGAGACTTTGTCCATGTGGATGTTCTTCCCTAGCACGTCCCCATCGCTCATGTACCCTGTGGTCTCTATGGCAACGCCCTCCAGCTCTTCCATCTTGTCTGACAGGTCACACACAGTGTTACTCTCCTGTCCTGGTGTCTGCCTGCTGCGGAGGTAGCGCCCATCCTCTGGGCTCACCATGCCAATAGAGCTGCCCCGCATCACCACTGCGTACCCATTTCCCACAGAGGGGGCGTCGCCTGCCTGCAGACGTGGGCTGGAGGGGCACAGTCGCCAGGGCAGCGCTGGGTTGGGGCGGGGGGAGAGGTTGAGCATGCCTCTTCCGCTGATCTCGGTGGTGACACTGCTGTCGAAGGTGGTCTCTAGGGTGCTGGGGAGATAGAGAGAGGGGGAGAGAGACGGTGAGAGAGAGGGTGGCGAGGAAGGGTGGGGTGGGTCAGGAGTCACCACTCCCTCTCACTGAGACAACAAACAACTACACTCCCTCTCACTGTGACAACAAACAACAGATCAGAACACTGAACTACACTCCCTCTCACTGTGACAAGAAACAACAGATCAGAACACTGAACTACACTCCCTCTCACTGTGACAACAAACAACAGATCAGAACACTGAACTACACTCCCTCTCACTGAGACAACAAACAACAGATCAGAACACTGAACTACACTCCCTCTCACTGTGACAAGAAACTACAGATCAGAACACTGAACTACACTCCCTCTCACTGAGACAACAAACAACAGATCAGAACACTGAACTACACTCCCTCTCACTGTGACAAGAAACTACAGATCAGAACACTGAACTACACTCCCTCTCACTGTGACAACAAACTACAGATCAGAACACTGAACTACACTCCCTCTCACTGTGACAACAAACTACAGATCAGAACACTGAACTACACTCCCTCTCACTGAGACAACAAACAACAGATCAGAACACTGAACTACACTCCCTCTCACTGTGACAAGAAACTACAGATCAGAACTCCCTCTCACTGAACTCAGAACACTGAACTACACCCTCTCACTGTGACAAGAAACAACAGATCAGAACACTGAACTACACTCCCTCTCACTGTGACAACAAACAACAGATCAGAACACTGAACTACACTCCCTCTCACTGTGACAACAAACTCAGAACAGAATCAGAACACTGAACTACACTCCCTCTCACTGAGACAACAAACAACAGATCAGAACACTGAACTACACTCCCTCTCACTGTAGACAACAAACAACAGATCAGAACACTAGAACTGCACACAGAACATGACTGTCACTCAGAACACGCTCACTGACAAAAACTACAGATCAGAATATATTTTTTTAACTACACTCCCTCTCACTGTGACAAGAAACTACAGATCAGAACACTGAACTACACTCCCTCTCACTGTGACAGGGGTCCACTCAACCCCTCCAAGCGGATTTCATGGCTGGGCTCAGGACGAGGCAACTGGGCAACACATCTGATTCATCAGGCCAGAGATAAAAGAGGGATGTCTCCACATCAACATCTGATCTACCAGTCCAACTGTCAATCAGGCTAAAGCCTTTAGACACCAAGGCAGAGTCTGTCATGTAGACAAGCTGGAATCCAAATGGTTCACATGCCAGAAAATAATGGTCCTCATTTTGAATACTTCTTTCCCACATCAATCAAAATGACTGTCATGTTTAAATTTCACCCTGGTGTTCTTTTGCCCTTGTTACTAGATCACTGATGCATTACTGAGATAGTGAAGTCAGGAACAGCCATAACATTGAATCCTCTGCGGAGGGCACTTTGCAAAGGAAGTATGTAATCATGTTTGGGAATTGCTGAGCCAAACTACTGAAATTAACAACTCCTACCATCAGAGCAATACAAATGAACACACACACACACACACACACACACACACACACACACACACACACACACACACACACACACACACACACACACACACACACACACACACACACACACACACACACACACACACACACACACACACACACACACACACACACACACACACACACACAGTGCAGAAGCAAGGTCAAGGACATACCTGTGGCTAATCTGTGTTCCCCTTAGGCTGGACATGGTCTCCTCCAGGTTCTGCCTCAGATCAGCAATGTCCTTCACCGTCCGCAACCGCCTGGCCTCAGGGTCTTCACCTAGGAGTAGGGGACGGGGGTCTGTTAGAGACAGTCCACCTGAAACAGCTGCCACGTCAAACAACACACATGGCACAGGCTTGTGAGTAAGTACATCTTCATAAATGCGCATATTTCCTGCAAAGATATCCATTAACACTTGAAACAGACCATTCACAACAAAAGGGTCCTTAACGTTACATAACGTACTGTAGCCAATCAAAGCCCAAACCAGAAAAAACACGTGTACAAAAAACTCCATAGGAATTCTGGATGCTTTTGAGGAAAGGAAACATTGAAAAAGTCCTTCACATCAATCAGAACAGGGTTTTCCATCCTGGTGCTGTACAGGACAGTGTCGGGAAGGAGAAAAGCTCAGCCCACTAATTCACCCAAAGCCTTTTTCCAAATTAAAATGAGCCGTAGGTGAGTGGAGGGTTTTGCAGGGCAAATTCAAATGTCAAGGCACTCCAGGGGGGCTTGTAGGAAGCCCAAACGAGCCCATTCACAGGGCTAAACCAACCCTTTATAACATCACTAAACCCTTACAGGCAGCTCTGCTTTAAGGGTTTGTATAACTTTTGTGATTGTAACGAAGAGAGCTGACAGAATGTTTAGCAAGCAGAAAAAAGGGAACATGCTCTGAATGCTTTGAGAGCATTAACAAACATATTGTTCTGATAGTGAATGAAGCCGCGTCTAGTCCAAGAGGTCTGGGAAGTTAAGGTAAGCAGTGCCGAAGACCACAGGCAGAGGGCAATGGGGGGCAGCCCCCCCCCACACACACACACACATACATCTCACACACACACTGTCATGTTTCTCAAATATGTCCAGCATGGTGAGCAGGATCTCCTCGTTGAATTGAGCAATCCCAGACACAAGTCTGCTGCAGGTGCACCTGGTACAGCTGGCTCCGCCTCTTGCTGGACACCTCCACATAGTTCTCCTCCCAGCTCTGACCTCTAACCTCCTGGCAGTCTGTTTCAGGGTCAACAGGGGTGTTTGGCTCACTGGCATGCGTCGTCTAGTGTCGTCTGGGATTGGTCTGTTGGGGATGTGGCAGGGTGGCTGGTTGTGCTGGCTGAAGCCTCCCAGGGTAATGATGCCCAGAGAGAGCCTGGTTCTGCTCCTGTCTTGGCTGGGTGAGGAGTCATTGCTGCTGCCAGTCTTAGCAACATCCTCACCACTTCTGTGAGGAAGCACGTCTTCTCTCTCCATGGAGTCCTTACTAGTTGCTCCAACTCCTTGACACTTTGATATGTCCAGTCCGGGATAAGTCCTGTCCGGGATAAGTCCTGTCCGGGATAGGTCCTGTCCGGGATAAGTCCTGTCCGGGATAGGTCCTGTCCGGGATAGGTCCTGTCAGGGATAGGTCCTGTCAGGGATAGGTCCTGTCCGGGATAGGTCCTGTCAGGGATAGGTCCTGTCAGGGATAGGTCCTGTCAGGGATAGGTCCTGTCAGGGATAGGTCCTATCCGGGATAAGTCCTGTCCGGGATAAGTCCTGTCCGGGATAAGTCCTGTCCGGGATAGGTCCTGTCCGGGATAGGTCCTGTCCGGGATAGGTCCTGTCCGGGATAGGTCCTGTCCGGGATAGGTCCTGTCCGGGATAGGTCCTGTCCGGGATAGGTCCTGTCCGGGATAAGTCCTGTCCGGGATAAGTCCTGTCCGGGATAAGTCCTGTCCGGGATTGCCACAACCTCTCCATGACACATTATGATTCTGATCGGGAACAGTCCTGTCCGGGATAGATGCTGTTTTCTTGAATGTCCTTTTGCCACAACCTCTCCATGACACATTAATTTACAGAACAGAGAATGATGTAGATGCTTGTACCCCTTGAACCTACCCCAGCCCTGCCACACCTACCCCAGCTGCCACAACCCCAGTAGCTGCCACACCTACCCCAGCGCTGCCACACCTACCCCAGCGCTGACACACCTACCCCAGCGCTGACACACCTACCCCAGCGCTGACACACCTACCCCAGCGCTGACACACCTACCCCAGCGCTGACACACCTACCCCAGCGCTGACACACCTACCCCAGCGCTGACACACCTACCCCACTCCTCCTGTGGCGACTGCTTTATATTTCCTCAGAGTGATGGAAGGGAGAAAGGCCTCTCCAGTCATCCACACACACACATACACACAGTGTGTTTGGTGAGGAGCCTTGGCATCTCCATGACATCCACAGCCTTTAACATGCAGATGAGCTCTTTCTGTTCCATTCAGTCTGGCCTTTCTCTCCCTCCTGGCTGACATGGTAGACACATAGACACAGAGCCCTGGCTGGGGCTGCCTCAGGACAACATTCCATCACTTCACCAGTCAACTCTAGGGTCATATCAATCCTCTATCTCCACTCTCTCAACGAATCATGCAATTCATACAAAGCTCAAATTTTCTTAATTTTCCAGTGTGGCAGCAGAGCAGCGCTCCAAATGAACGGTACACACCACTTACTTCCTGGCTGAGAAACTCAAGAGTTTCCAAGTGAGTTTTTCCATTCACTCTGTATGCAGCATTAACAGTGCTGTTAATTGCATTCAGACAGGCTTTGTGTGGGCCCGCCAAAGCATTGTGAACTTTGAGGCAATATCTCTGATCCATCACGAAGAGGCTAAAAATAATCCACAGGAAACTGGGCCTTTTGTTCTCCATGGTGGCATTTTGATGCACTCCTCACTATTTAGTATTGACATGTTTAGCTGGGAAGAGAGACCCTCATTTGTGCCTGGGAACAACAAGAGGCTGAATTTGTTTTTCCCTGGGACAGGATCCTTTGTTGCTAATGAGATATTTGCCAGTTTGTGAAACATATTACAGTTCACAAGAGTCTCATCTTCTTAACATTTAAACGTAACAGTGTAAAAAATACCAAAGAAAAACTGATGTGGAAATTTAAGTCATAAAGCACAGTATGAAAATGCCCTGTTTCAATCAATTGAATAACCACTTAGCAATCACATTATATCCAGTATGCTTGGAAGGATGTAGGATTTAACCAGTGAGACAGACATTGTGGGGTACAGCTACACACATACTCTGCATGTAAATCATAGTGACCCAGTGTTACCTGTGAGGTCCTCCTGGGAGTTGTCTGCTGACTTGCTGATGGCTGCGGTCTCTCTGTGACCTTCCAGTGACCCCGCTGCCTCCATCATCATCATGTCTGCTCCAGTCACATCAGGCTGAGACCTACAGGACAGGGCAGGAACAACAAGACAATGAGGAGCGATACAACAGAGTCAGTCTGCCTCTCTCTGCGCTCCGTCAGGAGTAAAGAGTTCCCACTAAGTATATGTAGTTCAGTCCTCTCCAATTAGTTATTGACTATAATTTAGAATTACACAGATCCCGACAGTCAGTTAAAAGGTTTGAGACGTAGTATGTATAAAATGTTTGACATTGTGGTATATTCCTACTATTAAACTATGAAAGCTCAAATTCTGTCCATCAAAGCAGGCATAGTACCTGTACATGAATGGTGCAACAGTGGCAGTGTTGGGGTGATTGTATTGCTGCTGAGGATGAGGTAGCTGGACACTGATGGTGTTGCTGGCTGTGGTGGCTACTGGGGGAGCTCCGTTGGTATGGTGGTGTTGATGGTGAGACCTCCCTTCAGAGGAGGCCAGGCTGGAGCAGGAGCTGGAGCTTCTGCTGTCCAGCTGGCACTTGTGCACCGAGTGGCCACCACCCCCACCGGCCCTCAAACTGCTGGGCCTGTCTCCATCTCGACCAGAAGAGGGCACCACCGAGGTCTTCCCTGCCTTGAATCCTGGCTTTTGTATTCCGCTGTGTGCTGCTGGGGCTGAAACCTCCTTTTTGCCACTGCCAGCCTTGCCTCCTTTTGGGATGAGGCTGGTACTCTTAGTGTTCCTCTTGGGCTCTGCTGAGTCTGAACCTACTCCCTCCTGCCTGGTGTCATCCCTGGGCTCCTCCTGCTCTGTGATGAACCCCCGCTTGGAGCCTCCCTCCCAGGCCTTGTCCCTCTCCTTGGGCCTGGCCTTGTCCTTCTCCTTCTCCCCAGTCTTCAGAGAGCTCTTCTGGGGGGTGAGGGCCCTGCCGAAGGTGCGCTGGGCAATGCCCTTCAGGGCAAGCTTGGGGCTGGTCGCCATGACACTGGGGGGCCGGGAGTTCCCCTCTGCCTCCTCTAGGGGGTCACTGCTGGTGGGACGCGACTCCATCGACTCCGTCTCCTGCCCTGTCGGCCTGTCAGTCAGGACTCCAGTTGCCTTGGAGCCTCCTTTGCTGTTGAAAAGCTTGAATTTCTCCAGCATGGACTTCTGGGCGATGACTTTAGGGAGGACCTCTAGGGGTGTGGCCGCGGGCTGCCTGGTGGGAGGGTCCTGTTTGACAGACAGCATGGAGGAGGTGGTGCTGTGCTTGGTGTTCAGGGACTTACTCCTCCAGGGCTTGCTGCTGTTGCCTGCATTGGGCTGGGGGTTGGAGGAGGAAGAGCAGCCATTGATGGGCCCTGGAGACAGACCGTGCTCAGTCATGATGGGAGAGGCCGTGGTGCTTCTCTCTGTGGAGAAACCCAAACAGAGGCAGGGAGATATTTTTTTATTTAACCTTTATTTAACCAGGTAAGCTAGTACAGTCATTAACACAATAGCCACAATAGTCATGACGTTGCCCTCTTTGGGTACAGCATCACCATCCCCCGCTCTCTGCTTATATAACCAGACTGCTGTGGTCAGAGTGAGGTCGTAAATTCCTAGGGAAGACCCTGCCATATGGCCACACAGTATAGAGATAGAGTGAAGTTTAATAAAGGACAAAGGAATTTCTTCCACCTCACAGAACTTGAGGTCCGAACAACGTTTACATTTAGGAGAAGGTATCAAAGATCGGTGAAGAATCCAGCTACGAACTGGTCCGTTTGTTACAACTTGGGGAAGCTCATGGGAGACGGTGTGGCCACATTACCATAACGTTGTTTATATAATAGCCTCAGATCTAACTCACCATTGTGATCTCTACAGTGCTGTCGGGACACTGGTATATTCTTATTTAGAAGACCATTTTAGGAAAACTGCCATTTTACACATCCTCTCTTCTAGCTCAAAATGAAAACACATACGCGCTCAGATCTGAATCTTGTTTTATGCTAAGAGGCCTGATCTTGAATTCCCTCCAAGCCAACCTAAAACTCCAGGACCCGATGTCCCTGGACGAGTTCAAAGGACAAATAGATTAACAGGTTGTTGAGACATGTAGTTGTTTCTAGTTGTCACTAGTTTGTGTTGCCTTGTTTAAGGAAGCATGTTGTGTACACATGAATGTGTTCTTAATGGACTGGACTGGTTAATATAGTTAAGTGATAATGCCTGAAAAGACAGTGTTTGGGGGATATGTTGGCACAGTGTTGTTAGGCCGAGTGGAGATCAAGATTATAAATTGCCTGGCTGGGCTGATGAGACTGTGCAATGCACTGTCAGATGGAACAGAGAAAATAGACATTTTAACTCGAGGTCGACCGATTAATCGGAATGGCCGATTAATTAGGGCCAATTTCAAGTTTTCATAACAATCGGAAATCGCTATTTTTGGGCGCTGATTTGCCAATTGTTTTTTTTATTTGTATATACACCTTTATTTAACTAGGCAAGTCAGTTAAGAACACATTCTTATTTTCAATGACGGCCTAGGAACGGTGGGTTAACTGCCTTGTTCAGGGGCAGAACGACAGATTTTCACCTTGTCAGCTCGGGGGATCCAATCTTGCAACCTTACAGTTAACTAGTCCAACCCAATTACGACCTGCCTCTCTCTCGTTGCACTCCACAAGGAAACTGGCTGTTTATGACTTCAAGCCTATCAACTCCCGAGATGAGGCTGGTCTAACCGAATTGAAATGGCTAGCTAGTTAGGGCGCGCTAATAGCGTTTCAAACATCACTCGCTCTGAGCCTTCTAGTAGTTGTTCCCCTTGCTCTGCATGGGTAACACTGCTTCGATGGTGGCTGTTGTCGTTGTGTTGCTGGTTCGAGCCCAGGGAGGAGCGAGGAGAGGGACAGAAGCTATACTGTTACACTTGCAATACTAAAGTGCCTTTAAGAACATCCAATAGTTAAAGGTTAATGAAATACAAATGGTAGAGGGAAATAGTCCTATAATTCCTATAATAACTACAACCTAAACCTTCTTACCTGGGAATATTGAAGACTCATGTTAAAAGGAACCACCAGCTTTCATATGTTCTCATGTTCTGAGCAAGGAACTGAAACGTTAGCTTTCTTACATAGCACATATTGCACTTTTACTTTCTTCTCCAACACTTTGTTTTTGCATTATTTAAACCAAATTGAACACGTTTCATTAGTTGCTTGAGGCTAAATTGATTTTATGTATGTATTATATTAAGTTAAAATAAAGTGTTCATTCAGTATTGTTGTAATTGTCATTACTACAAAGAAATATATATATATATATATATATATTTTTTTTTTAAATCGGCCGATTAATCGGTATCGGATTTTTTTGGTCCTCCAATAAATCGGTATCGGTCGACCTCTAATTTTAACGTCATAGATTAGACACCGGCTGGAATGCGGTTTTGACCAATCAGCATTCAGAATTAGATCCACCTGTTGTATAAAGGTTAAATAATAACCTACCTCTAAGTCCAGTAGTCTGCAGGGAAACCTGTTTCAGACGATACACCTTTCTAACTAGGCACTGTGAACCCAGTGTGATCCCAGCCTCCAACCTGTCATTTTACCATGCGTAAGGGAGGTGTATAAAGTAAAGTGACATAGCTAGGAGACATTTGCATTTCAAATCCAAACTTCAGCGGCAGGTTGTGCATAGTTTAGAGAGCCTGCTATGTGGAGTGCATGGGAGGGAGTCAATCATGAAAGCATGTCTGTTCTTGCCAACTCAACACTGACCAGTGACCACATACAACTGTCACGCACACACCTCAGCTCACAAATAACGCTCTAACAATGTTGGGTTTTGTAACACATCCATAGGGTAATAACACACATACAATTCTCTTGGCTTATCTTTTGTGGACCTCAGAGGCAGCATAGACTTGATTTGTTATCAGGCTCACCTGTTAAGCTCTTTAATCATTTACAACATATCTACTGTATGTATTAATAACCTTGGCTAGAAAGTAAGGGGTTTTAAGTGCAACATTTATCAGCAGTGTTACGTACCAGGTACTACTATATGGTAACAGTCTCCAACAAATCCTGATGCAAAAAAATGCATGCAACACCTCCAAACGATTATGTAAGCTGTCTCATTCAACAGGTCCACTGACACCTACTCTGCATATCACTGGCACATCGCTGGCACATCACTGGCACATCACCGGCACATCACTGGCACATCACTGGCATATCACTGGCATATCACTGGCACATCACTGGCATATCACCGGCACATCATTGGCATATCGCTGGCACATCACTGGCATATCGCTGGCATATCACTGGCACATCACCGGCATATCACTGGCACATCACCAGCACATCACTGGCACATCACCGGCACATCACCGGCATATCACTGGCATATCACTGGCACGTCGCTGGCACATCGCTGGCATATAGCTTACATATCACCAGCACATCGCTGGCATACCCAGTAGGTATCCTGCCCTCTCTTTGTCCACCACTAGGCTCTGGTTTACAGGACATTTGTCCAGACACTTTGCCAAAAAGCACTTAAAACCCAGTTAGTTCAACCATATAGTCCGTATCTTCAGCATTCCTCCCTGTGCTGTGTAATGGTTTGCTTACAGCAGCCCAGGTAGCTGCTCCAGGGTCTAACAGTCAAGTGCAGTGATAAACTGTTAACACCAATCATTTACTAGACAGGCTCAGTGTTCATGTAGAAACACTTTAACGGTCATGAGAATGTAATTTCACCTCAGTCACTCACGGCTACATACAAGTGTTCTGTTCTACCTGGTGTAACTAGAAAAACGCTAACACTTTATTTGACACATTGCATCATAACATGTTATAATATGTCATAATATGTCATAAAAGCTGTCATGACACATACATTTAAAAGTGTTGTGACATATATTGCACTATTTGATGGTTATGGTTATGTCTGGTTATGACCCCTACATAAGAGTGTCAAAGCCCACAAATCCTAACACACAAAGCAAACCATTCCATTGTAACTGTAAATAGAATGTTATATTGCATTTCCAAAAATGGTTTTTCCATTGTACAAACACTGATGTCAAACATGTGCTTAGCCCAATTCTGTCACTGATGACTGGGATGAATGCAAGGAGCAGGACAAAACACCCTCTTTGGGACTTATGACAGACATATGGTCTTGTACATTATAGGCCTACCTGGCTTATATTATTACCCTTACAACAACAACAAAAATGTTCTGTGTATAGATTCTATACATTTCCATATTTTGGAATCAAATTGTGTTTGTTCACAACATTATTATTGTAGTCCTCCATGGTTTTGCTTTAATATAGCTACATGTATATTTAGTGCTACCACTAGGGGGAGGCATTCGACCTGTTAGCTGCAGGTGTGACACCCTGATCTGGTTCACCTGTCCTTGTGATTGTCTCCACCACCTCCAGGTGTCGCTTATTATCCCAGGTGTATATATCCCTGTGTTTCCTGTCTCTCTGTGCCAGTTCGTCTTGTTTGCCAAGTCAACCAGCGTTTTTCCTTGCTACTATTTTTCCCAAGCTCTGTTTGTTTCAAGTCCTCCTGGTTTCGACCGTTGCCTGTCCTGACTCCGAACCCGCCTGCCTGACCACTCTGCCTGTTCTGACAACCAGCCTGCCTATCCCCTTGTACTGTTTTGGACTTGGATCTGGTTTCTGACCTCGAGACCGCCTATCGTCTGGTCCTGTTTGGACTCTGACCTGGTTTATGAACTCTCGCCTGTCCCCGACCTGCCTTTACCTACTCCCTTTGTTATAATACAAATCAGAGCTCTACCATCTGCCTCCTGTGTCTGCATTTGGGTCTCACCTTGTGCCCTTATAGCAGGTGTGCACCTCATTCGTTGGAAGAATATAAGCAGGAAGAGACACCCAGTAGAGCAATTTAAATCGTCTGTGTATCCTTATTCATCCTGTTTTCAAGTTTAACATTTATGAGCATGGTTATGTTTTTGCAATCTAGAGATAACAAGTTTCTCATTTTGATGTATAATGTAACTGTTTTGACCAAGTGATAACTAGTGAGATGTTCCCCTCCATATAAGTGTACATTTACAGTTTACACCAGAGAAGGCTGAATTGAGTACTCGGGTTGGGGTGTAGGGTTTGAGCAGAGCAGGGCTGTTCCTCTTTGCTGCTCTATAGGCAAGTGCCATGGTCTTGTAGGGTTGCCAAACTAAGCTAGCTAACTTTGTATGTAAATCAATGAGACAATATGGCGTCTCGGATTAAATGTATTTTCGTTATAAACTTTTTGTCTCTTAACAAATATATATATATATATATTTTTTTACAAACGATGACTTGTAAGTGTATTTACATGAGTACATGAACCACGCTAATGATAAGTATTCTAGAAAGTTACTTTTTTATCAAATCTGTATCTAATGTTCGCATGTCAACCGCTAACGTCAACATTTTCTAACTCCGCGCTAGCCAGCCTACCATAGGTAGATAGTAGTTAATGGTTTTTGTTACATTTAATACACAGGCCTCTTCTATAGTTTGTTTTAGGGCTGTGCGATATGGCCAAAATCTCATATCCCGATATAGGTCATTTCATATCCCAAAATAGCAAATTTTCTGTAAATTCAATGAATAACTAGTTTATATAAAATTACCACATGTAAAGGCCTATTTCTTATTACATGTTGAATTATACTCAACAAATAAAAGGTACTTACTCATATTGATTGATTATAATATTGATTATTTCTCATTTCGTTTAGAACATTTGTGCACATTTTCAATTAAGCATGTAACAAAATATAAAATATGAATGTATAGAATCTAAAAAGGTAAGTAGAAAACACTTAAACTATAGTTGCAAACAAAATAAATATAGGCCTAAAATATAAATATATTTTTTTTGGAAGGGGGCGTGCCAGTTTTGCATCTTATTTTGGCATTAATACGTGTCACATATCAATTTGCATTTGGTACCTTGGCTCACGAAACCTCCTTTCTCAACCATGTAAATTGGAGCCATGTCTTTGCAGATGTAAGTTGTAACGGCAGCTGTTCTCCTTCCATATTCGTGATTCTTTACCATATGGTGTGCAGCGGGTAAACGCCTCTTGCAACGCCTGTGTCGGGGGTTTGTTTTTTAGCACGACTGTACTTTTTTCGGTCTCATCCATAGACTCTCACCGAACTGTTTCACATGATTATTGCGTAGGTGGTAAAAGAGGTTAGTGCTGTTTGAGTCTGTTTTCGGGACCGGCCTGCGGCATATTTTGTAGAGGACGGTTTTCTTGTCCGTGTAAGACTTTTCATACCCAAACCACGTCCATGCGATCGAGGTAGGCTCTCTTTTAGGTACGAGCTCCGTGTCTCCGTGCTGTGTCACGTTCACTCTTCTCCATGTGTGTTTGTGTTTCATATTTCCTTCCAAGAATGCAAAGCGTCGCCCAATTGACAAAAATATTGCCGTAAAGAGTGATTTGAAACAACGAAATAAACGATAGAGCATAACATGAAACGATACGTTTTTCTATCACGCGATATATATCCGTCATATTGCCCAGGCCTAATTTGTTTGCACAATTAGCACTGTATACGTTATATACTATAGTGAAACAGCAGGGAGGAGGTCTCGAACCCTCGACCTTCGAGCCCGAGGTCCAGCGCGCTACCGACAGTGCCGTAAAAGCATGCTCGAGCAGCATGGTCGATTTCCGCGGTTATACGTTTTGCATTGTTGCCAAAAAGTTCAATTTTGGTTTCATCTGACCAGAGCACCTTCTTCCACATGTTTGGTGTGTCTCCCAGGTGGCTTGTGGCAAACTTTAAACAACACTTTTTATGGATATCTTTAAGAAATGGCTTTCTTCTTGCCACTCTTCCATAAAGGCCAGATTTGTGCAATATACGACTGATTGTTGTCCTATGGACATAGTCTCCCACCTCAGCTGTAGATCTCTGCAGTTCATCCAGAGTGATCATGGGCCTCTTGGCTGCATCTCTGATCAGTCTTCTCCTTGTATGAGCTGAAAGTTTAGAGGGACGGCCAGGTCTTGGTAGATTTGCAGTGGTCTGATACTCCTTCCATTTCAATATTATCAGTGCTCCTTGGGATGTTTAAAGCTTGGGAAATCTTTTTGTCAAATGCTTTAAACGTCTTCACATATCTCACCTGCCTGGTGTGTTCCTTGTTCTTAAAAGTAACGGACCTCTGTCACAGTGCAGGTGCATTTATACGGAGACTTGATTACACACAGGTGGATTGTATTTATCATGGTCATTTTCAACATTGGATCATTCAGAGATGAACTTCTGGAGAGAGTTTGCTGTACTGAAAGTAAAGGGGGCCCCCCCAATTTTTCAGTTTTTGATTTGTTAAAAAGATTGAAATATCCAATAAATGTTCCACTTCATGATTGTGTCCCACTTGTTGTTGATTCTTCACAAAAAAATACAGTTTTATATCTTTATGTTTGAAGCCTGAAATGTGGCAAAAGGTCGCAAAGTTCAAGGGGGCCGAATACTTTCGCAAGGCACTGTAGATCTGTGCAATACTCACAAAACGGATGTCGTGAAAATGAGAGGTATTTAGCAAGCCAGATGAAATGATAGGTGCTGGAGTGTGGAAATAGTTGTTAACTTCACAAACAGAAACGTCCATGGATTAAAGGTTGTCTGTAAAGCATACGCTTACACATAAACCTGAAACCTAAGACCTAATGTAAAATGACATCATTCAGATTTTGTGTTACATTTTACTTCATGTAAATAAACCACACACTAGCCTCTACTACAACAACAAGTTAAGCTTAACAACCCATGTTGTTAAATCATTACCTGCTCCTATAACAGCATAGAAAATGATAAGATAGAAACCACGTATGCATAGGTTGTCTGTTTATGTGTCTGTTTCTAGGATAACCATCTAGACAAGATTGCTCTGAATCCAGGAGATTTGTTTTCATCTTTTTCTTTGTTGCACAGGGGTTCAAATGGGTGTACCCCAAGTGGTTGGCCTCTAAAAGCACAGGATTACTTCCTCATGTATGGTAACTCACCTCTGTCACTGCTGGAGGACTTGGGCATGTCATGGTGGTTGAAGCTCTGGCTGCGGCGGTTGCTGTTGGAGGCCCCGCGAAGCTTCCCCTCGCTGCCTGGGGCTGAGACTCGCGTGGTGGGGCCTGGCAGTCTGTAGGCCACACGGAAATAGTGACTAGTTAAATAAACACTGAACAGTAGAAATGCTCTTCTTAACCGGCATAATTCTAAACATCTGCTAAAGGGGATGAAATACAATTCCTCAAATAACATTATTAAGTGTATCATTAACATATTTGTGAGTACTTGAATGGAAGGGCGGTCCCGTGTGGCTCAGTGTGTAGAGGATGGCACTTGTGCCAGAGTTGTGGGTTCGATTCTCACGTGGGAAGAGTATGAAACATGCATGCACTGTAAGTCACGTCTGCTAAATGGCTCAAATGTAAATCTATGGAAAAACACCTCAGGGGAGATACATGTGGTTGCACAGTTACACCAGTAGGTGGTGGTATTGAATGACCGTATGCTGATCTTTTTATAATCCATGAAAAGGTACTGGAAATACACACTCACACATGGTGAAACAGACAGGTTGAAAAGCACTTCCATAATACTAAACCATGCACACAGCAAACACACCAGGATGCAAGTGTTTACATAAATAAAAAGGTCTAACACACTACAAGACTATCAGAAATTAGGTGGGAGAATGGGGAATCTTTTCAAACACTAGACTTGATGCATCTACAACAGTGTGAGTGGACTGCAGCATGCAGTGTCTATGGGGGGGAGAGAGAGGGGAGAGGAGTGAGAGCAAGAGAAAGAGGGGAAGAGAGAAAGAGAGAGTGGGGAAAGAGAGAGATGAAAGCTGACCTAGAAGACTTTCTCTGAGCCACAGAGAGCTTTAGCCCTTTACTCTGAGTGGTTGAAGCCTTGGTTGATAGACTGCATGGAGGAGAAAGAGAGGGATGGGTAGATACAATGTAAAAGCAGACAGAGATTTGAAAGCAGCTTATATGAGATCAAGAGGATCATATAAACTTGAACAAGTTATGTAAAAACAAGGAGATTCAAAGAAGATGACCTGCTACCCAATGGCATGGACACCAACGTAGATGAAACTTCACACAATTAGTATGGATGATATCAACAACACTATCATTTGA
The DNA here is from genome assembly GCF_023373465.1 of Oncorhynchus keta. Lineage (NCBI taxonomy): Eukaryota > Metazoa > Chordata > Actinopteri > Salmoniformes > Salmonidae > Oncorhynchus > Oncorhynchus keta. The sequence continues at coordinate 44,648,005 of NC_068437.1, read as the reverse complement.
ACATGAGGAATTCATGTCACATTTTATGAGGACCACGGTTACTCATAAATAATCTCACAGAGCTTCTCCAAACAATGGAGATCTTGCCATGTGTTGAAACGGGAGGTTGGGTTGTTACAAGGTACTTCACCTGGACAGCATATCTGATGCTGCTTTGTGTTCTGATGCAGTGGAACTGTGGGTATTGTGGGTGTGAGAGGGGGCTGGTGATCTATGGGGAGTATGTCCAGGCTGGGAGCTGTGCTTTGGCTGATGAGAGGCCTGCTGTTTCAACACCTTCTGCTGCGGCTGCTGTTGCTTGTAGCGGGACAAGCTGAAGAACAGACCCAGAATGGTCTTCAGGTTCCCATTACGAATCTCTGCAATAGGAGGAGAGACAGAGAGGTTGGTATCTTTTCCTCTCCACAGTCCGTTGTAATATGGAGTTATTCATTAGATACTCTACATTAGCAGCAGATATGAGGGAGAGTGTCTGGTAGATAGTGGCAGTTTGACGTACCCTCTGCACAGAGCCCCTGGATGTTCACCCCTCTGGCTGCCAGGAATCCAAGGCAGGTATCAATGTTCTCAATCTGGGGGAGAGGAGAGAGGAGTCAGGGCATGGAACTTCATTAGTACAGATAGGGCAGTCATACATTAGCAAAGGCCATTTGGGGCTTCCGAGTGGCGCAGCGGTCGAAGTCATAGCATCTCAATGTTAGAGGCATCACTACAAACCCTGGTTTGATTTCAGGCTGTATCACAACCGGCCGTGATTGGGATTCTCAAAGGGCGTCGTCCGGGCTAGGTTTTGGCCGGGGTAGGCGGTCATTGTAAATAAGAATTTGACTTGCCTAGTTAAATATATATACAGTTGAAGTTGAAAGTTTACATACACTTAGGTTGGAGTCATTAAAACTTTTTCAACTACTCCACAAATTTCTTGTTAACTAACTATAGTTTTGGCAAGTCGGTTAGGACATCTACTTTGTGCATGACACAAGTAATTTTTTCAACAATTGTTAACAGACAGATTATTTAACTTATAATTCACTGTATCACAATTCCAGTGGGTCAGAAGTTTACATGCACTAAGTTGACTGTGCCTTTAAACAGCTTGGAAAAGTCCAGAAAATTATGTCATGGCTTTAGAAGTTTCTGATAGGCTAATTGACATCATTTGAGTCAATTGGAGGTGTACCTGTGGATGTATTTCAAGGCCTACCTTCAAACTCAGTGCCTCCTTGCTTGACATCATGGGAAAATCAAAATAAATCAGCCAAAACCTCGGGGAAAAAGCTGGAGACCTCCACAAGTCTGGTTCATCATTGGGAGCAATTTCCAAACGCCTGAAGGTACCACGTTCATCTATACAAAGAATAGTCTGCAAGTATAAACACCATGGGACCACGCAGCCGTCATACCGCTCAGGAAGGAGATGTGTTCTGTCTCCTAGAGATGAACGTACTTTGGTGCGAAAAGTGCAAATCAATCCCAGAACAACAGCAAAGGACCTTGTGAAGATGCTGGAGGAAACAGGTACAAATGTATCTATAGGCAGAGTAAAACGAGTCCTATATCGATATAACCTGAAAGGCCGCTCAGCAAGGAAGAAGCCACTGCTCCAAAACCGCAATAAAAAAAAACAGACTAGGGTTTGCAACTGCACATGGAGACAAAGATCGTACTTTCTGGAGGAATGTCCTCTGGTCTGATGAAACAAAAATCTAACTTTTGGGCCATAATGACCATTGTTATGTTTGGGGGAAAAAGGGGAGGCTTGCAAGCCGAAGAACACCATCCCAACTGTGAAGCATGGGGGTGGAAGCATCATGTTGTGGGGGTGCTTTGCTGCAGGAGGGACTGGTGGAATATTATGTGGATATATTGAAGCAACATCTCAAGACATCTGTCAGGAAGTTAAAGCTTGGTCACAAATGGGTCTTCCAAATGGACAATGACCCCAAGCATACTTCCAAAGTTGTGTAAAAATGTCTTAAGGACAACAAAGTCAAGGTATTGGAGTGGCCATCACAAAGCCCTGACCTCAATCCCATAGAAAATTTGTGGGCAGAACTGAAAAAGCATGTGTGAGCAATGAGGCCGACAAACCTGACTGAGTTACACCAGCTCTGTTAGGAGGAATGGGCCAAAATTCACCAACTTATTGTGGAAAGCTTGTGGAAGGCTACCCAAAACGATTGACTCAAGTTAAACAATTTAAAGGCAATGCTACCAAATACTAATTGAGTGTCTGTAAACGTCTGGCCCACTGGGAGTGTGATGAAATAAATCAAAACTGAAATAAATCATTCTCTCAACTATTATTCTGACATTTCACATTCTTAAAATGAAGTGGTGATCCTAATTGACCTCAGACAGGGACGTTTTACTCAGATTGACATGTCAGGAATTGTGAAAAACTGAGTTTAAATTGAACTGTATATGGTGTCACCATACAATGATAATATAACATTAGGCTTAATGTTGTAGGAACATCTCTGTCAAATCATTAACCATATGGCCCCTCTTGGATTATAAACAACCACTAATGATGAAAGCTGAAATAATACTGTACAATGCACCAACTGAAACCATCCTTCAGATGGTTCCAACATACAGTACAACTAGAATAGCATATAGGCCACAATTCAATCAGTAACCTCTCTTCATTCAGACCTTACCACAGATCATTACATGCAATTCATGAACACCCACTAGTAACTGCAGGAAAGTTTCCCAACAACTAAAGCAACGTGTTTCAGATGAAATCAAAACTACTTCCCATCCATTCCACTAAAATCCAGGAAGTTCACTTTGAGGTAGCGAGGCTTACTGAAAGACATCAATTCATAGAGCTACTCATCATTTTAAAAACAACCATATTTTCCTCATTTATGGTCCACCACAAGAGAAAAGCAATTGTATAGAAACTGGGTCTGTTGTGAAATGTGGGTGGTTGGGACCTGGTGCAGGGTGGAAGAGGCAGGGTGTCAGCTAGAGGGAGAGCTACATATTATTACACTGAGGGAGGTTGTCCAAGTGAAAGAGGGTCAGATAAAGAGAATGTAACTGTAAGAAAGACAGATATATCTAATAATATGAAACTATACTGAACAAAAATAGAAACACAACATGCAAAGTGTTGGTCCCATGTTTCACGAGCTGAAATAAAACATAGCAGTATTCTTCAAAAAGCTTATTTCTCTCAAATGTTGTGCAAAAATGTGTTAACATCCCTGTTAGCGAGTATTTCTCCTTTGCCAAGATATGCCACAGCTGTCAGGTAGATGGATTATCAAGAATCTGATTAAACAGCATGCTCATTATACAGGTGCCCCTTGTGACGGGGACAATAAAAGGCCACTCTAAAATGTGCCGAAATGTCTCACAACACAATGCCACAGATGTCTCAAGTTTTGAGGGAGTGTGCAATTAGCATGCTGACTCCAGGAATGTTCACCAGAGCTGCTGCCAGAGAATTTAATGTTAATTTCTCTACCATAATTTGGCAGGACGTCCAACCGGCCTCATAACCGCGGACCACGTGTAACCACGCCTGCCCAGGACCTCCACATCCGGCTTCTTCACCTGCGGGATCATTTGAGACTAGCCACCCGGACAGCTGACAAAACCTTGGGTTTGCACAACCGAAGAATTTCTGCACAAACTGTTAGAAACCGTCTCAGGGAAGCTCACCTACATGCTAGTCATCCTCACCAGGGTCTTGACCTGACTGCAGTTCGGAGTCGTAACCGACTTCAGTGGGCAAATGCTCACTTTCGATGGCCACTGGCACGCTGGTAAAGTGTACCCTTCACGGATGAATCCTGGTTTCAACTGTACTTGGCAGATGGCAGACAACGTGTGTGGTGTTGTGTGGGCGAGTGGGTTTGCTGATGTCAACGTTGTGAACAGAGTGCCCCATGGTGGCAGTGGGGTTATGGTATGGGCAGCCATAAGCTACAGACAATGAACACAATTTCATTTTATTGATGGCATTGATTGCACAGAGATACCATGACGAGATCCTGAGGCCCATTGTTGTGCCATTCATCCACCTCCATCACCTCATGGTTCAGCATGATAATTCACGGAACCATGTTGCAAGGAGTTGGACATTATTCCTGGATACTGCAAATGTCCCAGTTCTTCCACGGCTTGAATACTCACCAGACATGTCAACCATTGAGCAAGTTTGGCATGCTCTGGATCGACGTGTACCAGTTCCCGCCAATATCCAGCGACTTTGCACAGCCATTGAAGAGGAGTGGGACAACATTCCACAGGCCACAATCAACAGCCTGATCAACTCTACATGAAGGAGATGTGTCGCGCTGGTTGTCTGATCCACTCCCCCTTTTTTTTATATGTATATGTGTTCCCAGTGATGTGAAACGCATTGATTAATGATTCTATTTTACATTTACTGATTTCCTTATAGGAACTGTAAATCTGTCAAATTTTTTAAATTGTTGAATGTTTCGTTTATATTTTTGTTCAGTGTATTTATCTTGGATTATCATACAACCCAAATAGAGGCTAGTACGTCCAGCGAGATTTCAACAATAACGAGGTCGAGTGGATGTTTAACCCAATGATCCATCATGGATAGGTATGTGGGCACAGGCCAGATTGGTTCAATCCCAAATAGGCAAGAGAGGTTGTTTGGGTGGCAGATGGCCCTCAATAGGATACCAGTCTATTTAATGCCTCCCCACTGTAGTAGGGCATAACTAAAAAAGGCATGGCCATTCTCTCACAGGAAACAGTGGAGAAAGAAGCAGATGCCACCAGGGGGTTTTCTCTGAGCATCAGGATTTCAGATTTGGGAAGGATCATCCGGTTGTGTTTGCTCAATAATCACACGTGATAACTCATGATCCATACTATAATGTTGTTAGTAGTGCAAGCCTCCAAGGTATCTCTGTTTTAGGGTGTGGAGGATTGATCCCCTTATGTGACAGAGTAAACACAGCACCAACACCCACCATCTGAGTCCGGCTCTTAGGGTAGCCATTGATGTCTTCTATCTTCTCATTCGCTAGAAAAGAAAGATGAAACAAAAGAGAGAGAAATAAATGAAAGATGATATTTTCATGATGAAGTAACACATCCTTTTTGGGACTTTCCCTGCACAATGACAAGTCACATTGAAGACACCCATACAGCACCTGATACAGTCTTCATCAAATAGCACCAGTCATGTAGCTTTTACTAACCACACTCCCTCTATTCACTCCGATGAAGCACAATGAACAGTGTAGATGCAATAATGATAGGCTTCGCTGCTCAACCTCTCACCCACCCTGGGAAAAACTGAGTTTCAGTCTCAAGTTGCTTTACTTTCCATGCAGGAAAGACTGATTTTGAAGTCCCCTCCTAACCTAAAGATCCCTCCTAACCTCTCCACAATAACGACCACAGAGGCCAGTGAGTTGAATTCCAGAGAAGAGAGACACACTGTGACTAATCATATTATACTAATATTAGGCAGTATAATATGATAACCATGCAAAAAAAAACATACATCTGGGCCTGCCATTGGAAAGCCAATACAAACTGCATAATGATTACATGAAATCTTAAGCGAGAAATAATTCCAATGGATTTGCTGATAAAAAGATACCAATAGAGTATAAATGCTAGTGATGTCCTTACCCACAACCTGTATGATCTCAGCCAGTAGCACTCCATCTGTCACGTCCTGCTGCAAGTCCTTGATCAGTCGCTGACGGCCCGACTTCACCAGGTAATGGTTGGCCCAGTCCGTGTAAATCTGCCCAACAACAAAACACAGACATACAATTGACATACATAGAAAGAAATACAATCAAAGTATAATAATCACAGACCCTACATTACTTGTTAATAAACTGCAAAGCAATAACCTGTAGATAACGGCTTCCAAATGTAATGCACAGTCAGAACACACTCTCTTTCCAAGGAGTGATACTCACATTCCTCCAGAAACCAGGCCACTGAGCACAATGTCAATTCTGAGCAATCACGTGTTTGAAAGAGTAGGAAGTATGTCAGAAACTCACTGCCTGAGAGCACTGGAGTGAGATGTCTGTAATCTAAGGGGTTTTGTTCATAATTTGATGTTTACTGCTGCTGCATCTCCTACATTTTAGCATCTCAGTCACTTTAAATCTGTCTGTTCTGGCAGAAAACAGTGAACTGTTAGGCCCAATCTGTTTATGAGATTATTATGCTTACAATACAGATTAAATCAGGAAGAAAATACTTTTGAATGACTAAACTGGACAACCACTGTGATTATTATTATTTGACAATGCTGGTCATTTATGAACATTTGAACAGCTTGGCCATGTTCTGTTATAATCTCTACCCGGCAGAGCCAGAAGAGGACTGGCCACCCCTCATAGCCTGGTTCCTCTCTAGATTTCTTCCTAGGTTCTGGCCTTTCTGGGGAGTTTTTCCTAGCCAATGTGCTTCTACACCTGCATTGCTTGCTGTTTGGGGTTTTAGGCTGGGTTTCTGTACAGCACTTGTGACATCAGCTGATGTAAGGGCTTTATAAATACATTTGATTTGAACTGAATAGGTGACCATAGCCGTGGGAAGTAAGGGTGCTGCAGCACCCCCTGAACAATGTGAATAATACTTCCTGCCTCTATGCAGGTGACTCAGGTTAGGTGGAATGATCAATGTGGACAACTGAATTTATCCTGGCAGGAAATATGGTTTAGATAAATGTACACCATTCAGGGTCTTTTGAAGATATTACAAAACAAATGTATTTATTGAGATCACAGCACAGGTTGCTATTTTTTTCCCTGCACAGTGTTTCTCTGATCAGCAGTAAGCTTCTGCTCGGGGATTTGCATAGAAAACATGCTGAGTGTTGAGAGTTTGACACGAACACCTGAATCTGTCTTCTACAGACAAAGCTCTCAGCTGACTTTCACGAATAAACAAAAAACAACACACAGTATTTACCGCAACACTATGGGGTCAATGGAAAGTCACATCAACCAAGTAGTTGCTAATGCTGAACATAGACTTTTTTTAAACTACAAATTGCACTTGTTTTTTTGCTTTCTGAACCTGTCAAACTTAATGTGAAGAACTTAACAGCGGTCTATTTAGAGCCTATTATCTAGACACATGTCTTTTCTGCCACTGAAAACAAAAGGCTAAAGGCTTGAATAACCTCTATCCAACCAGACAGAGTGTATAAAGAATAAGATCACCTTTCCCACATCTCAGAACTCAACATACAGATGCTGTGTGAGCAAAGAAACACCTGCCACAAAGTGCAGCAGACGGTGAGAATATTGGAATATTCTTGATATAAGATTGAATGAGCAGCACTTTGACTTGCTTATCAAAATGCCGGTTACTGTGCTAAAGATATAGCCTAGAAATGGACCGTTTTTGAAGACAGACCTAGACAAACTGTATACTGAATCTACAAAACATTCAGAACAGGACATAGACTGACAAGGTGAATCCAGGTGAAAGCTATGATCCCTTATTGATGTCACTTGTTAAATCCACTTCAATCAGTGTAGATGAAGGGGAGGAGACAGGTTAAAGAAGGATTTTAAAGCCTTGAGACAATTGAGACATTGATTCTGTATGTGTGCCATGGGCAAGACAAAATATTTAAGTGCCTTTGAACAGGGTATGGTAGTAGGTGCCAGGTGCACCTGTTTGTGTCAAAAACTTTTACACTCAACAGTTTCCTATGTGTATCAAGAATGGTCTACCACCCAAAGGACATCCAGTCAACTTAACACAACTGTGGGAAGCATTGGAGTCAACATGGGCCAGCATCCATATAGAATGCTTTTCGACACCTTGTAGAATCCATGTCTCAACGAATGGAGGCTGTTCTGAGGGCGAAAATGGGGCGGGGTGCAAGTCAATGCAAAGTCAAAGTCAAAAGGAACACTCAGTGTATACTACAGCTGGCAGGTGTAACAGCAAGCCAGTTAACTAGAGTCATATTTATTTATTAATCTGTTATTTTACCAGGTAAGTTGACTGAGAACACGTTCTCATTTGCAGCAACGACCTGGGGAATAGTTACAGGGGAGAGGAGGGGGATGAATGAGCCAATTGTAAACTGGGGATTATTAGGTGACCGTGATGGTTTGATGGCCAGATTGGGAATTTAGCCAGGACACCAGGGTTCACACCCCTACTCTAACGATAAGTGCCATGCGATATTTAATGATCTCAGAGAGTCCCATCTCAGAGAGTCCCATCCCATCCAAAAGACAGCACCCTACACAGGGCAGTGTCCCAACCCTGCTTAGCTTGAGAAGAAAGCCAGCAGTGGTATGCAGGGTGGTATGCTGCTGGAAATTATATATATCAAATGGCTGTCCCCTATCCAGCTGGGGTATCCATTAATAAGCATTAGTCATGATTCATGTCTAACCCAATGGTCCCCCTGCTCCCTCATCTGTGTTCTGTCCTGCCCAACACTAGGGAGCAGTTTTTCTGTGTGTGTGTGTGTGTGTGTGTGTGTGTGTGTGTGTGTGTGTGTGTGTGTGTGTGTGTGTGTGTGTGTGTGTGTGTGTGTGTGTGTGTGTGTGTGTGTGTGTGTGTGTGTGTGTGTGTAGCCAGCTCATCCCATCCCATTTGTGTCAGTGGACCAGAGGTAATCTAACTCATCATGTTACTGCCTCACCCTCCTCTTCCTTCCTCAAGGCCACTGTATTACATTATTCATGTCCTATACATGCATATGCACGCAATCACACACACACACACACACACACACACACACACACACACACACACACACACACACACACACACACACACACACACACACACACACACACACACACACACACACACACAGAGAAACACTGACCCCTCATTAGGCTACATTTGATCCTTCATTTTTGTTGCTTTGCAGAAAGCAATAGAGCACAAACCACTCCACCCAACCACTTCAGGCCTAATGCAATACACACCAGTCATCACATAAATAAACACGTAGCCTAACCAGCCTGATGGTATGGAACCCTGTATGTGGTGTGGTTTGGCTGGAAGTCAGTGCAGGCCAGCTGGATGTGTGTTTACTGTAGTAGAAGGCTGTGGTGATGCCTTAAAGGGATATTCTCTTCCTGGTAGGACCAAACAAGATGTTGCATGCCCCACACAAAATAGGCCTGCTAATCTCACTAGACTCATGCCATCAGCAGCAGGTGTGCTAGAGTTACACATAACTAAGACATCTTCACTATACTGAATGTCAGGTACTGTATCACTTCAGATGATAAATCCCTTTTTAAATGGCAATTAGACTGTGTAGAATCTAATTGGTGGAGAGGGTGCAGGTAATCAGCAGCAAGGATCACTGCAATCTTCTTGACTAATGTGGAGACTTTCAAGGAATCACTTATCTATCATTTGTCTGGTTCACTGTGCATACAGTATTGACCATGTGCATGTGGTTCACTGTGCATACAGTATTGACCATGTGCACTTTGTGCTTCCAGTCAGAACATATCTGGGATCTCAACACAGATCTGGCAGTTGCTTGTCCAAAGTTTCACAATATGTAAAACGTTTGTAAACAGTATCATTAACTTCACCTCATTGCAAAAGCAATAGTTCTACGCTACAAAATACCACAATGGCTAACTCTTCATTCCCGTTAGGATACGCCAAAGGAAATATGAAATAAAACAATATTATTGTGTTCCCCTTTGCTCTCCAGTGGGCCTATCATGCCAAATAGTGTCCCCCTGCCAAAAAGTCCCCCCCCTTCTGTTTCTAGGTCTGTTGCTAGAACTTGCAAAATTCTGACCAGATTACGTAATGAACCAAAGTGTCTGTTGCTATGCAGGTTGCTTGGCTCTATTTTACCTCTTAGCGGTCACGAAGGAAGGAAGGAAGATGCAGGCAGTACTAGTTATATTTCACCTCATAAACGCTCGCCCAGTCCGCACAAAAATATTACCTCAGAATTGCTCTCTAAGGGTGGTATTTTTGACGGTGACAACCTGCTGACTACCTGCTGCTTCAGAGGACTGAAAAGACTGGAAAGAGAACACTCTTTCTTACCATATATTTGTCTTTAACAAGTACATATTGTTAAATAGGAAGAAATAATTTTACCTGTTTTTCGATTGACGTTGCTACTTATTTACCTCAGCCTGCATAATCAGCTAGCCAGCTACAAAATCGAGGAGATTTTCCTTTATCTTTCCAACCAGGCAAAGTACTATGAAAACACCACTGATCTTTGACAAGAGGCGCAACATTCAGAGAAATTCAATAACCAGCTGGGCAAGTAGACAGCTGGGCAAGTGAAATAATGTTTTGTTTATCAATCACATTCTATTATATCTGAAATTATCATGATTTCAATTAATGGCATACCAGAGAGCACACAATGTTTCAATTTGGCACTTTTTGCTTAAAGGTCGTAGCCTAGAAATGTGTTTGAAAACAGACCTGGACATACTGTACACTGAGTAGACAAAACATTAAGAACAGGAGTCCATGTGTTATTTCATACTTTTGATGTCTTCAGTATTATTCTACAATGTAGAAAATAGTATAAATAAAGAAAAACCCTTGAGTAGTTGTGTCCAAACTTTTGACTGGTACTGTATTTCAATATCTTACATTGTCAATAGTAATTGCTTTCCTACCTCCTCCTCCAGATTTGGTGAATGGACCAAGCAGACCCTCAAGACTGCCATGGGAAAGTCCCTTGATTGGTAGCAGGAAGGGTGGGAGAACAACCTGAAGATATTTCTCTTTGCACACAACAACAGCACCCAGGCCTCCCCCGAGTACGGACGGAAGACGCAGCTGTTGACTGAGGTAAACAATGCAATTGAATGTACAATTATTGCATATACTGTAGTCTTTCAAATGTGTGATTGACTTAGTGTTGTTGTTTGTCTATTAGTGTCGTTGTTTGTCTATTGCTATGTTTGTATAACGTACTTTCAGATCACGGAATCAAAACTTGTTTAAACAGCGAAATTGTCACAGAAATCAGACTTGTTTGCATAACAATAACGAAAATTATTTAGGCTGTAAGGATCTCTAAACTTCGAATAATTTGGTCATCACACCACTGATATAGCAACGGACGCTAATAGTTCATTGAATTATTATGACACAGAGGGGTACACTTTTTGGCCGGCGGGACATTATTTGTCATGAATAGGCCCTAACTCCCCCAGCTATATGAACTCTGCAGCTGGGCTGGGCTGGGCTGCAGTGTGGGGCACATGGAACAACAGCACCAGTGATGTACTGTAGTAGTAAAACAAAATAGGTGACTAAACTCTGATCACATGTCGTGGTGAAAAAGTCATGTACTTTCACCCTATATTTTCTCCATAAACTTTCTCTCTATACTTTCTCCCAATACTTTCTTCCGATACTACACTTTCTTCCTAAACTACACTACACTACACTACACTACACTACACTACACTACACTACACTACACTACACTACACTACAGCACAGCACAGCACAACACAGCACAGCACAGCACAGCACAGCACAGCACAGCACTACACTACAATACACTACACTACACTACAGCACAGCACAGCACTACACTACAATACACTACACTACACTACAGCACAGCACAGCACACTACACTACACTACACTAGTGTGCTTACTGCTACACCAAGATGGCGTAGCAGTAAGTCGTCCTGTTGTATCGTCTCTCTGTAAATATCGTCTCTTTTTCGTTTTAGATATTTTTCTTCGCATATCTTTAAAAACATTTAGCTAAACCTAAGCTTCCAAATACTCTCCTGCAACCCGCCTCACCCAATGTAGCTACTTTTCCTAAAGTATTTATATTTACTTCGGAACCGGAACCCCTCAACTGAAGCTAGCCAGCTATCCACCAGCTATGCTAGCGGTCTTCAGCTAACCAGTCATCAGCTAACCTTTAGCTCGAAAAGCTCTCGCCAGTTCGAACAACGCGATGCTAACCAGAGCATAACGGACCTATTTATTTTCTTATCCCCGGATTCCCACCGCAAACGGAACATTTTTCAGCTGGATCTTCACAACTAGCTATCGAGCTAAACCGCAACCCTGGTTGATTACTCCTGGCTAGCGTTTCCACCCACGTAGCTTGAAGCTAGCCCGGCCAGAGCTCCTGTGCTCCTAGCATACTCCTGGGCTACAATACCCGGACCCACGACCGGTCTATCGATGTCACTGCATGAAGAGGAATAAACAGACTCACCAGATCGCGACGTCCTCCAAAGGCTAATTCTCTAGCCTTCGCTATCTCCTTGCTTGCTAATTCGGCATGCTAACTGCTAGCTTGTTTAGCCCAGGTCCGCTAACTACTACCTTGTTTACCCCGGCCTGCTAATCTGTTAGCTTGTTAGCACAGGCCTGCAGTGGCCCATATGTACTTTCTATCTCTTCCCGATTTTAAAAATGTTGTTTATACCTTCCGGAAACCTGCCTCACCCAATGTGATACGGAATCACTATTATTTTTAATTTTTAGAACACACTCAAGAACCTCCAGAAGCTAACCAGCTAACTAGCTACAAGCTATTTAGTCATTGTTAGTTTTTTAACCTGGATAACACTCGCCAGTCCAGCCCCCCTGCCCCATCCACCGCTGCCCCTGGACTCTGATCACTTGGCTACATTGCTGATGCACGCTGGACTGTCCATTAATCACGGTACTCCATTCTGCTTGTTTGTTTTATCTGTCGGCCCCGTTGCCTAGTCAATGCCATTTTACCTGCTGTTGTTATGCTAGCTGATTAGCTGTTGTCTCACCCACTGTTTTAGCTAGCTTTCCCAATTCAACACCTGTGATTACTGTATGCCTCGCTGTATGTCTCTCTCAAATGTCAATATGCCTTGTATACTGTTGCTCAGGTTAGTTACCATTGTTTTAGTTCACAATGGAGCCCCTAGTCCCACTCCTCATACCCCTGATACCTCCTTTGTCCCACCTCCCACATATGCGGTGACCTCACCCATTACAACCAGCATGTCCAGAGATAAAACCTCTCTCATCATCACCCAGTGCCTGGGCTTACCTCCGCCGTACCCGCACCCCACCATACCCCTGTCTGCGCATTATTCCCTGAATATATTCTACCATGCCCAGAAACCTGCTCCTCTTATTCTCTGTCCCCAACGCTCTAGGCGACCAGTTTTAATAGCCTTTAGCCGCACCCTCATACTACTCCTTCTCTGTTCCGCGGGTGATGTGGAGGTAAACCCAGGCCCTGCATGTCCCCAGGCACCCTCATTTGTTGACTTCTGTGATCGAAAAAGCCTTGGTTTCATGCATGTCAACATCAGAAGCCTCCTCCCTAAGTTTGTTTTACTCACTGCTTTAGCACACTCTGCTAACCCTGATGTCCTTGCCGTGTCTGAATCCTGGCTCAGGAAGGCCACCAAAATTCAGAGATTTCCATACCCAACTATAACATCTTCCGTCAAGATAGAACTGCTAAAGGGGGAGGAGTTGCAGTCTACTGCAGAGATAGCCTGCAAAGTAATGTCATACTTTCCAGGTCCATACCCAAACAGTTCGAACTACTAATTCTGAAAATTACTCTCTCCAGAAATAAGTCTCTCACTGTTGCCGCCTGCTACCGACCCCCCCTCAGCTCCCAGCTGTGCCCTGGACACCATTTGTGAATTGATTGCCCCCCATCTAGCTTCAGAGTTTGTTCTGTTAGGTGACCTAAACTGGGATATGCTTAACACCCCGGCAGTCCTACAATCTTAGCTAGATGCCCTCAATCTCACACAAATCATCAAGGAACCCACCAGGTACAACCCTAACTCTGTAAGCAAGGGCACCCTCATAGACGTCATCCTGACCAACTGGCCCTCCAAATACACCTCCGCAACCAGGATCTCAGCGAACACTGCCTCATTGCCTGTATCCGCTACGGTGCCGCAGTCAAACGACCACCCTTCATCACTGTCAAATGCTCCCTAAAACACTTCTGTGAGCAGGCCTTTCTAATCGACCTGGCCCGGGTATCGTGGAAGGACATTGACCTCATCCCATCAGTTGAGAATGCCTGGTCATTCTTTAAGAGTAACTTCCTCACCATTTTAGATAAGCATGCTCCGTTCAAAAAATGCAGAACTAAGAACAGATACAGCCCTTGGTTCACTCCAGACCTGACTGCCCTCGACCAGCACAAAAACATCCTGTGGTGGACTGCAATAGCATCGAACAGTCCCCGCGATATGCAACTGTTCAGGGAAGTCAGGAACCAATACACGCAGTCAGTCAGGAAAGCTAAGGCCAGCTTCTTCAGGCAGAAGTTTGCATCCTGTAGTTCCAACTCCAAAAAGTTCTGGGACACTGTGAAGTCCATGGAGAACAAGATCACCTCCTCCCAGCTGCCCACTGCACTGAGGCTAGGGAACACGGTCACCACCGACAAATCAATGATTATCGAATACTTCAACAAGCATTTCTCAACGGCTGGCCATGCCTTCCGCCTGGCTACTCCTACCTCGGCCAACAGCTCCGGCCCCCCCGCAGCTCCTCGCCCAAGCCTCTCCAGGTTCTCCTTTACCCAAATCCAGATAGCAGATGTTCTGAAAGAGCTGCAAAACCTGGACCCGTATAAATCAGCTGGGCTTGACAATCTGGACCCTCTATTTCTGAAACTATCCGCCGCCATTGTCGCAACCCCTATTACCAGCCTGTTCAACCTCTCTTTCATATCGTCTGAGATCCCCAAGGATTGAAAGCTGCCGCAGTCATCCCCTCATCAAAGGGGAGACACCCTGGACCCAAACTGTTACAGACCTATATCCATTCTGCCCTGCCTATCTAAGGTCTTCGAAAGCCAAGTCAACAAACAGGTCACTGACCATCTCGAATCCCACCGTACCTTCTCCGCTATGCAATCTGGTTTCCGAGCCGGTCACGGGTGCACCTCAGCCACTCTCAAGGTACTAAACGACATCATAACCGCCATCAATAAAAGACAGTACTGTGCAGCCGTCTTCATCGACCTTGCCAAGGCTTTCGACTCTGTCAATCACCATATTCTTATCGGCAGACTCAGTAGCCTCGGTTTTTCGGATGACTGCCTTGCCTGGTTCACCAATTACTTTGCAGACAGAGTTCAGTGTGTCAAATCGGAGGGCATGCTGTCCGGTCCTCTGGCAGTCTCTATGGGGGTACCACAAGGTTCAATTCTCGGGCCGACTCTTTTCTCTGTATATATCAATGATGTTGCTCTTGCTGCGGGCGATTCCCTGATCCACCTCTACGCAGACGACACCATTCTATATACTTTCGGCCCGTCATTGGACACTGTGCTATCTAACCTCCAAACGAGCTTCAATGCAACACTCCTTCCGTGGCCTCCAACTGCTCTTAAACGCTAGTAAAACCAAATACATGCTTTTCAACCGATCGCTGCCTGCACCCGCATGCCCGACTAGCATCACCACACTGGATGGTTCCGACCTTGAATATGTGGACACCTATAAGTACCTAGGTGTCTGGCTAGGCGGCAAACTCTCCTTCCAGACCCATATCAAACATCTCCAATCAAAAATCAAATCAAGAGTCGGCTTTCTATTCCGCAACAAAGCCTCCTTCACTCACGCTGCCATGCTTACCCTAGTAAAACTGACTATCCTACCGATCCTCGACGATGTCATCTACAAAATTGCTTCCAACACTCTACTCAGCAAACTGGATGCAGTTTATCACAGTGCCATCCGTTTTGTTACTAAAGCACCTTATACCACCCACCACTGCAACCTGTATGCTCTAGTCGGCTGGCCCTCGCTACATATTCGTCGCCAGACCCACTGGCTCCAGGTCATCTACAAGGCCATGCTAGGTAAAGCTCCGCATTATCTCAGTTCACTGGTCACGATGGCAACACCCATCCGTAGCACGCGCTCCAGCAGGTGTATCTCACTGATCATCCCTAAAGCCAACACCTCATTCGGCCGCCTTTCGTTCCTGTACTCTGCTGCCTGTGACTGGAACAAATTGCAAAAATCGCTGAAGTTGGAGACTTTTATCTCCCTCACCAACTTCAAACATCAGCTATCTGAACAGCTAACCGATCGCTGCAGCTGTACATAATCTATTGGTAAATAGCCCACCCATTTTCACCTACCTCATCCCCACAGTTTTTATTTATTTACTTTTCTGCTCTTTTGCACACCAATATCTCTCTACCTGTACATGATCATCTGATCATTTATCACTCCAGTGTTAATCTGCAATATTGTAATTATTCGCCTACCTCCTCATGCCTTTTGCACACATTGTATATAGACTCCCCTTTTTTTTCTACTGTGTTATTGACTTGTTAATTGTTTACTCCATGTGTAACTCTGTGTTGTCTGTTCACACTGCTATGCTTTATCTTGGCCAGGTCGCAGTTGCAAATGAGAACTTGTTCTCAACTAGCCTACCTGGTTAAATAAAGGTGAAAAAAATAAATAATAATAAATAAATACAGCACAGCACTACACTAAAGCACTACACTACAGCACTACACTACAGCACTACACTACAGTACAACACAGCAGAGCACTACAGCACTACACTACAGTACAACACAGCAGAGCACTACAGCACAGCACAGCACTGCACAGCACTACACTAAAGCACTACACTACAGCACTACACTACAGCACTACACTACAGTACAACACAGCAGAGCACTACAGCACTACACTACAGTACAACACAGCAGAGCACTACAGCACAGCACAGCACTGCACAGCACTACACTAAAGCACTACACTACAGCACTACACTACAGTACAACACAGCAGAGCACTACACTACAGCACACCACAGTACAGCACTACACTACACTACAGCACAGCACAGCACACTACACTACAGTACAACACAGCAGAGCACTACAGCACAGCACAGCACTGCACAGCACTACACTAAAGCACTACACTACAGCACTACACTACAGCACTACACTACAGTACAACACAGCAGAGCACTACAGCACTACACTACAGTACAACACAGCAGAGCACTACAGCACAGCACAGCACTGCACAGCACTACACTAAAGCACTACACTACAGCACTACACTACAGCACTACACTACAGTACAACACAGCAGAGCACAGCACACTACACTACAGTACAACACAGCAGAGCACTACAGCACAGCACAGCACTGCACAGCACTACACTAAAGCACTACACTACAGCACTACACTACAGTACAACACAGCAGAGCACTACACTACAGCACACCACAGTACAGCACTACACTACACTACAGCACAGCACAGCACACTACAGCACATTACACTACACTACACTACACTACAGCACTACACTACAGTACAACACAGCAGAGCACTACAGCACTACACTACAGTACAACACAGCAGAGCACTACAGCACAGCACAGCACTGCACAGCACTACACTAAAGCACTACACTACAGCACTACACTACAGTACAACACAGCAGAGCACTACACTACAGCACACCACAGTACAGCACTACACTACACTACAGCACAGCACACTACACTACAGTACAACACAGCAGAGCACTACAGCACAGCACAGCACTGCACAGCACTACACTAAAGCACTACACTACAGCACTACACTACAGCACTACACTACAGCACAGCACACTACAGCACAGCACACTACACTACAGTACAACACAGCAGAGCACTACAGCACAGCACAGCACTGCACAGCACTACACTAAAGCACTACACTACAGCACAGCACAGCACACTACACTACAGCACAGTACAACACTACAGCACAGTACAGTACAGCACTACACTTCACTACAGCACTGCACTACAGCACTACAGCACTACACTACACTACAGCACTACACTACAGCACAGTACAGCACAGCACAGTGCAGTCACTCCAAATAGAGCGCTAGAGAAAACCCCCTGACCGCTGTTCACTCTAACTGTGTACTGATAGGCTATGCAGCCATGTCTTTCACTCTAACTGTGTACTGATAGGCTATGCAGCCATGTCTTTCACTCTAACTGTGTACTGATAGGCTATGCAGCCATGTCTTTCACTCTAACTGTGTACTGATAGGCTATGCAGCCATGTCTTTCACTCTAACTGTGTACTGATAGGCTATACAGCCATATCTTTCACTCTAACTGTGTACTGATAGGCTATACAGCCATGTCTTTCACTCTAACTGTGTACTGATAGGCTATGCAGCCATGTCTTTCACTCTAACTGTGTACTGATAGGCTATACAGCCATATCTTTCACTCTAACTGTGTACTGATAGGCTATACAGCCAAGTATTTCACTCTAACTGTGTGCTGATAGGCTATACAGCCATGTCTTTCACTCTAACTGTGTACTGATAGGCTATACAGCCATGTCTTTCACTCTAACTGTGTACTGATAGGCTATACAGCCATGTCTTTCATCCTCTCCACCACATCATCTCTGTCTGTCTGTCTGTCTGTCTGTCTGTCTGTCTGTCTGTCTGTCTGTCTGTCTGTCTGTCTGTCTGTCTGTCTGTCTGTCTGTCTGTCTGTCTGTCTGTCTGTTTTTAACTACTGGGCAATAATCATTATCCCCCCTTTTGCCCTCAGAACAGCCTCAGTCACTTTCAATTGAACTATCAACTTGGTACAGTTCTGCAAATATATGAATATTAAGGCATACACAAACAAACACACACACACACATGCATGTGTTTCATAGTCCATCCTGCTGCACATTGTAAACGTCAGCGAGACATCAACCAGACCAGATGTGAAGTGCTCTTAAAGTCCATCTGTCTGCCGCTCACACAGGCCAACGTCAAGGGGAATTAACCTACTCTCTCTCTCTCTCTCTCTCTCTCGCTGCATCTCCCCATCTCTCTCATCTCTCTCTCTCGCTGCATCTCCCCATCTCTCTCATCTCTCTCGCTGCATCTCTCTCCATCTCTCCTCTCTCTCTCTCTCTCTCTCTCTCTCTCTCTCGCTGCATCATCTCTCCATCTCTCTCTCTCTCTCTCTCTTGCTGCTCTCTCATCTCTCTCTCTCTCTCTCTCTCTCTCTCTCTCTATCTCTATCTCTATCTCTATCTCTATCTCTATCTCTATCTCTCTCTCTCTCGCTCTCTACTCCTTCCCAGGACCAGACCACCATAAAGGCCCACAAGAACTGCCATAAGGTTAAAGCCTGCTGTAGTATTCTATTTTCACTGCAGGCTTCAGTCAGTTACTTTCGCACAGGGACAAGTCAAAGACTGTGACATGAATTAGATATCTATTCAAATGAATGCCTTGTAGCAGATTTCAAAGAAACACTTCTTTGCATTTACAGTTTTTCTCAACTGCTAAAACACTAAAACCAAAACGCTGAACAAAGTTCTCAGTTGTCTGGAATCATTTAGCTAATTATGCAGTCTGTTGTCAATACCTTAAACCGTTTCACATGGTAAAACACAATTTGCAGATCTCACTTAGACTTTTCAGCAAAACTCTAAACACATTCTCATTCTCAAAACACATTCTGCATTCTAATGCATGTCATCCATACTGGTAAACACAAGTGGCAACAATCAAATACAAATAAACATGTCATTGATTGAACACAACCTCTCAAAATGGATTTAACCTGTTTCAAATGATGCGACACAACCAATATAAGCCAGTTCAGAGAGCAAACAGGTTGTTGAAGGTGGGAAGGAGAAAGTCTGAGAATGGATAGAAGATACAATGTGAGAGGACGAGGATGAGTGTGTATGCGAGGTGGGTGAGGAGGAGGAGGGCAAGAAAGAGGAAGAAAGAAAGAGGAAGAGGAGGACGAATAGGAAGAGGAAGACAGAGTGGAAATATCTGATGAAATTCGAGCAACAGTTATAGACCATGTTCTTGTCTAAGTACTGACAATGAGGGAAGCAGGACTTAGAGTGCAACCCAATTTGAGCCGATTTTCTGTGTCCACCATAGTAAGGACATTCAGAGAAGAGAACAGGTACAGTACACTGCTGTATTTTTGTAATTGCAAGTTTACTGTACTACACTATATGCAGCTGTTTCAATAGACATTTGTAAAGTTAATCACTGTATGTTTTGTAACTGCACAACTACGTTTTTTAGAATTGCAAGGCTGCCACATGCAGGTTGAAGGACAGCTATATTCACTCGGGAGCAAGAGGCCGTTATAGTTGGCATGGTCCTTCAAGATAATGCAATACGACTCAGAGAAATCCAGGAACGAGTGATACAAGACAACACACACTTCCAGGGAATCGACAGTGTGAGCATTTACACAATTGACCGTGTCCTCCATCGTAACAGGATGCGAATGAAACAAGTATACAGAGTACCTTTTGAGCACAACTCACCAAGGTTGAAAGAACTTCGAGCTCAGTATGTGCAAGTAAGTTTACATTCAGAAACAGCCAGAGCTGCCAGTCTGCAAGGAGCTGCTAGTCTGCAAGGAGCTGCCAGTCTGCACTATTGGTGCTGCCAGCCTGCATGGAGCAGTCAGAGCTGTCAGCCTAAATGACTTAAATGGAGCAGTCAGAGCTGTCAGCCTGCATGGAGCAGTCAGAGCTGTCATGTCTGTATGAAGCAGCCAGAGCTGTCAGTCTGCATGAAGCAGCCAGAGCTGCCAATCTGCAAGGAGCTGCTGAAGTCTGCAAGGGAGCTGCCAGTCTGCAAAGGTGCTGCCAGCCTGCATGGAGCAGTCAGAGCTGTCAGCCTGCATGGAGCAGTCAGAGCTGTCAGTCTGTATCCCGGGAACCCAACCAGAGATGTCAGTCTGCATGATAAAAGCAGCCAGAGCTGTCTAATATTTAGTCTAAGAGATATTTTATTTGAGCAGCAAGCAAGAGCTAAAGAGCTGCCAGTCTGTGATAGTGGGACAAGCTGTCAGTCTGCATGGAGCAGCCAGAGTTGTCAGTCTGCATAGAGCAGCTAGATCCACCAGAGTAAAGTCAGCCATGATCTTCTAGATCTGCCAGACAACCAGATTCTTCCAGATCTACCAGTCAACCAGCCCAAAGACAAGAAGAAGAACATTGATCTTCCAGATCTGCCAGTCAACCAGAATCTTCCAGATCTGCTAGTCAACCAGAATCTTCCAGATCCGCCAGCCAGCCAGGATCTACCAAAGAACAAGGCTACCCTATCTGCAGGACAAGCTGAATGACCATCTGATCAGAAGAACAAAACAAAATTGCAAAGTGCCTCCCCTTTCTACTACCGTAGCCTCAAATTAACATTTAGAAGGGTTGTCGTTCCCTATCTGCATTTGTTCAGGCCTGAATGGCCATCTGATCAGAGTATTAACCCCTCCCTTTCTACTACCGTAGCCTCAAACAACATTTAGAAGGGTTGTCCTGTCCTGTGTAGTTTCACCAGATCTGAATCGCGCTTTTTGTTTTTGAATGACCATCTAATCAGAGTATTAACTGCCTCCCCTTTCTACTACCGTAGCCTCAAACAACATTTAGAAGGGTTGTCGTTCCCTATCTGCATCGCTGAATGACCATCTAATCAGAGAATATTAACCCCTGGGAGGAGATACTGGCCGGAAGAGAGCTCCCATGGGAACCCTTTCGAGGGAACACTACCGTAGCCTCAAGCAGCCCAAAAAATTTTAGAAGGGTTGTCGTTTTCTATCTGCATGGGGGGCTGAATGGCCATCTGATCAGAGTATTAACCCCATAGCCCTTTCTACTACTGTAGCCTCAAACAACATTTAGAAGGGTTGTCGTTCCCCATCTGCATCCGCTGAATGGCCATCTGATCAGAGTATTAACTCCTCCCCTTTCTACTACTGTGAAGGAGTTAATGGGGAAACAACATTTAGAAAGGTTGTCGTTCCCTATCTGCATCGCTGAATGGCCATCTGATCAGAGTATTAATGTGCCAGCCTCACCACCATGCTTCTACTACTGTAGCCTCAAACAACAGTGCGCCGCCTTTCAGAAGGGTTCCTTCCTCCCTATCTGTCTGTTCGCTGAATGGCCATCTGATCTGAGTATTAACCCCTCCCCTTTCTACTACCGTAGCCTCAAACAACATTTAGAAGGGTTGTCTGTTCCCTATCTGCATCGCTGAATGGCCATCTGATCAGAGTATTAGCCCTCCCCTTTCTACTACTGTAGCCTCAAACAACATTTGAAGGGATGCCAGTTTGCCCTATCTGCATCGCTGAATGGCCATCTGATCAGAGTATTAACCCCTCCCTTTCTACTACCGTCAGTCCTTAAACAACATTTAGAAGGGTTGTCGTTTTCTATCTGCATCAGCTGAATGGCCATCTGATCAGAGTATTAACCCCTCCCTTTCTACTACCGATTCTTCCAGATCTCAAACAACCATTTAGCCAGCCAGGGTTGTTGTTCCCTATCTGCATCGCTGAATGACCATCTGATCAGAGTATTAATCCCTCACCTTTCTACTACCGTAGCCTCAAACAACATTTAGAAGGGTTGTCGTTCCCTATCTGCATCGCTGAATGGCCATCTGATCAGAGTATTAACCCCTCCCCTTTCTACTACCGTAGCCTCAAACAACATTTAGAAGGGTTGTCGTTCCCTATCTGCATCGCTGAATGACCATCTGATCAGAGTATTAACCCCTCCCCTTTCTACTACCGTAGCCTCAAACAACATTTAGAAGGGTTGTCGTTCCCTATCTGCATCGCTGAATGACCATCTGATCAGAGTATTAACCCCTCCCCCTTCTACTACCGTAGCCTCAAACAACATTTCGAAGGGTTGTCGTTCCCTATCTGCATCGCTGAATGGCCATCTGATCAGAGTATTAACCCCTCCCCTTTCTACTACCGTAGCCTCAAACAACATTTAGAAGGGTTGTCGTTCCCTATCTGCATCGCTGAATGACCATCTGATCAGAGTATTAACCCCTCCCCTTTCTACTACCGTAGCCTCAAACAACATTTGATTAATGCTTTATCCTGTGACATATGTTTACAGCACCGACCACACACACACCATTCATAACTATGTGCCTTAGCCCCATTAGCCTACATCTCTCAGGTACACAGCAGCTGCTGCCCACTAAGAAATACACACATCGCCAGTAACGCTGCTCAAATGCCGATAGTGTTCGCTGTCCAACTTCAGAACAGGTGCAGAGATCCCAGCTTTTATCCTAGTTTACTCATTTACTCCAAGTTTCGTCCTTTAGTCCTAGTTTAAGTATGTAACCAGATAAGGTTGAGAAGAACTGTGCTCTGACCTGAGGGTCCTCTTGGTCGTCACTCCCTGTGGTTGAGAGCCTTTTGTTGGGGGTGGTCGTTTCCTCTCCCCGGCGTTCTCCCTGCTGGTGAGGGGCTTTCAGGGGGCTGTGTCTGAGGTGGCTGGCCCTGTGAGTGATGGAGGTCCTGGACCTGGCATTGTTTTGTAGCTGAGGAATGGGCAGGGCGCTGTGCACCGGTTTGGGCAGTCCCGACTTCATCTTAGAGGCGACCAGAATGGCCGGCATTTTCCGCTCTTGCTTTCAGAGCACGTCTCAGAAACCACTCAACACTCACATACTCACACACTCAGCACTCAGACTCTCTCTCTCTCTTTGCAATTGTCTAAGAAGGTTAGCCAAAATGCAGGCTTACGCTCACACAGAGGTTCCACAGCTGGGGTAGGTCAGCCTGTATACATACATGTACAACAGAAGGCTCTATGTGGCACAAACACTCACAAACACACACACCCACACACACTCACACACACAGTCCAAAAGTAAACCTTTCGATGAGAACAACTCCCTCTGACAGGCTGCCAAGTCACATCCTTCTCTGGGTTTTAACGAGGTTCTGGAACCATCCACAGCGATGAGCACGTT
Organism: Oncorhynchus keta; assembly: GCF_023373465.1. NCBI lineage: Eukaryota > Metazoa > Chordata > Actinopteri > Salmoniformes > Salmonidae > Oncorhynchus > Oncorhynchus keta. The sequence continues at coordinate 44,624,215 of NC_068437.1, read as the reverse complement.
TCTTCTGGGTTCCTCCCCCCACCTGTTCTGTTCCAGAGGTACAGTACAGCGTAACAGTAACTGTAGTGTTCCCTGGTCCTGGTTTAATCAGGCGCTGTTCTCACATCAGTCCCTCAATGCGTGAAAAAGGAAAGCCTAGTCTCAGAGTCTGTCCAGTAGCAGAGAGAAGAAGAATCCAGTCTCAGAGTCTGTCCAGTAGCAGAGAGAAGAAGAAACCAGTCTCAGAGTCTGTCCAGTAGCAGAGAGAAGAATAAACCAGTCTCAGAGTCTGTCCAGTAGCAGAGAGAAGAATAAACCAGTCTCAGAGTCTGTCCAGTAGCAGAGAGAAGAATAAACCAGTCTCAGAGTCTGTCCAGTAGCAGAGAGAAGAATAAACCAGTCTCAGAGTCTGTCCAGTAGCAGAGAGAAGAAGAAACCAGTCTCAGAGTCTGTCCAGTAGCAGAGAGAAGAAGAAACCAGTCTCAGAGTCTGTCCAGTAGCAGAGAGAAGAAGAATCCAGTCTCAGAGTCTGTCCAGTAGCAGAGAGAAGAAGAAACCAGTCTCAGAGTCTGTCCAGTAGCAGAGAGAAGAAGAAACCAGTCTCAGAGTCTGTCCAGTAGCAGAGAGAAGAATAAACCAGTCTCAGAGTCTGTCCAGTCTCAGAGTCCAGCAGAGAAGAAGAAACCAGTCTCAGAGTCTGTCCAGTAGCAGAGAGAAGAAGAAACCAGTCTCAGAGTCTGTCCAGTAGCAGAGAGAAGAAGAATCCAGTCTCAGAGTCTGTCCAGTAGCAGAGAGAAGAAGAAACCAGTCTCAGAGTCTGTCCAGTAGCAGAGAGAAGAAGAAACCAGTCTCAGAGTCTGTCCAGTAGCAGAGAGAAGAATAAACCAGTCTCAGAGTCTGTCCAGTAGCAGAGAGAAGAAGAAACCAGTCTCAGAGTCTGTCCAGTAGCAGAGAGAAGAAACCAGTCTCAGAGTCTGTCCAGTAGCAGAGAGAAGAATAAACCAGTCTCAGAATCTGTCCAGTAGCAGAGAGAAGAAGAAACCAGTCTCAGTGTCTGTCCAGTAGCAGAGAGAAGAAGAATCCAGTCTCAGAGTCTGTCCAGTAGCAGAGAGAAGAAGAAACCAGTCTCAGAGTCTGTCCAGTAGCAGAGAGAAGAAGAAACCAGTCTCAGAGTCTGTCCAGTAGCAGAGAGAAGATGAAATCAGTCTCAGAATCTGTCCAGTAGCAGAGAGAAGAAGAAACCAGTCTCAGTGTCTGTCCAGTAGCAGAGAGAAGAAGAAACCAGTCTCAGAGTCTGTCCAGTAGCAGAGAGAAGAATAAACCAGTCTCAGAGTCTGTCCAGTAGCAGAGAGAAGAAGAAACCAGTCTCAGAGTCTGTCCAGTAGCAGAGAGAAGAAAAAAACAGGAGGAAGGCGGAGATGGAAACGACTGTGAATAAGATGCATAGTTCAGAAAGATTAGAGCTCTGTTTGGCCAGGCAGGGAGCAGATGTGTATTAGAGACTCTAATGACTAAAGATCGTTGGGTGGCTGCCTGGTGGGACAGACAGCAGTATCCTCCTCCTCCCTCAGCTTGTCAAGTAGTCAATGCAGACAGCCTGGCCAGCCAACGCAGTCATCACATGATGGCACGGCACCACAAACAACTTTTATCCCAGTCTCTCTCTCTCTCCCTCTCTCTCTCTCTCTCTGTGTGTGTATCTCTCTCTCTCTCCCTCCCTCTCTCAACCCCCCCCCCCCTCTCTCTCTGTAAGGAGAGCACACTGATAACGTGAAGTGGAAGAGGAGCCCTATCTGACACTATTACAGTGATAATGTGAAGTGGGAGAGGAGCCCTATCTGACACTATTACAGTGATAATGTGAAGTGGGAGAGGAGCCCTATCTGACACTATTACAGTGATAATGTGAAGTGGGAGAGGAGCCCTATCTGACACTATTACAGTGATAATGTGAAGTGGGAGAGGAGCCCTATCTGACACTATTACAGTGATAATGTGAAGTGGGAGAGGAGCCCTATCTGACACTATTACAGTGATAATGTGAAGTGGGAGAGGAGCCCTATCTAACACTATTACAGTGTGTTGTTCTAACTGGCCGAGTGCCCAGACTGTTGTATAAAGGAGAGGAGGAGTGTTGGGTTGGTTCTGCTGATCTCTGCAGCAGGGGAGGGGCTCCAGTACTGGTGCCCCCCTCCCTTGGCTTTATGTTTCCCACAGCTTGGAACTCAACTGTTAACACCCCAGTGCCAGAACAGTAAACCAATAACTTTCATTTTGATGTGCATAAGGATGAATATGACATTGTCAAGTGCTTTTCTATGTTCTTTGTAAGTCTGTACAGTTGATTCTCAGTGTCATGTAAACTTTAGTCAGCAGACTGAGCCTGGGAGATGTGTTATTATTCAGAGCCAGCCCTGACAGAAGCTTTGTGAGTTTCAAATAGTGCTGCAGCCAGCAGTTCCTCCAGCCGGTGGATTGAACCCTATAATCCCTGTGGGTGCAAGTACAACAGAACTCTACTGCCGTGTGTCAACACAAACCATGAGCTTTTCATACTCCTCTAAAAGGACACTCTATCCTCCCTGCCTGTGAAAGCAAAGGTCACACTAATCGAAGGTCATATAATCTGGAGAAATCACAGGCTAATCGCTAATCCACTGGACAATCTGGTAACCCAAAGACCCCTTTATTAATGGTCAGTGACACTCATAGGCTTACCAGTGACTATGTACTGTACAGCAGTCAACCCTCCACTCAGTTCACTCTCATGCACGGTCATCTGTATTCTGTACAGACCTAGCTAGGTTGCCTTCGTTTCTATCCGACACACCTGGCTGAAAAACAACTTCCATATTGATTGAAAAGCATGTGTATTGATCGTACAGTGCATAATATAAATGAATGTGCTTTAGAGGTCTATGAGTGTTGACGTATGTGACTGCCTCGTCAGGTGAGGTGAAGGCCTCATCCCCACTGTGTGTGTTTATGTTCGTGACGACTCAAACCTTCACCTCACTGATCACCCGGGTGACACAGTGACCCGCTGTGTTGTAGCGTCTCTGATAGGGTCTTATAAAACTGTTACCAACATATTAAAAATAACAACGAATGACGTATTTTCATTGAAACATTCTTTTGATAAATAAATTCATACAATTCCACCAGAAGATATAGACCGGACAAAAATCTGTTGCTACAGACGCCACCCAGTCGTTAATTATTTTTGAAAAGCTGCTATGCAAAAGGACTGGTCGTCCATTCTAAACAAAATGTTTACTATGCAGGTTGGTTAACACTCTTGCCACTTGCAAACTAGCTAGCCAACTTCAGCTAACTCAGTCACGTCACATATTGAACTTGGATTGATAGTATACTAGCTGCATTTTCGTTGGAACGCTGCTAATCAACCCGATTAGAAATCTAGGGCTGATTTTCATTATGGACCACTCCTCTGACCACATCAGTGACTTATTCCATTCCTGAGAGAACGAGAGAACGGGGGGGGGGTAAGCCACTTCCAGATGGTCTCTGGGCACCTGCTCAAATCTAACGGACAACATACTGCGCTGCTCTGGGCCAGACCCATTGGCTTGGTGATAACATTGGGAGCTAAAGCCTGCAGGACATCAGAAGGTTTTAAATCCTGAACCCTCTCATCCTTCTATGTGCCACAACACAGGGCTAGGAAGATCCAGTCACCTCAAGCCTGCCAGCCAATGAGTTTAGAATTAACGGACAGGTGGATGCTACAAAACCACCAACCTGTCCGTCAATGTGCGTGAGCACTACAGCCAAAATCCTTTGTATGCAGCTGAGAGCTGAATTAATTAGCTAAAGGAAAGCTGAATGAATGCATGTCTGTGAATGTCTGCACACGCATGTGTGCAAAAAAAAAAAACTACAGACCAGCATCCTTTCTGTCTTTTCTTTCCAAAACACTATTTCTATCAATTCAATTTCAATTCAATTCAAGTTTCTTTATTGGCATGGGAAACATATGTTAACATTGCCAAAGCAAGTGAGGTAGATAATATACAAAAGTGAAATAAACAATACAAATTAACAGTAAACATTACACATACAGAAGTTTCAAAACAATAAAGACATTACAAATGTCATGTTATGTATACACTATACAGTGTTTTAAAAATGGTTAAAGTACACAAGGGAAAATAAATAAGCATAAATATGGGTTGTATTTACAATGATGTTCTTTACTGGTTGCCACAAATCTTTCTGCAGTGATTGCAGACTGTGGTATTTCACCCAGTAGATATGGGAATTTATCAAAATTGGGGATGTTTTCGAATTCTTTGTTGATCTGTGTAATCTGATGGAAATATGTGTCTCTACTGTGGTCATACAATGGGCAGGAGGTTAGGAAGTGCAGCTCAGTTTCCACCTCATGTTGTGGGCAGTGTGCACAGCCTGTCTTCTCTTGAGAGCCATGTCTGCCTACGGCAGCCTCTCAATAGCAAGGCTATGCTCACTGAGTCTGTACATAGTCAAAGCTTTCCTTAAGTTTGGGTCAGTCACAGTGGTCAGGTATTCTGCCACTGTGTACTCTCTGTTTAGGGCCAAAAAGCATTCTAGTTTGCTCTGTTTTTTTGTTAATTCTTTCCAATGTGTCAAGTAATTATCTTTTTGTTTTCTCATGATTTGGTTGGGTCTAATTGTGCTGCTGTCCTGGTGCTCTGTGGGGTGTGTTTGTGTTTGTGAACAGAGCCCCAGGACCAGCTTGCTTAGGAGACTCTTCTCCAGGTTCATCTCTCTGTATGTGATGGCTTTGTTGTGGAAGGTTTGGGAATCACTTCCTTTTATGTGATTGTAGAATTTAACGTCTCTTTTCTGGATTTGGATAATTAGCGGGTATCGGCCAAATTCTGCTCTGCATGTATTATTTCGTGTTCTACGTTGTACACAGAGTATGCAGAATTCTGCATACAGAGTGTTACGAATCCCTTTTGGCCCGACAGTCTAGGGGGGGATGGTAATGAGACCCGTAACATAACTCATGCAAATTATTATTGTGACAAAGTAAAAGTGTGCACGAAATAACCACGACAACAGAAATCTACCGTCAAACTCTAGGTTTATTTATAAACACACGGTAATGGGGGGGGAGCAGGAAAAGGGGCTGAGCTGGACCCAAGGAAAGAAACAATAAGTATACAAAAACACACCCCTACGCTAGACTAGCCTACTTTAACAACAGCTAACTAACTAACCAAAAATACAGTGGGTGGTCCGCCCAGTTCTAACTAGTGTATTTAACAAAGTTCACCTACGGGTAGTGTATGCCCATGGGCGACTTGTCTTGGTTTCCCCCTTTTCCCACCAGCAACAAACAAATACCATAACCAAAAATAATACTCACAGGTGATGACAAAGTGCTATGAAGTGCTTTAAACAAAAGAGAGGTTAAGACACAAAGCGAGAGTGAAACACAGAGACCTACAGACATGGCATTACAGAGAGATTGAGCTGAGCTGAGCTCTAGAACAAACAAATGATGGGGTTTTTAAACCATTGGGAAGGAACTGTGATAGGTCAGGAAATAGGAGGAGGTGTGTCTTCTGATTGATGATTGATTGGGGAGTGATGATTTTCACCTGTGAGGGGAGAAGGAGAGAAAAGAAACACACACACAGGATACACACAGACACAGGATAACTGTATCCGTAACACAGAGTCTCAATTTGGTGTTTGTCCCATTTTGTGAAATCTTGGTTGGTGAGCGGACCCCAGACCTCACAACCGTAAAGGGCAATGGGCTCTATGACTGATTCAAGTATTTTTAGCCAGATCCTAATTGGTATGTTGAATTTTATGTTCCTTGTGATGGCATAGAATGCCCTTCTTGCCTTGTCTCTCAGATCGTTCACAGCTTTGTGGAAGTTACCTGTGGTGCTGATGTTTAGGCCAAGGTATGTGTAGTTTTTGTGTGCTCTAGGGCAATGGTGTCTAGATGGAATTTGTATTTCTGGTCCTGGCGACTGGACCTTTTTGGAACACCATTATTTTGGTCTTACTGAGATTTACTGTCAGGGCCCAGGTCTGGTAGAATCTGTGCAGAATATCTAGGTGCTGCTGTAGGCCCTCCTTGATTGGTGACAGAAGCACCAGATCATCAGCAAACAGTAGACATTTGACTTCAGATTTTAGTAGGATGAGTCCGGGTGCTGCAGACTGTTCTAGTGCCCTCACCAATTCATTGATATATATGTTGAAGAGGGTGGGGCTTAAGCTGCATCCCTGTCTCACCCCACGGCCATGTGGGAAGAAATGTGTGTGTTTTTTGCCTATTTTAACCACACACTTGTTTGTGTACATGGATTTTATAATGTTGTATGTTTTACCCCCAGCACCACTTTCCATCAATTTGTATAGCAGACCCTCATGCCAAATTCAGTCAAAAGATTTTTTTAAATCAACAAAGCATGAGAAAATTTGCCTTTGTTTTGGTTTGTTTGGCTGTCAATTAGGGTGTGCAGGGTGAATACATGGTAAAAAGCCAATTTGACATTTGCTCAGTACATTGTTTTCATTGAGGAAATGTACGAGTCTGCTGTTAATGATAATGCAGAGGATTTTCCCAAGGTTGCTGTTGAGGGATATCCCACGGTAGTTATTGGGGTCAAATTTGTTTCCACTTTTGTGGATTGGGGTGATCAGTCCTTGGTTCCAAATATTGGGGAAGGTGCCTGTCACGGTCGTCCTCCTCTTCATCTGAAGAGGAGAGGCGAGAAGGATCGGAGGACCAAAATGCAGCGTGGTATGTGTTCATCATGAATTTTAATAAAGAAAACACTGAAACACTATACAAAAACAATAACCAAAATAACAACCGTGAAGCTAATGTGAGCGTACCAAGTAATTAGGCGTCACTCTAAAGCGGGAAGGTGGAATAAACGAGTCAGGAGTAGGTTTTTCTGATTGAACACGGTTCTCTATTGAGGGTATTTTGTCAACAAAAACATTCTAACATAATCAATGAAAAATCCTTCAAGAAAAACACACATCTTCTTCTCCAGATGAAACAAGAACACAATAGGATAATCTTTAAACTACAACAAACATAAATCACGGGTTTGTCACCATCTTCGTGGTTCATTCAGCACAGCTTCTCTCTCTCGGTGGCCATCTTCCAGAGATAGTTTTCCCCTCTCTGCTGGTTCCATTCTCTCTTTTATAGGGGAAGGAGAGTATCTCATTAGTACCGTCAGCTGTGCTTAATTGACTCTGGTTACCTTGTCTCCCATGCTTTGTTGGGCTACTATCCATGAGCCCAGCCTGCCCTCTAGTGGTCCTTCCACATACCTTCCCCCCCAGGACCGAACCGGAGGGTCGGGCGCCAGACGCACCGTCTTGGTCGCGTCGGGACAGCGCGTCTGCATTCCCGTTCCTCGATCCGGCCCTGTGGATGACATGGAAAGAGAACGGTTGTAAAGACAAAAACCATCTGGCTATTCTGTTGTTATTGTTTCTCTTACCAGCCATCCACGTGAGGGGCGCATGGTCAGTAACTAATGCAAACCTCCGACCCAGTAGGTAGTACCGGAGATAATCGAGGGCCCACTTGATGGCTAAGGCCTCTTTCTCTACGGTCGCATACCTCTGTTCCCGATCGCTGAGTTTCCTACTAATGAAGAGAATCGGCTTCTCTGCTTCACCTTCACCCTGAGCTAGTACGGCCCCGAGCCCTGTATCCGAGGCGTCGACCTGCACAATGAACTCTTGTGAGAAGTCCGGAGCCTGTAGAACGGGATCGGAACACAGGCCATCTTTTAACAATTGAAAGGCCTCTTCCGTCTCGTCTTTCCACTCTACCTGGTTTGGCAGGTTTTTCCTGATGAGGTTTGTGAGGGGGTTGGCAATGGTTGCATATCCCGGGATAAAACGGCGATAATATCCTGTTATCCCTAAGAAGGCCCGAACGTCTCGCTTGGTCCGGGGTCGAGGCCAGTCACGAATTGCCCTGGTCTTCTCTGCCTGCGGGCGTATTTTCCCATTCCCCACGGTATACCCCAGGTATTCCGCTCGGACAGGCCCAGGCAGCATTTATTTGGATTGGCTGTCAACCCTGTGGCTTCCAAACTCACGAGCACCGCACGTAATCGCAGGAGGTGACTATCCCAGTCCTCGCTGTGGATGACCACATCGTCTATGTACGCCGCTGCATACTCTTGATGGGGCCGTAGAATGGCATCCATGAGGCGTTGGAAGGTTGCAGCAGCTCCGTGCAGTCCGAAGGGCATCCTCACATACTGGAAAAGCCCCTCTGGGGTGGCGAAGGCCGTCTTTGGGCGATCCTCCGGAGCCACCGGCACTTGCCAATATCCCTTCGTCAAATCCAGGGTAGTGATGAACTTGGCCTTTCCTAAGCGCTCCAAGAGTTCATCCACACGGGGCATGGGGTACGATCGAATGTAGAGATGGCATTCACGCCCCTAAAGTCGTTGCAGAGTCTCATACTACCATCGGCTTTGGGGACCAGGACTATGGGACTGGACCACTCGCTCGTCGAGGGCTCGATCACGCCCATCCTCAACATCTCCCTCACCTCTTTCTTAGCGATGACTCGGCGAGCCTCAGGAATCCTGTAAGGGCGGATATGCACTTTCTTGCCGGGTTCAGTGTGGATATGGTGGAACAGGACATCTGTTTGTCCTGGGAATGGAGAGAATATTCGACCAAAGTTCATAATCAGCTTGTCTAGCTGTCTTGACTGCTCCGGTAGGAGAGTTTGGCCACGGCGCACCTGTGGTAGAGCCTCTTTTTTTTCTTTGCCCTCCAGGGCCATCAAAGCCACCTCCTCCTCTCGTCCATGGTACGTCTTCAGCAGGTTTATGTGATAGAGTTGGACCTTCTTCCTCCTGTCAGGTTGCTTGATGAGGTAATTGACCGGTGAGACCCTTTTCATTACCTCGTAGGGCCCCTCCACTGCGCCAGCAAGCGATGTTCGGCCGTGGGCACAAGCACCATCACTTTCTCTCCCACGGTGAACTCACGGGGGTCGCAGATTTATCATAGGCCCGGCCTTGGGTCCTTTGGGCCTTCTCCATATGCTCCTTGACTATGGGCCACACTGCTGACAGGCGGTCTCTCATCAGGGTAACGTGTTCTATTGTAGATCGAAAGGGGCATGGTTGGGTCTCCCAGGTCTCCTTGGCTAAGTCGAGGATTCCTCGACAGGGTCTGCCATAGAGCAATTCAAACGGAGAGAATCCAGTGGATGCCTGGGGTACTTCTCGCAGGGCAAACATTAAGTGTGGGAGAAGTATGTCCCAGTTTTTCCCGTCTCGGGACACCACTCTTCTCAACATGCTTTTAATTGTTTTGTTCAAGCGTTCACACAACCCATCTGTTTGAGGGTGGAATATGCTTGTACGTATCTGTTGAACCTGATATAACCGACACAAGTCCTTCATCAACCGGGACATGAACGGGGTTCCTTGATCGGTTAAGATAGTCTTGGGAAGGCCCACACGAGAGAACATCAGGAATAACTCCTTGGCAATTCCCTTGACGACATGTTACGTAGGGGTATGGCCTCCGGGAACTTGGTAGCATAATCTATAACCACTAGGATGTACTCGTGTCCTCTGGCGGATTTTGGGAGGGGTCCTACGAGGTCCATAGCTATGCGTTCAAAGGAGTCTCTATGATGGGGAGAGGAATCAAAGGGTTACGTAGGTGTGGCCGTGGGGCTGTACGTTGACATTGATCACACGTCTTACAATACCTGGCCACATCTCGGGTGACACGGGGCCAATAGAATCTCTGCATGATTCTGTCAATCGTCTTGTCTCGTGCCAGGTGTCCTCCTAGGACGTGGGAATGGGCTAACTGTAGAACTGTATCCCTGTATGGTCTAGGCACCATTAGTAATTCCTGGTTTTCCCCCCTTCGTCGTACGACCCAGTATAAGAGACCCCGCCTGATTGCATAGTAAGGAAGAGGGGGCTCACCTGATCCGTCGACGTTCCTTCCGTCGATCACCTTCACCTTCCTCATGGCCTCCCTTAGGTCTGGGTCTCTATGCTGCGAGGTGCCGAACTGTCCCTTTAATTCCTGGGGCAGGTCAACCTCAGTAGAGGGATGTGGAGGTTGTTCCACATCCCCATCAGGGGAGACCGAGGAGAATCCCTTCCAGGTTCCCTCCTCGGATGGAGCTTCAAATATATCCCTTAGTGCCTGGTTGCTCCTTCCTTCCTGCGTTGTGTATAACCCTTCACAGGTGTCTTCATCGGTGGTTTCCTGGAATATCTGTCGTAAACGTTGGTTCGCTATTTCTTCCTCTGCTGTAGAGGACGAGGACGCGGCTACGTCTCCTTGTAGTACTACTACCTCGGGCTTGGAGATTCTCTTCTTTCCTGTCCCCCTTCTTCCCGTGCATAACGTCATCTGCCGAAGCTCCTTATATAGGGGACAGTCTCTCCCGATCAATAATGGCACCTTCAGCTGGGGCACTTTCCCTGCCCTGACTGTACACCTTCCTTTTGGAGTGAGAATAGGCAGATTCACCGTGGGGTAATAGTGGGTGTCTCCATGGATACAGGATACGGCTACTTTGTCTGGTAGCAGTGTGGCGGTGGTCACCATCCGCTCCTCTACTAACGTAACCATACTTCCCGAGTCGAGAATAGCTACCACATCTTGTCCTTCAACTCGCACCGGAATCTCTGAGGCTGGGGCTATCTCTGCTAACCAACAATGTTGATCCTGCCCCCTCAAAACGGGATGTGTGGGGGTAGGCAGTGACGACTCCGTGACCATGGGCTCATCCTTGCTAGGACATTGTGGGGCATAATGGTTGGGAGACTGACACTTATAACACCGACCCGGCTGTGTGGTGGCTGACTTCTCCCACCTCCTGGAGGGGCTTGGACGTTTCGGTGGCGGGTGCGCCGGGGTGAGTCGTGGTACGGGATTGGAAGACTCCTTCCGTTCCTCCTTGTCACTTTTTAACAACTCCCCTGTAGACCGATATGTTTCCACCGCCTGGGCTATGTCGTCGGCTGACAACGGGTTGGCTTGCCCCACAACCCTTTTTAAGTCACTGGGTAATTCTCTCAATATCTTGTCCACTACGAGAGTCTCTATCACATGTCCTACTCCCTTTCCAGGTTCTAGCCACTGTTTCGTCAGTCGTATTAAGGCGAAGATCTGGGCACGGACGGGTTGATCAGCTGTATAGGTCCATTGATGGAACTTTACAGCCCTATCTCTGGCAGTCAGTTGGTACCGGGACAGAATCTCGGTTTTTAGTCGCCCATAGTCCGCCGCTTCGCGGGAATCCAGGTCAAAATAGGCTTCCTGAGCCACCCCGGTCAAAAGAGGAGCTAATGCGCTAGCCCATTCTGTGGGCGGCCACTCTTCCAAGGTGGCCGTCCTTTCGAAGGTCATGAGAAAGGCCTCAATATCATCCTCCTTGGAGAGACGAGGTAAGATGGCGTGAGCAGCCGCTCTTGGCCTAACTGTAGGTTCTTCTCGTCGACTCAGCTGTTGTTGCAGGAGTTCTATGGTTGTCTGCTGTGCCGTGATCAATTGTTGTAGTAGGGCGTTATCCATCGTTCTTGAATGGTTCCTCCGGGTCTTCTGGAAGAATATTAATTTACTCACTTATCCTTGTGTCACTCGTCCACCCAATGCCCGCATCCTCCACCAATGTGAGCGTACCAAGTAATTAGGCGTCACTCTAAAGCGGGAAGGTGGAATAAACGAGTCAGGAGTAGGTTTTTCTGATTGAACACGGTTCTCTATTGAGGGTATTTTGTCAACAAAAACATTCTAACATAATCAATGAAAAATCCTTCAAGGAAAAACACACATCTTCTTCTCCAGATGAAACAAGAACACAATAGGATAATCTTTAAACTACAACAAACATAAATCACGGGTTTGTCACCATCTTCGTGGTTCATTCAGCACAGCTTCTCTCTCTCGGTGGCCATCTTCCAGAGATAGTTTTCCCTCTCTCTGCTGGTTCCATTCTCTCTTTTATAGGGGAAGGAGAGTATCTCATTAGTACCGTCAGCTGTGCTTAATTGACTCTGGTTACCTTGTCTCCCATGCTTTGTTGGGCTACTATCCATGAGCCCAGCCTGCCCTCTAGTGGTCCTTCCACACTAATGAGAACTGTGCTGAAACAAGCAATCAACATAGACAATCACCCACAAACAAACAGTGCAACCCAGGCTACCTAAGTATGATTCTCAATCAGAGACAACTAATGACACCTGCCCCTGATTGAGAACCATACTAGGCCGAAACATAGAAATCCCCAAATCATAGAAAATCAAACATAGACTGCCCACCCCAACTCACACCCTGACCATACTAAATAATGAATACAAAACAAAGGAAATAAAGGTCAAAACGTGACAGTGCCAGAGCTAAGGATGATGTTAAAGAGTTTTAGTATAGCCAATTGGAATTTGTTGTCTGTATATTTGATCATTTCATTAAGGAGTGTTTTTATTTTGTCCTGTAGCTCATTCAAGGTAATTGGAGAATCCAGTGGGTTCTGGTAGTCTTTAATAGTTGACTCTAAGATTTGTATTTGATCCTGTATATGTTTGCTCTTTATTCTTTGTTATAGAGCCAAAAAGATTGAAGAAGTGGTTTACCCATACATCTCCATTTTGGATAGATAATTCGTGTTGTTGTTTGTTTAGTGATTTCCAATTTTCACAGAATTGGTTAGAGTCTATGGATTCTTCAATTACATTGAGCTGATTTCTGATATGCAGTTCCTTCTTTTTCCTTAGTGTATTTCTGTATTGTTTTAGTGATTCACTATAGTGAAGGTGTAGACTCAGGTTTTCCAGGTCTCTATGTTTTTGGTTGGACAGGTTTCTCTATTTTTTTCTTAGATTTTTGCATTCTTCATCAAACCATTTGTCATTGTTGTTCATTTTCTTCGGTTTTCTATTTGAGATTTTTAGTTTTGATAGGGAAGCTGAGAGGTCAAATATACTGTTAAGATTTTCTACTGCCAAGTTTACTCCTTCACTATTACAGTGGAACGTTTTATACCCAGGAAATTGTCTAAAAGGGATTGAATTTGTTGTTGCCTAATTGTTTTTTGGTAGGTTTCCAAACCTCATTCCTTCCATCCATAGCATTTCTTAATGTTACTCAGTTCCTTTGGCTTTGATGCCTCGTGATTGAGTATTGCTCTGTTCAAGTAGACTGTGATTTTGCTGTGGTCTGATAGGGGTTTCAGTGGGCTGACTGTGAACGCTCTGAGGTCAGTGATAAAGTAGTCTACAGTGTTACTGCCAAGAGATGAACTATAGGTCTACCTACCATAGGAGTCCCCTCGAAGCCTACCATTGACTATGTACATACCCAGTGTATGACAGAGTTGCAGGAGTTGTGACCCGTTTTTGTTGGTTATGTTGTCATAGTTGTGCCTAGGGGGGCATATGGGGGAGGGAATGCTAACACCTGCAGGCAGGTGTTTGGTCCCCTGTGTGCTGAGGGTGTCAGGTTCTTGTCCAGTTCTGACATTTAGGTCGCCACAGACTAGTACATATCCCTGGGCCTGGAAATTATTGATTTCCCCCTCCAGGATGGAAAGCTGTCTTTATTAAAGTATGGGGACTCTAGTGGGGGGACATAGTTAGCACACAGGAATACATTTTTCTCTGTTAAGATAATTTCCTTTTGAATTTCTAGCCAAATGTAAAATGTTCCTGTTTTGATTAATTGAATGGAGTGAGTTAGGTCTGCTCTATACCAAAATAGCATACCCCCTGAGTCCCTTCCCTGTTTCAAACCTGGTAGTTTGGTGGATGGGACTACCAGCTCTCTATAACCTACTGGGCAACCAGTCAGACTAAACATTTCAATGAGAGGGTGGTACTCTGTGCTGGGAGGTTGACTTTCCGCTGGGGGTGGCTCGTCTGTGGGGTTATATAATGAAGAGGTCTAGTCTTACCCACTCAGGGAGGTTGTATCTTTCTCAAGGGAGAGCTTCTCCTGCTGGGCTAATTCTTTGATTAGGTGAAAGTCCAGCTGAAACGGTTTGGGGTTACCCTGTACCATTACTGTTCCAGAATTATATTAGCTGACTTAGAGTCCTCGTTGTCAAGTATCCGGAGTTTCCACCCCTTGTTAACCCCCCTCTCTTAACAAAGGGGTAGTGTGCTTATATAGCACTGTGCCATGCCAAGGGATGGTTTGTGTAGAATATAAGGTTGCTGATGTTCCCATTTTTGTAATAGTCAGCAAAAAGTGTCTCTGGATTTTCCATAAGGAGCTTAATTTTGTCATCTTTTCTTGCCTTATCATTCTTTACATACACAGGGTACTGTATTTTAATTACCTCTGAACAGCAGGAGGCAGCTTCTAAGGCCTCTCCATTTGGTTGGAGTAGACTGTTTGACTCTCCTGCCATTGTTGGGCTAAAGGGTTTTGACACCTCTCACTTGACATGTCAGTGCTCATTGAAGCTGTATCAAGTTTGGCAGCCTTATGTTAGCATTCAGTCCTTATAAAGTAATGTAGTGTTATTTTTCTTCTTGGCTTTTGGAAATAAAATATAGTTTCAGACTAAACATTACTCACTCAGTTCCAGGTTGGGTGGTGTTTTCAGGTTTCTGTTGTTTTCCAGAGAATTTGTTGTATAGAATAATAATCCTTGGTAGTTGTAAACCTTCCAGGTGATTCCGTCCAAAATCAGGTTGTAGGTTTTGAGTTTTGATTTGAAGTGAAGGTTATGTTGTAGAGGGTAGCATCCTCTATATGTTCCTGACAAAAAAAATCCAAGTTTATCTAACTCTAAATCTTTATTTTTTAAAGAAAATGCAGGAGCTCATCTGATCATGACATCTAGCATGCTCTCTCTATCTCTCTCAGAACTATTTCTTGTTCAGGGGCAGAACGACAGATTTGTACCTTGTCAGCACAGGGATTTGAACTTGCAACCTTCACCGTTACTAGTCTAACGCTCTAACCACTAGGCTACCCTGAAATCCATAGATCAGGGCCTAATTCATTTATTTCAATTGACTGAATTCCTTCTATGAACTGTAACTCTATAAAATCTTTGAAATTGTTGCATGTTGCATTAATATTTTTATTCCGTATAAATGTAAATAGAGGGGAAATCAAATAGACTCTGTGAATGTGGCCCAACCTGTTAGGGAAGTCGAGAATTTAAGCAGCTTTTCGCAGCTTTTTGTTAAAAATCGCGCAACATTTCAGCGCCCTGCTATTCATGCCAGGAATATAGTATATGCATATGATTAGTATGTGTGGATAGAAAACACTCAGACGTTTCTAAAACTGGTTAAATCACGGCTGTGACTATAATAGAACGTGCGTTTCATCGAAAAGTGCATGAAAATCTGATCACTGAAAATGGAAATAAATATCCATGCGCGACTTCAAGGAATTGTTCAAAGTGAACCGAATTAAATTAGGCCGAGGTTGCAGTGCCTACAGCTTCCACACGATGTCTAGAGTATTGTCATTTGATTCAGCTTTGATTCTTGGTCAAACCGAATCAAGGGAACCGATTCCCTCCGGTCTCCGAACGGATGTTTTGGTCGAGCTCTCTCCAAGACATTTTTTCGAGACGGACATCTATAGAATTTACATCGCCTCCTGATGAATTGTATCGCTTATTAACGTGTACTAATACCTAAAGTTGCATTACAAAAGTATTTCTAAGTGTTTTGTGAAAGTTTATCGTCGACTTTTTAAATTTTAAAAAATGACGTTACGTTGGAAAAAAATAGCTTTTTCTGTTGTTCACACAGTATTCTTAGATCGATATCTAGGCTATATATGGACCGATTTAATCGAAAAAAGACCCTAAATGATGTTTATGGGACATCTAGGAGTACCAAGAAAGAAGCTCGTCAAAGGTAATAAATGTTTTATATTTTATTTCTGCGTTTTGGTTTGCGCCGGCTAACGCAAAATCTGTCGTGTTAGGTGACGTTGCAGTATTTTGAGGGTGCATGGTATCAGATAATAGCTTCTCATGCTTTCGCCGAAAAGCATTTTACAAATCTGACTTGGTGGATAGATTCACAACGAGTGTAGCTTTAATTCAGTACATTGTATGTCCATTTTAATGAAAGTTTGAGTTTTATCAACCTCTATAGGTGGCGCTCTTGAACATTTCCGCTGATTAATGTTCCCACCACGGGACCACGTCCCTAACAAGTTTTAACCCATACACACTTGATTTGGCTGCAATTCCACATCTGAATTTAAATAACTTTTTTTTGCTTGATGGTTGGAAGGTCAACATCAATCAGACTACATCAGAAGTTATGCCAACCTTACTCTTACAATAAGAGCCATGGGATCTTTAGCCCTCACCATGGCATTTTGGGTTTTAAACGCAGTAAAAAGGCAGCAGATGGCACCCTGGCAACACTGTTTATTCCACTTTCATGAAAATCCCATGATTAGATTACAAGCTGAGTGCCCAGTCAGCAAACAATCCCCTTAAGGGCTTAGGTGGCAGCAGGGCAGGATGGCGCTACCACTATTGGGTCAGTAAGCCAGGGCTCTCTGTCGCCTCCACAGTTCATCTCCTCTCTGACGGGCATCTACACACCGTAGACTATCCGTAAAGTAGAGAATCCTGCACATTTGGGACCTTAGCTGTCGGGAAGAAAGGCACAGAAAAATCGCATCCGTAGCCACTCTGATATTTACTGCTCAGTTTCAGAAGCTCTTTAACAAGAGGCGCTAGACGAGATAGATGATGGGAACACCAGACCATCAATGATCTTCACAGATGAGAGACTGGCTAGAGAAAATCTGAGAGAAAGGACAGAACTGTGAAATCTTTTGGAGGAAAGAATGTTCCAGATCTTGGACCTTGGTCTTTGCTACTCATAGATGCTAAAAGAACAGACTGGGTCAGAGAAGATGACACTCAGATATCCCCTCTTCTCTACCCCACAGGAAAAAGCCAGTCCAAGATTCTGAGTGGCTGAGCTGAGAAGCTTTTAATATATCACTCTATCAATAACATATGTTGCTAAATTGACTGGTACACGGGCCATAATTTCATGCCAAGAGAATGATCTCCTTTCATTGAGCCAGACTGCTGCACTTCCCATCATAAATCCATAAATGAGTCTCAGTGGTTGAAGAGAGATCAGACTTATTGAGATGAGCTACTATGGCTGTATTTAATCATCATATTAAAGTCAACTAATGGAGTAAGAGCCTGGTAAGTTATGAGCAAAGTGACATCCCTACTCCTCTTCCTGCTGAAACAAAGCACAGTATTTAACACCATTATGTCTGACATCTTACAGACTGATGGAGATGTATAACTAAATGGTCTAGATAAAGCCAAGCACACATCTGTCCCTCTCTGGCAGAGGTCCAGGGCTTTGATTGGGCTGAAGAGCTTAGGAGGAGGAGCCTTCAAGTCATACCTGATGCAGAAGACAGAGCATCACTACCACATCATTCTAGTCATATACAGAGAGATTGATGTCTGAATGGAGGCTTCAAGTAGGTGATAGGCACAGAGCACGTTCACTGGAGGGAAGCACACCTTATTGTACACCACCTGTTCTGTATCCTCCAACACCTCAATCCACTTACAGACCTCATATCAACATCACTGCCACAGCAGAATGATGTACTACAGGGATAGGGCAGCAGCAGACTTGAATGGTAAACAACCTCCACAAGCTGTTTCCAACATTAAGTGGCTTACATGTCTAATATTAAACAGTATGAGCATCCAATTACAGTGCATTCGGAAGGTATTCAGACCCCTAGACCCTTTCCACATTTTGTTGCGTTACAGCCTTATTCTAAAATGAATGAAATTGTTTGTTTTTTCTCATCAATCTGCACACAATACCACATAATGACAAAGGAAAAACAAGTTTTTAGAAATTGTTGCAAATTCAAGATGCCACCATGACCACATAAGGTTTTCTTCCGGTGAAGGAGAGGCGGACTAAAATGCAGCGTGGTTATTTCGATACATGTTTAATAAAAGATAAACATGAACAATACACGTACCGTGAAAACCTAAACAGACTATTTTTTTAAATATTTTTTTTATAAAAAATAATTTCATTATTTTCAATACCATTCATTCTTTACAACTCATAATTTACATACATACTCAAATAATGGTATTTTAATTAAACTAATTAAACTAAACATAAACCCCAAACAAAACCTCAGGGGAGCATCTTCCCTCCCCGTCACCCTACAAAATACCATTCCCTATCTCCCCGTCCCTAATCTATCCTCGTACAAATCTAAATTACACCCAGCTCTAAACCCCCTTCCACCTCTCCCGAGCAGCATGCTGCCCCCACTTCCTCTCCTCCCTCTTCATCCTCCCCCTCAAATCTCCTTCCACCCTCCTTACTATCCCTTCCACCCCCCCAATCTCTCCCTGTCTTCACCATGTTCTGCCTTGCTTCCCACAGCCCCCGTTTAAAGAGACTCATGAGAAGGCAGAGCAGAAACCTGTCCCTATCCGTCCCTCTCGCTCTCCCTACACCCCTCTCTAACCTGGCCCACGTCAATACAAAATCCCCCTTTACCAAACCTAACAAGACCCGTGCCCTAGCCCATACTACTCCGGCAAAGGCACAGTCCCAAAAGACATGGCGCACAGTCTCCTCCCTGCCACAAGAGGATCTTGGACAGGTGGGGGATTGCACCAAACTATACCGGTACAAGATGGAACATACCGGCAAACACTTATGAAGGCTCAACCAATTCAGGTCCTTGAGCCTGTTGTCCAGACCCCGCGCCTGCACTCCCTCCCAGACCACTTCCGAGATGCCCACTACAGGCGCCGGACTCCCTGCCTTTCTGACCTCCTCGTACAGGTGCCTGTGATCTAAACCTACTCGGGCAACTTCAACCTCAGGGTGCGCACGCAGCCACTTGGCCGCATGACCAAAGTGCCACGGCAGCTGTTCCGCCCGAGGACCCGTGTTAGACCACACCATTATGCTTCTCGCCTGATACGAGAAAAACACCCGCAGGAGGTAACCGCACGGGTGTATCACTGGCTGAGCAAGCTCCGTTAACAAGAAAGAAACAAAAATTGTGTCCAGCTTGAGGGGGAAATGTGGTACCCAACTACCTCCCTCCCCGATGGGACAGATCATGCGTGCCCTGGCGACCCACTCGCACCTGCCACTCCACATAAACTGAAACACAAGCCTCACTAGAGGCCTCCTCAGACAAGCCGGCAATGGGTAGATGTATGCCAAATACAAAAGAGACGGCAACACATCCACCTTTAGGACCAGGACTTTGCCCATAAAAGACAAATACCTAGCTTTCCACATTGCTAGCTTCCTCTGTACCACTGCGATACGCATGTTCCAGTTTAGCGTCGCTGAGCCGGAGGTCTCAAAATGGACCCCGAGAATCCTCAGGGCCCCCTCACAGAGAGAGAACCCCCCCAGGCACATCCGTTCTACCGCGCCATCTTCCGAAAAACTTGACGGAAGACTTTGCATGGTTCAGAACTGCTCCCAACGCTCGGGTGAAATCGCCAAAGATGGCAAGGGACCTTGTCATGCACGAGTCCTTGCACAACAGCAAGGAAGTGTCGTCGGCGTACTGTGTCATCTTAACACGCAGCCCACCACTTCCAGGGATCAGCAAGCCTTCCACCCCTGTGTCTGCCCTAATGGCAGCCCCCAGAGGCTCCATGTACAGAACGAAGAGGAGAGCCGAGAGTGAGCACCCCTGCCTGACCCCAGACGAGAGGTCAAAAACGTCACCCAAGTGACTATTTACACTAACTCGGCACCCCGCTCCGACATATATTGTACGAATCCATCCTATAAACTTCTCCCCAAATCCTAATCGACCTAACACTCTGAATAAAAAGGATCTATTCACGCGATCAAAGGCTTTCGCCTGATCTAGCGCTGCTACCATTAAAGGCAGTCCTCTATCTTCAACCCAAGCGATGGAGTCCCTGATTAACTGTAGGTTCCATCTAATAGAGCGGCCCTCTACCCTGCACGTCTGATCCTCATGAATGGCGTAGGGAAGGGCTGTGCGCAACCGGTCTGACCTTCAAGACTTCGAGGACCACTGGTCCAAGTATACCCCAAAACTTGAGATGAAACTCAGCCGGCAGCCCATCCATCCCAGGCACCTTCCCTTTTCCCATCCTCCTAAGAGCGCTCTCAACCTCTTCTAGTGAGATCTGGGCCTCCATCACTTCTCTAATGTCCTCAGGCAACTGCCTGGACAAGTGTTCTAAAAACACATTTCCCTGCTCTACATCTATTTCCCTTTCCTTAAATAAACCTTGGAAATGATCAGTTGTCACCCTGACCATATCCTCTGGTTTTCTAACTATACTACCATCTTCTTCCCAAACACCATGCATTACCTTCCTACTCTGTCTGGCCCTAACCATCTTAAAGAACATAGCAGAACAAGTCTCATTATGTTCTAGAAAGCCACTATATGCTCCAGGAAAGCTTGAGCCTTCCGCTCCTGCAACTCCCTGAGCTGCGCCTTTAGGGTTGCGGATCTCTCCCAGTCAAACGACCCGCCGAGGTTGCCTGCCTCGTATTCGAGTTCAATTAACCTTTGGATACGATCCACCTCCCTCCTCTCCTCCCTTTTTTTCCTCTTACAATACCCTATTATAAAAGCCCTAATCCTCACCTTAACTAATTCTCACCACTCTAACACCCCCTCGCACATGGACCGGAGGCCCTCAAGCCTCCAAAAGAAACCATAAAGCCCGTCAACAAAAGCCTGCTCCTCCAGCACATCCCGATCTAGCTTCCAGTACCCCCTACCAAAGAGACAGACTGGCGACCCCACCTGCAGGAGCACCCCGTCGTGATCCGAAAAGAAAACAGGCAACAGCCGCCCAGACAACTTACCCAAAGACCTGGGTACAAAAATTTAGTCGAGCCTCTGCTCAACCCCCCTGGAGTTGCGCCATGTAGGACCGTCCATTTTCGGAGTAGTGTGCAGACCACCATCTACCAGACCATGGCAAACCATTAGCCTGGCAATGGCGCCTGCACTGCTATCCCCCCTCTTCCTAAATCTGTATTAAAATGTCCTATTTGTGACACACAGGGGCGTCAGACAGTCCACCATCTCCCTCCTGTCTGCCACCACCTGTGGCCCATACACCACCACTAATCTAAATTTACAATCTCTTATTGTGACATCCACCCCTATAACCCTCCCCTGCATTACCACAAAAGAATCCTCCACTTTTACCTCCCTGTGCCCACACAAAATCCCTACCCCTGATGAGTGGCGGCACATCGTAGTGGCATATCGGCCTCTCACCTCCCACTGCTCTTGCCCTTCTCAGGATATCATCGTGTTTTTCCTCTGTATATAGTGCCACGTCGTATGCTCCCTCCAACGAGTTGCCTTGGAAACAAAACACGTCCTTCACCGTCAGCTTTAGAATCCCCATCAATATTATCCTTCCAAAAGATTCCCGTCCTAAAGGCTCCAACTCCTTTTCCTTCCAAGCAATCGTGTTGGCCAGCCCAATCCCAGGGACCGACCGTGTTGATGTATTTAGCACCATCTCCGCAAGGAGAATGGCGCTCGTTCTCTTCAAAACAAGTAAAAAGAAAAACCAAAGTGACCGAGCCTATCTGGTGAAACTACACAGAGACAGGAACAATCACTCACGAAACACTCAAAGAATATGGCTGCCTAAATATGGTTCCCAATCAGAGACAAGAGTGAGAACCACTCTAGGCAACCATAGACTTACCTAGAAAACTATACTATACCACAATCCCAATACCTACAAAAACCCCAAGACAAAACACACCACATAAATAACCCATGTCACACCCTAGCCTGACCAAAATAATACAGAAAACACAAAATACTAAAACCAGGGCATGACATTTGCCCTTCTATGTTTTCCCATTACGGACTATTGACTAAAGTCATTCAGTACCCTGGACCACAGTATGGTCTGACATTACTTTAATATTATGTCTATACTAGACCTAGTGACTGTAGTGGGCGCTGGGTGGATGTTGGAGTGGAGGAAACACACAAAGCCCTAAAATATTATCATGGATAGACTGATGCAACACAGATCTGAGGACATCTTACGTTAATACTAAACAATGACTAAGTAATATATAGTATGTTTAGCTAACTTTTTATGCTTAATGTAATACGTATTGAATGTCATGTTATATAATTACACAAAATCATCCCTAATATTACTATACATTCCTTTTGTTGTTGTAAATGCCCTTTTTAATGTTGCACACTTCCTTCTCCTTCTGTCTTCCCCCTCATTAACATCCCCTGCCTCCCCTTGCCTCTTCCCTGTCTACTGTACCCATGAGAAGGAGAGGAGTTTGGCGTATAAGTGCAGCACAGCATTTGTTTATGGATGTTTTTCCTGTCATTATCAAAGAATAAAAGATCATCACCAACCCTGATCCTATGGTTATATGTAAGCTCTTCGCAGAGGCAATCTACACCGGTCAGCCTCATCTACACCGGTCAGCCTCATCTACACCGGTCAGCCTCATCTACACCGGTCAGCCTCATCTAGAACGGTCAGCCTCATCTACACCGGTCAACCTCATCTACACCGGTCAGCCTCATCTACACCGGTCAGCCTCATCTACACCGGTCAGCCTCTTCTACACCGGTCAGCCTCTTCTACACCGGTCAGCCTCATCTACATAGGTCAGCCTCATCTACACCGGTCAGCCTCTTCTACATAGGTCAGCCTCATCTACACCGGTCAGACTCATCTACACCGGTCAACCTCATCTACACCGGTCAGCCTCTCCTACACCGGTCAGCCTCTCCTACACCGGTCAGCCTCCTCTACACAGGTCAGCCTCCTCTACATAGGTCAGCCTCATCTACACCGGTCAGCCTCTTCTACATAGGTCAGCCTCTTCTACATAGGTCAGTCTCATCTACACCGGTCAGCCTCTTCTACATAGGTCAGTCTCATCTACACCGGTCAGACTCATCTACACCGGTCAACCTCATCTACACCGGTCAGCCTCTCCTACACCGGTCAGCCTCATCTACACCGGTCAGCCTCATCTACACAGGTCAGCCTCTTCTACACCGGTCAGTCTCATCTACACCAGTCAGCCTCTTCTACACCGGTCAGCCTCTTCTACACCGGTCAGCCTCTTCTACACCGGTCAGCCTCTCCTCCACCGGTCAGCCTCTCCTCCACCGGTCAGCCTCTTCTACACCGGTCAGCCTCTCCTACACCGGTCAGCCTCTTCTACACCGGTCAGCCTCTCCTACACCGGTCAGCCTCTTCTACACCGGTCAGCCTCTCCTACACCGGTCAGCCTCTTCTACACTGGTCAGCTTCATCTACACCGGTCAGCCTCTTATACACCGGTCAGCTTCATCTACACCGGTCAGCCTCTCCTACACCGGTCAGCCAGGCAGGGTAGCCTAGTGGTTAGAGCGTTGGACTAGTAACCGGAAGGTTGCAAGGTCAAACCCCCGAGCTGACAAGGTACAAATCTGTCGCTCGGCCCCTGAACAGGCAGTTAACCCACTGTTCCTAGGCCGTCATTGAAAATAAGAATTTGTTCTAAACTGACTTGCCTAGTTATATAAAGATAAAATAAATGAGGCACAGAACAAACAGAATATAATGTGCTGAGCGAACAAGACTAACTTCTTCATCTAATGAAAGGGTCCCAGTTGTCAACTCCTTCAGTTGCATCACTATAATCAAATCAAATTGTATTTGTCATATGTGCCGAATGCAACAGGTGTAGACTTTACCGTGAAATGCCTTTAACCAACAATGCAGTTCAAGAAATAGAGTTAAGAAAAATATTTTCAAAATAAACTAAAGTGAAAAAAAAGTATAATAATAAAAACAAAAAGTAACACAATAAAATTACATTACAATAACGAGGCTATATACAGGGGGTACCAGTACCGAGTCAATGTACAGGGGTACAGGTTAGTCGAGGTCATTTGTGCTGTGGTACAGGTTAGTCGAGGTCATTTGTGCTGTGGTACAGGTTAGTCGAGGTAATTTGTGCTGTGGTCGAGGTCATTTGTGCTGTGGTCGAGGTCATTTGTGCTGTGGTCGAGGTCATTTGTGCTGTGGTCGAGGTCATTTGTGCTGTGGTCGAGGTCATTTGTGCTGTGGTCGAGGTAATTTGTGCTGTGGTCGAGGTAATTTGTGCTGTGGTCGAGGTAATTTGTGCTGTGGTCGAGGTAATTTGTGCTGTGGTCGAGGTAATTTGTGCTGTGGTACAGGTTAGTCGAGGTAATTTGTGCTGTGGTACAGGTTAGTCGAGGTAATTTGTGCTGTGGTACAGGTTAGTCGAGGTAATTTGTGCTGTGGTACAGGTTAGTCGAGGTAATTTGTGCTGTGGTACAGGTTAGTCGAGGTAATTTGTGCTGTGGTACAGGTTAGTCGAGGTAATTTGTGCTGTGGTACAGGTTAGTCGAGGTAATTTGTGCTGTGGTACAGGTTAGTCGAGGTCATTTGTGCTGTGGTACAGGTAATTTGTGCTGTGGTACAGGTAATTTGTGCTGTGGTACAGGTTAGTAGAGGTCATTTGTGCTGTGGTACAGGTTAGTAGAGGTAATTTGTGCTGTGGTACAAGTTAGAGGTAATTTGTGCTGTGGTACAGGTTAGTAGAGGTAATTTGTGCTGTGGTACAGGTTAGTAGAGATAATTTGTGCTGTGGTACAGGTTAGTCGAGGTAATTTGTGCTGTGGTACAGGTTAGTCGAGGTAATTTGTGCTGTGGTACAGGTTAGTCGAGGTAATTTGTGCTGTGGTACAGGTTAGTCGAGGTAATTTGTGCTGTGGTACAGGTTAGTCGAGGTAATTTGTGCTGTGGTACAGGTTAGTCGAGGTAATTTGTGCTGTGGTACAGGTTAGTCGAGGTAATTTGTGCTGTGGTACAGGTTAGTCGAGGTAATTTGTGCTGTGGTACAGGTTAGTCGAGGTAATTTGTGCTGTGGTACAGGTTAGTCGAGGTAATTTGTGCTGTGGTACAGGTTAGTCGAGGTAATTTGTGCTGTGGTACAGGTTAGTCGAGGTAATTTGTGCTGTGGTACAGGTTAGTCGAGGTAATTTGTGCTGTGGTACAGGTTAGTCGAGGTAATTTGTGCTGTGGTACAGGTTAGTCGAGGTCATTTGTGCTGTGGTCGAGGTAATTTGTGCTGTGGTACAGGTTAGTCGAGGTCATTTGTGCTGTGGTACAGGTTAGTCGAGGTCATTTGTGCTGTGGTACAGGTTAGTCGAGGTAATTTGTGCTGTGGTCGAGGTAATTTGTGCTGTGGTACAGGTTAGTCGAGGTAATTTGTGCTGTGGTAGTAGAGGTAATTTGTGCAGGGGCACAGGTTAGTCAGGTAATTTTCCACTCTGTGGCTCTCCATTATTGACAACGGGCAGTATTACTACCTATTTGAGCCAGGTGAGGGCAGCATACACTGGTCATTCCCTTGTTCAGAGAACTTGTTTGAATTGAAGGAGTACTTCTCCTACATTATCTCTTCCCTTGAGTCAACTGCTATTTCTATCTCGATGTTCTACCTCTATGTTCTATCTCTATGTTATTTATCTATGTTCTACCTCTATGTTCTATCTCTATGTTCTATCTCTATGTTATTTATCTATGTTCTACCTCTAGGTTCTATCTCATGTTCTACCTCTATGTTCTATCTCTATGTTCTATCTGTATGTTATTTCTCAATGTTCTACCTCTAGGTTCTATCTCATGTTCTACCTCTATGTTCTACCTCTATGTTCTATCTCGATGTTCTGCCTCTATGTTCTATCTCATGTTCTACCTCTATGTTCTATCTTGATGTTCTAACTCTATATTCTATCTCCATGTTATTTCTCTATGTTCTACCTCTATGTTATTTTTCTATGTTCTATCTCAATGCTCTACCTCTTTGTTCTAGCTCATTTTCTACCTCCATGTTCTACCTCCATGTTCTACCTCTATGTTCTACCTCCATGTTCTATCTCTATGTTATATCTCATGTTCTACCTCTATGTTCTATCTCTGTTATTTCTCTATCTCAATGTTCTACCTCTATGTTCTATCTCATGTTCTACCTCTATGTTCTATCTCTAAGTTTATATGTTTGATTACAAATTACCTCAGTGAAATAATTTACAATTAAAATCCATCTTGCAGTTCCACACAGTGTGAGTGCTGACTGAACACAAGAGGCTGAAAAGATTTGTGGATGGACCTAGGGCTGGGCGATATGGCCAAAATATCATCAGGGTATTTTTCAACATTTTTACGATATGACGGTATTTGATGTTTTGACTAATGAACGTTCTAAATTTGATTTATGAGTAGTGCGTGACCCTAGAACTTTTATTAGCTAATTAGCTAGCCAGCTAACTGGAGAATAGTATTAGTGGCTAACACGATTTAGCTTAACTTGCTAAGAAAATACAAACTTTTGCAGAAACACAAACTAATATTGTAATTATAGAACGCTTGTGGATTTATTAAGATCAAAGTGGAAACAACATCGTTGTCATCAACATTGTTGCATGTGCTGTATTGACCACGCAGACTGAACGAAAGTGTCTCGTGGTCAAGCAACAACAAATGCGCTCCTTGAGTAACAGGGGGTGGGACTAGGTCTGTGTGGAAAGCAGCATGGAGAGAGAGAGAGCGGAGAGGGGTGACTCAAATAAACTATAAAAATTGACGTTACACAAGGTGTATCACATTTAACAAATCAAACTTTCAAATACCATTATAGAAGGTAAAGTAAAAACCCAACCCAATCATGTCTCATCGCTACAACTCCCGTACGGGCTCGGGAGAGACGGAAGGTTGAAAGTCATGCGTTCTCCGATACACAACCCAACCAAGCCGCACTGCTTCTTAACACAGTGAGCATCCAACCCAGAAGCCAGCCGCACCAATGCTACCATCAAGAGCACCTTGACTGGCTGCGTCATTGGTATGGCAAATGCACCACCCTTGACCGCAAAACGCTACAGAGGGCAGTGCGGACAGCCCAGTAAATCATTGGGGCCAAGCTCCCTGCCATCCAGGACCTCTATATCAGATGGTGGTAGAGGAAGGCCCAAAAAATTACGAAACTCATTCTTGTGTATTTTAGTCCTCTTGTGTTACAATTTTATTTTTTATAATAATTTTTAACACTGCATCGTTGGGAAGGGCTTGTAAGCAGGCATTTCACTGTTTAAGTACAATTAGCTTAACCAGGTATTCTCAATGACCCTTCATTCCTTTCACAACTACTTGAATAATGCAATAATTACAACCCTCTAAAACAACTACTTTGTCACATCCTGACCTTAGTTCCTTTTTTATGTCTCTATTTTAGTTTGGTCAGGGTGTGAGTTGGGGTGTGCAATCTATGTTTTTGTTCTATGTTTTGTATTTCTGGTTTTGGCCTGGTATGGTTCCCAATCAGAGGCAGCTGTCAATTGTTGTCTCTGATTGAGAACCCTACTTAGGCAGCCTGTTTTCCCACTATGATTTGTGGGTAGTTATTTTTGTTGCACCTTACAGAACTGTTCGTTTGTCGGTTTGTTGTTTTTGTTCAGTATTCATCTTTATTAAAATGATTTTGAATACGTACCACGCTGCACTTTGGTCCTCTTCTCCTTCTCCTTGAATAATGCAATAATACAACCCTCTAAAACAACTACTTGAATAATGCAATAATTACAACCCTCTAAAACAACTACTTGAATAATGCAATAATTACAACCCTCTAAAACAACTACTTGAATAATGCAATAAAACAACCCTCTAAAACAACTACTTGAATAATGCAATAAAACACACTCAAACATTCACAGAAATGTACAGTGCAGACGCTCAAATAACCTCTCCCAGAGCACACAAATCAGACACACAAACAGAAGAATGCACATTCAGCTGGTAATCGATTTTTGTCAATTTAGTTAGTGTCTGTAAACCTGGCCAGACCTTGTGGCCTTCTGCAGTCTCTCCAGTCACCTGGTGTGATTGTGGAGCATTGCAGGGGCCTCATCTATTATTTAGCTCTGCAAAGCCTTGGAGGGAGGGAGACATGGAGGTGGGGGGCAGGGCGGTCAATATGGAGGGGGAGCCTTGGAGGGAGACATGGAGGGGGGAGCCTTGGAGGGATCCAGGGAGGGGGGAGCCAGGGTGAGGCTGCCCTTTGAAAACACATCACCATGAGGAGGTTCTCATACAATCTCCTCAGACACACACTTATTTATTTATAAAAGGGCCTAGTCTCATTCCAGAAAGACCGAGATAAAGAGAATAAAAGAGGGAGTGATGGGTCGAGTTGCCAGGAACACAAATAAAAATTCCATCTAGACACCGTTGCACTAGAGCACATTAACGCCACAGGTAACTTCCACAAAGCTATGAACGAGCTGAGAGACAAGGCAAGAAGGGCATTCTATGCCATCAAAAGGAACATACAATTTGACATACCAATTGGGATCTGGCCAAAAACACTTGAATCAGTCATCTAACCCATTGCCATTTATGGTTGTGTGGTTTGGGGTCCGCTCACCAACCAAGAATTCACAAAATGGGACAAACAACACATTGAGACTCTGCATGCAGAATTCTGCAAAAAAATATCCTCTGAGTACAACGTAAAACACCAAATAATGCATGCAGAGCAGAATTAGGCCAATACCCGATAATGATCAAAATCCAGAAAAGAGCCATTCAATTCTACAACCACCTAAAAGGAAGTGATTCCCAAACCTTCCATAACAAAGCCATCACCTACAGAGAGATGAACCTGGAGAAGACTGCCCTAAGCAAGCTAGTCCTCACAAACACAAACACACCCCACAGAGCCCCAGGACAGCAACACAATTAGACCCAACCAAATCATGAGAACTTGACACATTGGAAAGAATTAACAAAAAAACAGAGCAAACTAGAATGCTATTTTGCCCTAACAGGGAGTACACAGTGGCAGAATACCTGAGCACTGTGACTGACCCAAACCTAAGGAAAACTTTGACTATGTACAGACTTAGTGAGTATAGCCTTGCTATAGAGAAATTACGCCGTAGGCAGACCTGGCTCTCAAGAGAAGACAGGCTATGTGCAAATTGCCCACAAAATGAGGTGTAAACTGAGCTGCACTTCCTAACCTCCTGCCAAATGTATGACCATATTAGAGACACATATTTCCCTCAGATTACACAGATCCACAAAGAATTTGAAAACAAAACCAATTTTGATAAACTCCTATATCTACTGGGTTAAATACCATAGTATGCCATCACAGCAGCAAGATTTGTGACCTGTTGCCACAAGAAAAGTGAAGAACACACACCATTGTAAATACAACCCATATTTAAGTTGATTTATTTCCCCTTTTGTACATGAACTATTTGCATGTCGTTTCAACACTTTATACAGCCATAATTTGAGATCTGAAATATCTTTATTATTTTGGAACTTCTGTGTCTGTAATGTTTACTGTTAATTTTTATTGTTTATTTAACTTAGTTTATTATCTACTTTACTTGCTTTGGCAATGTTAACATATGTTTCTCATGCCAATAAAGCCCTTGAATTGAAATTGAATTGATAGAGACAGAGAAATAGAGCGAGAGGAGGGAGAGGGATAGAGAGGGATAGAGAGGGAGAAGGGTAGAGAGGGAGAGGAGGGGGGTAAATAACATCCCCTGTTTCTATACACCCCAGACTACAGCCTCATAGAGAAGGACCATGCCCGCTCAGGGTAGAATTAAATTCACCACTCTGTTCCTCCTTCATCCTCCTTTCTTCTCTCCCTGTCTGACTAGTCATTCCCTACCAAGGTTCTATCACAGCCCTGTGATACAGGATTACATGGACAGACCTTACCAGAGTTGATGAGATTACAGCACAACAAAAGAGTTGTAATAAAAATCTTGACGGGTCCTGTATTATTGCCTCAGCCTGTGAGGTTAATGAACCGAGAATTGAACAGTTTCCCTTTATTTGGTTATTTCGGTTTGGTAAGTCATTGGTAACTCATTAGTAACCCAGAACTGCCACAGTGCCACAGCTATCATTGATTGACTTGGATGAATGAACCTATTAAAAATAGCTAGCTATCTTTTACCAATCTGATATGCAAAGATGTGCTTGACATGCAATCAGCCAAGAGAGCAGCTCAGTAAGTGGCCAGCCCAAGCCATCACTCCTCATTCATTTGGCAAATAGGAATATCTAATCAACTTGTTAGCAGGTCTTCTTCATTTGTATTTGTGTTTTAAATGTGCAGCTCACACTCCACACATCCCCTCAGTTGAGGAAATAACAGCAAATAACAGCTCTTACCAAACAATCGCCAAACATTCCCTACTTACATACCACTTCTCCCAGTTTACTCAATACTTGAATGTGCTCCTTTTCTAAGAGGATGAGAGTCCAGTTGTGTGGTTTGGTAGTCACGCTCAGGGCTGACACCCACACCCACTCATGCACTGAATTAGACTACACTTCACTAGTCAAAAATGTCCTTAAAGCTGAAGTGACAGTGCAAGGTGTGACCCGAAACAAGTGGCTGCACAGAGGCTGAGCTGTTAAGGGGCACAGCTCTGGCATGGCCTGCCTGCCTCACACAACACCGTGCAGTCTGCTCTGATCACATCAGCACTACAGCCTTCTACCACAGAGCTCACAGAGACCCCAGAGCTCACAGAGATCCCAGAGCTCACAGAGATCCCAGAGTTTACAGAGATACCAGAGCTCACAGAGATCCCAGAGCTCACAGAGATCACAGAGCTCACAGAGATCACAGAGCTCACAGAGATCCCAGAGATCACAGAGCCCACAGAGATCACAGAGCACAGAGCACACAGAGATCCCAGCCCCGGCAGGAACACAGAGGAAAGGAAAGGGAGTAAAAGATAGAGAAAGCAATGAGGAGGAGAACAGAACAACCCTCTGCGCTGTTGCACTAGACATGTCCTTACCTTGAGGGACAGAGCGAGAGAGAGCGACAGACTGACAGAGAGATAGAGAGACAGGGAGAGAGAAAGAGAGAGAGAGACAAACAGACTGACTGACAGAGAAAACAAGAGAGAGAGAGGGAGTGAATGAAGTTGAACCATGTGTCCAATGAGGGAATGAAAACAATGTACAACCATTATTGCAATCATGACCCTGTCCATCAAAACGTAACACCTGGTCGGTAATAAAAACATGTCGCTTCACTCAGCAAACATCTACCTCAGGGCACAAGAAAGGTCATGCTACACCGAAGACCAGACTTCAACATCCCCTCCATCTGCCATTAGAACACAGACCTAATCCAGTGTACCAGAGGCTGGATTCTCCTAGCCTGGACCCAGATCTGTTCGTGCTGTCTCGCCAACTCCTATGGTCATTACATCATGCATGGCAGGACAAATAGGTCCGAAATCAGGTCAGGATTCTCCTAGGTTAGGTTTTGTGGACGGTAACCCAACAGCAGAAGCTGTCCTCCCCTGACTGCAGTTGGTTGGGTTGCCTGGGTGCTAAGATCCCTGACAGGCAGTTATCTCAATGCCAGGTCAGAGGCAACATGGCAGATTACAGGCAATACATGAGCCAATCTAGCAGATTACAGCTGTAATCCACTGTCTCCTGACACTCAGGGTCTGAGATGCTAATGTGGGTGTCTGTCTGGCTCCTTCCTTTCCTCTCATATGAGCACCATAGGTCAGGAACGTATGGTGTGCAGCGTTAAAACCATAAAGGAATTTAGCCACTGCAGTTTATATTTTACCAATGAGTGGAAGATAATTCATTGAGTGTAAGTATTTCAAATATGATACATGTATTTCCATCTATCTCCTGAGGGGAACCAGTAGCCTAGTACAAGGCTGTAACATTAGTGAAATCCACTCTGCTTTAGGCAGTGAGCACGAGGGGTTAACTTAACTCTCCACCTGCTCAGAGTTAGCAAGCATGGTTTTCATGTGTTGGACGCCATTCCATTCGCTCCGTTCCAGCCATTATTATGAGCCGTCCTCCCCTCAGCAGCCTCCACTGGTGGAAATAGTTCAGCCTTAGGCTGCGCCTTCAATAGAACTGTAGAGCACTTCAGCCATTAGCATTGATTTTATGGTGTTACATTATGGAAATTCTGCATACACAGAATCAGGCGTACGATTACAATTCTACACCATAATTAATGTTAATGAGCAAACTAGGTGCAAGCCTTTCTTAATGCATTATCCACATGTTCAGAATAGCATACAATGTATGGCAACAAGGAAGGACCTACATTGTAGTCATCAACAGTGTCATGAAATGTATACAAAAGAATAATTATTGAAAAAGTAACAAAAAAACAAATGGGGGTAGGGCTAAATTTAAACACACACACACACACACACACACACACACACACACACACACACACACACACACACACACACACACACACACACACACACACACACACACACACACACACACACACACACACACACACACACACACACACACAGCTGGTTAGTGGATCACAACCCTCCGTGCTAATCTCTTGCAGTGAAGAAAGGAAAAGAGACATTTGCATTACAATAGGGGCGAGAGAGAGAATCGAGGGAGAGAGATAGAGAGAGACACACACATATTTCCCTCAGATTACACAGACCCACAAAGAATTTCAGGGCAACTCAGTCACCTGAGTACTGAAGGGTAAACAGGCAACATATAGGACCTCCTACACCGTAGCAAGTGTGAACAATGTGAATCACCTGAAGAGGTTCCTCTCACTAGTCTCCACCCAGCTAAACCACTGCCGTTCCACTGGGACTTCCAGACCTCCACAGTGGAGCAGTAGTAGCCAGCCAGAATGAATTACAGCAACCTGATGTGAAGACAGGGTTTGCTATTCTTATTGCAATATTCATAAGGAGATGATGTCAACTAGACATCCCTGCTGCTCTGGGGTGAGGCTTCCCTCTCTTGAAAGCAGTAATCCAGGTCACCTCAAAATTACAGGGGGAAGAAATGTGTAGCTACTAGCTAGCTGCTACTGCTGTGCTGAGCAACACACGGTGGTCTGGAGTAACTACAATAATGCTGTTACAGAGTCCCAAGGCACAGGTAACAGGAATGCGTGGATGAAGGATGTACGGGGCTAATGATCATTTAAGTATCACATTGGGGTCACCAAAATAGGGTAGTTGGAACAAAGGCCTTACAGACGTTCCTCAATTCGTTCCACAGTATCTGGGGCTCTTCCACGTTCACTGGGAAATGAATACTCTGTTTTACATGTTAATTACTTCCTCCAATTGCAGCTTGACTGCTGGTCATCAATAACCCAACCTAGGTGACATCTCCCATTATCACACAGTAGGATGTGTTCCGCGGGTGATGTGGAGGTAAACCCAGGCCCTGCATGTCCCCAGGTACCCTCATTTGTTGACTTCTGTGATCGAAAAAGCCTTGGTTTTATGCATGTCAACATCAGAAGCCTCCTCCCTAAGTTTGTTTTACTCACTGCTTTAGCACACTCTGCTAACCCTGATGTCCTTGCCGTGTCTGAATCCTGGCTCAGGAAGGCCACCAAAAATTCAGAGATTTCCATACCCAACTATAACATCTTCCGTCAAGATAGAACTGCCAAAGGGGGCGGAGTCGCAGTCTACTGCAGAGATAGCCTGCAAAGTAATGTCATACTTTCCAGGTCCATACCCAAACAGTTTGAACTACTAATTTTGAAAATTACTCTCTCCAGAAATAAGTCTCTCACTGTTGCCGCCTGCTACCGACCACCCTCAGCTCCCAGCTGTGCCCTGGACACCATTTGTGAATTGATCGCCCACCATCTAGCTTCAGAGTTTGTTCTGTTAGGTGACCTAAACTGGGATATGCTTAACACCCCGGCAGTCCTACAATCTAAGCTAGATGCCCTCAATCTCACTCAAATCATCAAGGAACCCACCAGGTACAACCCTAACTCTGTAAACAAGGGCACCCTCATAGACGTCATCCTGACCAACTGGCCCTCCAAATACACCTCCGCTGTCTTCAACCAGGATCTCAGCGACCACTGCCTCATTGCCTGTATCCGCCACGGAGCCGCAGTCAAACGACCACCCCTCATCACTGTCAAACGCTCCCTAAAACACTTCTGTGAGCAGGCCTTTCTAATCAACCTGGCCCGGGTATCCTGGAAGGACATTGACCTCATCCCGTCAGTTGAGGATGCCTGGTCATTCTTTAAAAGTAACTTCCTCACCATTTTAGATAAGCATGCTCCGTTCAAAAAATGCAGAACCAAGAACAGATACAGCCCTTGGTTCACTCCAGACCTGACTGCCCTCGACCAGCACAAAAACATCCTGTGGCGGACTGCAATAGCATCGAATAGCCCCGTGATATGCAACTGTTCAGGAAGTCAGGAACCAAACGCAGTCAGTCAGGAAAGCTAAGGCCAGCTTCTTCAGGCAGAAGTTTGCATCCTGTAGCTCCAACTCCAAAAAGTTCTGGGACACTGTGAAGTCCATGGAGAACAAGAGCACCTCCTCCCAGCTGCCCACTGCACTGAGGCTAGGTAACACGGTCTGATAAATCCATGATTATCGAAAACTTCAATAAGCACTTCTCAACGGCTGGCCATGCCTTCCGCCTGGCTACTCCTACCTCGGCCAACAGCTCCGCCCCCTGCAGCTCCTCGCCCAAGCCTCTCCAGGTTCTCCTTTACCCAAATCCAGATAGCAGATGTTCTGAAGAGCTGCAAAACCTGGACCCGTACAAATCAGCTGGGCTTGACAATCTGGACCCTCTATTTCTGAAACTATCTGCCGCCATTGTCGCAACCCCTATTACCAGCCTGTTCAACCTCTCTTTCATATCGTCTGAGATCCCCAAGGATTGGAAAGAATGCAGTCATCCCCCTCTTCAAAGGGGAGACACCCTGGACCCAAACTGTTATAGACCTATATCCATCCTGCCCTGCCTATCTAAGGTCTTTGAAAGCCAAGTCAACAAACAGGTCACTGGCCATCTCGAATCCCACCGTACCTTCTCCGCTGTGCAATCTGGTTTCCGAGCCGGTCACGGGTGCACCTCAGCCACACTCAAGGTACTAAACGATATCATAACCGCCATCGATAAAAGACAGTACTGTGCAGCCGTCTTCGTCGACCTCGCCAAGGCTTTCGACTCTGTCAATCACCATATTCTTATCGGCAGACTCAATAGCCTCGGTTTTTCGGATGACTGCCTTGCCTGGTTCACTAATTACTTTGCAGACAGAGTTCAGTGTGTCAGATCGGAGGGCATGCTGTCCGGTCCTCTGGCAGTCTCTATGGGGGTGCCACAGGGTTCAATTCTCGGGCCGACTCTTTTCTCTGTATATATCAATGATGTTGCTCTTGCTGCGGGCGATTCCCTGATCCACCTCTACGCAGACGACACTATTCTATATACTTTCGGCCCGTCATTGGACACTGTGCTATCTAACCTCCAAACGAGCTTTAATGCCATACAGCACTCCTTCCGTGGCCTCCAACTGCTCTTAAACGCGAGTAAAACCAAATGCATGCTTTTCAACCGATCGCTGCCTGCACCCCGCATGCCCGACTAGCATCACCACCCTGGATGGTTCCGACCTTGAATATGTGGACATCTATAAGTACCTAGGTGTCTGGCTAGACTGCAAACTCTCCTTCCAGACTCACATCAAACATCTCCAATCGAAAATCAAATCAAGAGTCGGCTTTCTATTCTGCAACAAAGCCTCCTTCACTCACGCCGCCAAGCTTACCCTAGTAAAACTGACTATCCTACCGATCCTCGACTTCGGCGATGTCATCTACAAAATGGCTTCCAACACTCTACTCAGCAAACTGGATGCAGTCTATCACAGTGCCATCCGTTTTGTCACTAAAGCACCTTATACCACCCACCACTGCGACTTGTATGCTCTAGTCGGCTGGCCCTCACTACATATTCGTCGCCAGACCACTGGCTCCAGGTCATCTACAAGTCCATGCTAGGTAAAGCTCCGCCTTATCTCAGTTCACTGGTCACGATGGCAACACCCATCCATAGCACGCGCTCCAGCAGGTGTATCTCACTGATCATCCCTAAAGCCAACACCTCATTTGGCCGCCTTTCGTTCCAGTACTCTGCTGCCTGTGACTGGAACGAACTGCAAAAATCGCTGAAGTTGGAGACTTTTATCTCCCTCACCAACTTCAAACATCAGCTATCCGAGCAGCTAACCGATCGCTGCAGCTGTACATAGTCTATTGGTAAATAGCCCACCCATTTTCACCTACCTCATTCCCATACTGTTTTTATACTGCTTTTTATTAATTTACTTTTCTGCTCTTTTGCACACCAATATCTCTACCTGTACATGACCATCTGATCATTTATCACTCCAGTGTTAATCTGCAAAATTGTATTATTCGCCTACCTCCTCATGCCTTTTGCACACATTGTATATAGACTGCCCATTTTTTTCTACTGTGTTATTGACTTGTTAATTGTTTACTCCATGTGTAACTCTGTGTTGTCTGTTCACACTGCTATGCTTTATCTTGGCCAGGTCGCAGTTGCAAATGAGAACTTGTTCTCAACTAGCCTACCTGGTTAAATAAAGGTGAAATAAAAAATAAAATAAAAGGAGGACAGGCAGGGGGAAGACCTGCATGAATGTGACTGTCAGATTATCTTTATTTCTTCACCCTGTTGTTGCAAGACAAGGTTTAAAAAGGCTTCTAAAGTTTGTAGTTTCCACTTTTACATTTCTGATTTGATTAGCCCAAGCTAAAAATGTCCATTCATTATAATCCACAGGATAATTCACATTTCCTTTTGCTGCAGGAGTATTTTGCTGTGAGAAACTGGTCAAATTAATATCCTACATCTTTAGGCGCAGACGTCTAAGGCACTGCATCTCAGACCTTGGTTCGATTCCAGGCTGTATCACAACTGTCCATGATTGAGAGTCCCATAGGGTAGGTCACAATTGGCCCAGCGTCGTAGGGTTTGGCCGGGGGAGGCCGTCATTGTAAAATACCAAATATGTTCTTAACTGACTTGTCTAGTTAAATAAAGGTTAAATAAATAAAAGAATGAAATAACAACGTTGCAGCAGTCTGGAACTCGGTCATAACTCTGTGGAGCAGCTAGTGGTTGATCAAATAGAAAGTGAGGTTTAGACACCAGGGTTGATCTATCTATTGTACAGTATATCAAACAAGGGAAGGGCATATTCAGCTAAACAGCCTCAGGAATGTGCTATTCAATATTTCATATAGTTATGCTTCCATAAAAAATGGATGCAGGATTTTTTCCACAGAACATTGAACTATAGTTTAGTAAGGGAGAGTGAGGGAAGCATTCCTACAGGCAGTAAGGCAAGTGTACAGGTCTGTACAGATGGAGGGTCAAGGAGTCTGTCTGGGACCCAAAATAAGTCAGACTCCATCAGCCAGCTTCTGCTTTGCTACAGTCTGATCCAAAACATCTGGCAACGAGAGCTTAGTTTCACAGTTTAATCCATTACTTAGTTGGTCCATCAGAGAAATTATCTGATCCAGGTATAGTTTATAGTACAGAGTGTATAAAAACTGGTTCAGATGGTGCCCCGCTACGTTTAAATCATCCAGACTGGCTTGTCTGCTTCAAACACTGGGTCAAACAATCCACACAACGTTCCCCAAATCTCTCCAAATATCAGTGTGTTTGAACATCTATCCTACAATAACAGGGACCACTCATTCAGTAAGGGCTTTCAATGAGACACTGTCAATGGGTTTGAGACTAATGAGGCTACGATAAACTGACTTGTACTTATACAGAGTGGTACGATTGATCATACTTGATAAACATTTATCATTGTTTCGGTTTTCTTCCGTCGAAGGAGAGTCGGACCAAAATGCAGCGTGGTTAGTTCGATACATCTTTAATGAAGAAAAACACGAACAATACAAAAACAACAAACGGAAATGTGAAAACCTACACAGCCTATCTGGTGACAACTAACACAGAGACAGGAACAATCACCCACGAAACACTCAAAGAATATGGCTGCCTAAATATGGTTCCCAATCAGAGACAACGATAATCACCTGACTCTGATTAAGAACCGCCTCAGGCAACCATAGACGATCCTAGTCAACCCTACTTAGCCACAATCCCAATACCCACTAAAACCCCAAAACAAAAACACACCACAAAATAAACCCATGTCACACCCTGGCCTGACCAAATAAATAAAGAAAACACAAAATACTAAGACCAAGGCGTGACAGAAGCCCCCACCCCCCCAAGGTGCGGACTCCCGGCCGCACACCTAAACCCATAGGGGAGGGTCCGGGTGGGCGTCTGTCCACGGTGGCGGCTCCGGCTCGGGACGTGGACCCCACTCCAACCAAGTCTTAGTCCCCCTGTAACGCGTCCTATGATTGGCGTCCCTCGCCGCCGACCTAGGCCTAATAACCCTCACCAAGGATCCCACTGGACTGAGGGGCAGCTCGGGACCGAGGTAGAAGCTCGGGACTGAGGGGAAGCTCGGGACTGAGGGGAAGCTCGGGACTGAGGGGAAGCTCAGCACTGAGGGGAAGCTCGGAACTGAGGGGAAGCTCGGAACTCAGGGGAAGCTCAGCCCTGAGAGGAAGCTCAGCCCTGAGAGGAAGCCCGGTACTGAGAGGAAGCCCAGTACTGAGAGGAAGCTCAGGCAGGTAGTTGGCTCTGGCAGATCCTGGCTAGCTGGTGGTTCTGGCAGATCCTGGCTGACTGGCGGATCTGGAAGATTCTGGCTGACTGGCAGATCCTGGCTGACTGGCGGATCTGGAAGATCATGGCTGACTGGCGGGTCTGGAAGATCATGGCTGACTGGTGGATCCTGGCTGACTGGCGGCTCTAGCTGCTCTGGCTGCTCCATGCAGACTGACAGCCCTGGCTGATCCATGCAGACTGGCAGCTCTGGCAGCTCCATGCAGACTGGCAGCTATGGCTGCTCCATGCAGACTGGCAGCTATGGCTGCTCCATGCAGACTGGCAGCTCTGGCTGCTCCATGCAGACTGGCTCTGGCTGCTCCATGCAGACTGGCAGCTCTGGCGGCTTCTTGCAGACTGGCAGCTCTTTGCAGACTGGCAGCTCCTTGCAGACTGACAGCTCTGGCTGCTCCATGCAGACTGGCGGCTCTGGCTGCTCCATGCAGACTGGCAGCTCCATGAAGACTGGCAGCTCTGGCTGCTCCATGCAGACTGGAGGCTCTGGCTGCTCCATGCAGACTGGAGGCTCTGGCTGCTCCATGCAGACTGGCAGCTCTGGCTTCTCCATGCAGATTAGCAGCTCTGGCTGCGCTGAACAGGCAGGAGACTCCGGCAGCGCTGGAGAGAAGGAAGGCTCTGGCAGCGCTAAACAGGCGGGAGACTCCGGCAGCGCTGGAGAGGAGGAAGGCTCTGATAGCGCAAGACAGGCGGGAGACTCCGGCAGCGCTGGAGAGGAGGAAGGCTCTGGCAGCGCTAAACAGGCGGGAGACTCCGGCAGCGCAGGAGAGGAGGAAGGCTCTGACAGCGCTAGACAGGCGAGGCGCACTGTAGGCCTGATGCGTGGTGCTGGCACTGGTGGTACTGGCCGAGGACACGCACAGGAAGCCTGGTGCGGGGAGCTGCCACCGGAGGACTGGTGTGTGAAGGTGGCACAGGATGGACCGGACCGTGAAGGTGTACTGGAGAGCCTGAGAGCAGGACTGGCACAGGACGTGCAAGGCTAGGGAGGTGCACAGGAGGCCTGGTGCGTGAGGCTAGCACAATCTTCACCAGCCGACTAACACACACCTCAGGACGAGTATGGAGCGCTGACCCAGGTGCAATCAAATCCCCGACATGCTCCGTCGGGCAAATATCTTGCATACTACGCCAAATCAACTGCTCTCTCTCTTCACTCTCCTCCAATTCTATTAACACCTCCTCGAGTGTCTCCTCATCTCCCATCTGTGCACTCTCCTCCATTCTGTCCAATAATTCCTCGACCCTCTCAGACTCAGCCCTCAGCTTCGCCGATAGCTCCGATAACATCCATGGCTCCTTACGGTAAACAGGGGGAGTTGGCTCAGGTCTGAACCCTGACTCTGCCACACTCTCCCTGAGCCCCCCCCCCAATAAATTTTTGGGCTGACTCTCGGGCTTCCTTCTGCGCCGCCGTGATTTTCTCTTCAACTCCATTCTCCTATAGCCCTCTTCGCACTGTTCCAGGGAATCCCAGGCGGGCTCCGGCACTCTCTCTGGGTCGACCGCCCACCTGTCTATTTCCTCCCAGGTCGTATACTCTAAACTTCGTAGCTCCTGTTGCCGCTGCCTGTCACCACGCTGCTTGGTCCTGGTGTGGTGGGTGATTCTGTTACGGTTTTCTTCGTCGAAGGAGAGTCGGACCAAAATGCAGCGTGGTTAGTTCAATACATCTTTAATGAAGAAAAAACACGAACAATACAAAAACAACAAACGGAAATGTGAAAACCTATACAGCCTATCTTTTTTTTAAATAAAAAATAATTTGTCTTCAATACCATTCATTCTTTACAACTCATAATTTTCATACATACTCAAATAATGATATTTTAATTTAACTAATTAACTAAACATAAACCCCTAACAAAACCACAGGGGAGCATCTTCCCTCCCCGTCAACCTACAAAATACCTTTCCCTTTCTCCCCGTCCCTAATCTATCCCCTTACAAATCTAAATGACACCCAGCCCTAAACCCCCTTCCACCTCTCCCGAGCAGCATGCTGCCCCCACTTCCTCTCCTCCCTCTTCATCCTCCCCCTCAAATCTCCTTCCACCCTCCTCACTATCCCTTCCACCCCCCAATCTCTCCCTGTCTTCACCATGTTCTGCCTTGCTTCCCACAGCCCTCATTTAAAGAGACTCATGAGAAGCCAGAGCAGAAACCTGTCCCTATCCGTCCCTCTCGCTCTCCCTACACGTCTCTCTAACCTGGCCCACGTCAATACAAAATCCCCCCTTACCAAACCTAACAACAACCGCGCCCTAGCCCATACTAATCCGGCAAAGGCACAGTCCCAAAAGACATGGCGCACAGTCTCCTCCCTGCCACAAGGGGATCTTGGACAGGTGGGGGATTGCACCAAACTATACCGGTACATGATGGAACGTACCGGCAAGCACTTATGGAGGCTCAACCAATTCAGGTCCTTGAGCCTGTTGTCCAGACCCTGCGCCTGCACTCCCTCCCAGACCACTTCCGAGATGCCCACTACAGGCGCCGGACTCCCTGCCTTTCTGACCTCCTCGTACAGGTGCCTGTGATCTAAACCTACTCGGGCAACTTCAACCTCAGGGTGCGCACGCAGCCACTTGGCCGCATGACCAAAGTGCCACGGCAGCTGTTCCGCCCGAGGACCCGTGTTAGACCACACCATTATGCTTCTCGCCTGATACGAGAAAAACACCCGCAGGAGGTAACCGCACGGGTGTATCACTGGCTGAGCAAGCTCCGTTAACAAGAAAGAAACAAAAATTGTGTCCAGCTTGAGGGGGAAATGTGGTACCCCCTACCTCCCTCCCCGATGGGACAGATCATGCGTGCCCTGGCGACCCACTCGCACCTGCCACTCCACATAACCTGAAACACAAGCCTCACTAGAGGCCTCCTCAGACAAGCCGGCAATGGGTAGATGTATGCCAAATACAAAAGAGACGGCAACACATCCACCTTTAGGACCAGGACTTTGCCCATAAAAGACAAATACCTAGCTTTCCACATTGCTAGCTTCCTCTGTACCACTGCGATACGCATGTTCCAGTTTAGCGTCGCTGAGCCGGAGGTCTCAAAATGGACCCCGAGAATCCTCAGGGCCCCTTCACAGAGAGATAACCCCCCAGCCACATCCGTTCTACCGCGCCATCTTCCGAAAAACTTGACGGAAGACTTTGCATGGTTCAGAACTGCTTCCGACGCTTGGGTGAAATCCCCAAAGATGGCAAGGGACCTTGTCAGGCACGAGTCCTTGCACAACAGCAAGGAAGTGTCGTCGGCGTACTGCGTCATCTTAACACGCAGCCCACCACCTCCAGGGATCAGCAAGCCTTCCACCTCTGTGTCTGCCCTAATGGCAGCCCCCAGAGGCTCCATGTACAGAACGAAGAGGAGAGCCGAGAGTGGGCACCCCTGCCTGACCCCAGACGAGAGGTCAAAAACGTCACCCAAGTGACTATTTACACTAACTCGGCACCCCGCTCTGACATATAATGTACGAATCCATCCTATAAACTTCTCCCCAAATCCTAATCGACCTAACACTCTGAATAAAAAGGATCTATTCACGCGATCAAAGGCTTTCGCCTGATCTAGCGCTGCTACCATTGAAGGCAGTCCTCTATCTTCAACCCAAGCGATGGAGTCCCTGATTAACTGTCGGTTCCATCTAATAGAGCGGCCCTCTACCCCGCACGTCTGATCCTCATGAACGACGTAGGGAAGGGCTGTGCGCAACCGGTCTGCTAAAACCTTTGCAAGTAGCTTGTAATCTACACACAGCGTGGTCAACGGCCGCCAGTTGCCAAGGTCTGTTACTTCCCCCTTCTTATATAAAAGTGACAGCACACCAACAGCCATTGATCCCCCCGGGACCCCCGTCTCAAGGATGGCCTTCAAGACTTCGAGGACCACTGGTCCAAGTATACCCCAAAACTTGAGATAAAACTCAGCCGGCAGCCCATCCATCCCAGGCACCTTCCCTTTTCCCATCCTCCTAAGAGCGCTCTCAACCTCTTCTAGTGAGATCTGGGCCTCCATCACTTCTCCATCAGTTGTCACCCTGACCATATCCTCTGGTTCTCTAACTATACTACCATTTTCTTCCCTAACACCATGCATTACCTTCCTACTCTGTCTGGCCCTAACCAACTTAAAGAACATAGCAGAACAAGTCTCATTATGTTCTAGAAAGCCACTATACGCTCCAGGAAAGCTTGAGCCTTCCACTCCTGCAACTCCCTGAGCTGCGCCTTTAGGGTTGCGGATCTCTCCCAGTCAAATGACCCGCCGAGGTTGCCTGCCTCGTATTCGAGTTCAATTAACCTTTGGATACGATCCACCTCCCTCCTCTCCTCCTTTTTTTCCCTCTTGCAATACCCTATTATAAAAGCCCTAATCCCCACCTTAACTAATTCCCACCACTCTAACACCCCCTCG
Organism: Oncorhynchus keta; assembly: GCF_023373465.1. Lineage (NCBI taxonomy): Eukaryota > Metazoa > Chordata > Actinopteri > Salmoniformes > Salmonidae > Oncorhynchus > Oncorhynchus keta. The sequence continues at coordinate 44,581,080 of NC_068437.1, read as the reverse complement.
CACATGGACCGGAGGCCCTCAAGCCTCCAAAAGAAACCATAAAGCCCGTCAACAAAAGCCTGCTCCTCCAGCACATCCCGATCTAGCTTCCAGTACCCCCTACCAAAGAGGCAGACTGGCGACCCCACCTGCAGGAGCACCCCGTCGTGATCCGAAAAGAAAACAGGCAACCGCCGCCCAGACAACTTACCCAAAGACCTGGGTACAAAAATATAGTCGAGCCTCCGCTCAACCCCCCTGGAGTTGCGCCATGTAGGACCGTCCATTTTCGGAATAGTGTGCAGACCACCATCTACCAGACCATGGCAAGCCATTAGCCTGGCAATGGCACCTGCACTGCTATCCCCCCTCTTCCTAAATCTCTATTAAAATCCCCCCCTATCACTAATTTCCTATTTGTGACACACAGGGACGTCAGACAGTCCACCATCTCCCTCCTGTCTGCCACCACCTGTGGCCCATACACCACCACTAATCTAAATTTACAATCCCTTATTGTGACATCCACCCCTATAACCCTCCCCTGCATTACCACAAAAGAATCCTCCACTTTTACCTCCCTGTGCCCACACAAAATTCCTACCCCCGATTAGTGCACCCCCCCAACACCCCAAACCGACTCCCCCTTGTCCCACTCCCTCTTAAACCTACTAACATCCCCTCCATCCCTCAGGTGAACCTCCTGTAAAAAACAAAAATCAAGAGGAGACTCACCCGATCCTCCCCTGCTCCATATCTACCGGTGAGAACACCATCCGTACTCACCATCCGTACTCCCGACATCCCCCCCTCTTCCTCCATCTCACCATCCCAGGATGCAGGAATAGTGTTTGGCTCCGGGGTGCCCTGCACCCTGGGTCTACCCCCACAATCCTCCCCCTCCCCAGTGTTGCAGCTGGTTTGGAAAAAAATCGGGGAGGCTGAGTCCCCAAACAAAAAACTCCCCACCTCCTCCTGTACCCAGTCCTGAGTCTTGTTAGGTGTGTCCCCACCCAACAGAAGTTGAGGGCCTGGGGAAACCAGCAGCAACCCAGAGGTTTCTCCCACCCCCATCACTCTCTTGGCCATCCCCTCCCTCTCACTGTCAGCCAATCGCACCCTCCTCTTCATTCTCTTTTTTGGTGATGACGGCAGTGGAGGGAAACCCCCCACCCGCCAGCTCCTCCACCATACCCCTCATCTCTTCCACCAGGGCACTTTCCCCCCAGTCCACTTGCTCTTCCACCGTCTCCTTCTCCACCACTCCTCCCTCGCTTTCTTCTCTCTCATGCTCCTCCACTCGGTTGCCTTCTTCCGCCGCTTTTCCTGGTTCTCCTACTCCCGTGCCTTCCGTTTCCTTCTCTCTTCCATCCGCCGCTTCTTGCTCCTCCTCCTTCCTTGTGGCCTTCCCCTCTGGACCTGTACTCTGGTCATGAGACGTGCTTCCTTCCCCTCCTCTTCTTCCCCCATCCCCCGCCCCTGCCCCCCAGCCGCAGACGCATATGACCTCTGACGGGCCGGGCACCCCCGCCACAGGTGTGCTGACGAGCCACACCCATGGCACGTCTTAGGCTTGTCACAATCCCTCGCCTCGTGTTCCTCAGATCCACAAAATCTGCATTTTCTTGTACTGCACGAGGCGAATATGTGACCGTAGGCCATACAGCGCCTGCAAAATGGGGGCTGACGTGCATAAAACAACGTCCCCCTGTTAGCCCCTAGGGAGAACATAGCAGGAGGATGGAGGTAGCCACCATGTCCCTTTGGGTCCTCTCTGAGGAGGGCCTGGAAGCCTCTCCTCCCATTCCAAAACCCAAGGGAGTCTTTCAGGTGCCTTGCTGAGGAGACGTTATCCATGTATCTCCCCAGAAAAGCCCTCACCTCTTCGTCCTTAACGTAAGGGTTGTAAATGTTAACAGTTACAACCCTAAAGTTATTCTTCGCCAGGCTTGTTATTTCATAGTGGCACATCGGCCTCTCACCTCCCACTGCTCTTGCCCTTCTCAGGATATCATCGTGTTTTTCCTCTGTATATAGTGCCATGTCGTATGCTCCCTCCAACGAGTTGCCTTGGAAACAAAACACGTCCTTCACCGTCAGCTTTAGAATCCCCATCAATATTATCCTTCCAAAAGTTTCCCGTCCTAAAGGCTCCAACTCCTTTTCCTTCCAAGCAATCGTGTTGGCCAGCCCAATCCCAGGGACCGACCGTGTTGATGTATTTAGCACCATCTCCGCAAGGAGAATGGCGCTCGTTCTCTTCTCTTCCAAAACAAGTAAAAAAGAAAAACCAAAGTGACCGAGCCTATCTGGTGAAACTACACAGAGACAGGAACAATCACCTACGAAACACTCAAAGAATATGGCTGCCTAAATATGGTTCCCAATCAGAGACAACGATAAACACCTGCCTCTGATTAAGAACCGCCTCAGGCAACCATAGACTTTCCTAGACAACCCTACTCAGCCACAATCCCAATACCTACTAAAACCCCAATACAAAAACACACCACAAAATAAACCCATGTCACACCCTGGCCTGACCAAATAAATAAAGAAAACACAAAATACTAAGACCAAGGCGTGACAATCATTGACACCTACTGTAAGCCAGTGACAGTCTAGCTCACACAAGAAAATCAATTAGGCATGAGATGAGAATGGTACTTTTCACAAGTTAATTAATTTATATGATGCTGTTTACCCCTTGGAGTGAGAGGTCAGCCATTAATATTCATGTTCCACAGACTGCTTGTGGATTAGCTTTGGCTGTGGGCCAAACGGCTCTTTAATGACTGAATTAAACAACCATCTGGGGAGCAGCCATCTCCACAACAAGGGTTGCAGCATGGCTTTTTCAGTTTCTTGTCACTTTCACACAAATGATGTGACAGATTTCCATATGAGGTATTCTGTGTCATATGGTTTGTTTGAGGTGCTAAGTGAATGCCAATATGCCATACTGAAATTCAGTTCAAGCTACACAGTATTTTACATATTTTTTACATTGATTACAATTTGCAAATATCTAAGCTGTAACATCATCATTCCTTGATCATTGATGGTCAATTCTAATTCTTGAGACAGAAACCCTCCTCACAATTGTAATTACCTACACAAATTCTCCTTGGTTTAGAGCTCAAGTTTCAGACCAATGAGGACATAGTATAACATTCACTAACTAGAATAGAAAACACATTCTTAATGAAATCAATAGTGATCCTTAAATGGTAGCCTAAATTCTGTGCCACCACTGGTTCTCAGATGAAAATAGGTTTTACAGTCATTATAACTGGAAAGTGGCTGCAATACATCGTGAGCCAGAAGAGAAGCACTTAGATACTGTATTTTTCCTCCCAAGTGAATTCATCTTGCAGTCTGACACCACACTTCCTTAACCATGTCAATATAAGCGCCTTACAGAGGACTAAATATTTCTCAATGATGTGACTAAGGTGGTTGAACAGGTTATGATAAGGCATTCAGTAAAAATGAATAGATACTTAATAAACCTTGGTCATGCAACCTAATGTATTAGAATGACCACTAAGATAGCTAGTGAAAGCACCAAATGACACACCGTCCACAGTGTTACTGCAGGAGGCGTTTAAGATGATGATGATGTAGTGTGGTTTTGTTGTGTACAGCAGGGTCCTTCCAATAATCAGGGGCCCAGTGAGAGGCAGGCTCAGGGAGTTCTCCGTTTGCAGGTTTACCTGGGTAGGCAGCCAGTCACCTCTCCCTCGTCTCAACCCGACCTCAACCCTGTCTCACCCCGATCTCTCTGTTCACTTAATCAAAACAACCAACTGCTGAACAATCCCAGGATGCAATGCACCTCCATTTTCTCCAAATGACAGTCCCTGTATACATCACTAAATATGCAAAATATTCACCAGTACATTAATATCATGAACATACAAAACACTAATCAAACCTCATTAACTGTTTCATCTACAGTGAAGATAACAAATTCAGCTAAAATACTGATATGCTTTTTTAGTAAACAGAATTATTATTGAGGTTTATCTGAAAGAACAAGCCTACAGAATTTGAGCAGAAATCATATCTATAATGGTGTAATAATAGTCTGTGTTGGCAGTGACAGCCTGTCCAAGAGGAGGCCAGTGGGGGATGCTTCTGAAGGACTAAGACACATAGCCAAAGAGAAAGAATCCATTACACTGTCTCACTGATCTGCCCATAGCAGTGTTATTCCGCACAGCCCACCACAACCCATACCCTCACCTTTGCCACACAACCTTGTTCATATTCAACTTTGGCCAATAGAACTCCATCAGGTCAATGTAAGGTGAGCATAAGGCCACTGGAGCCACATACAGATCCTTTGGAAAGAATTACAGCCTTATTCAAAAAAAAATTTTAAATAAATTGCCAAAAATGTCTTAAAAGCTGTTTTCACTTTGTCATTATGGGACATTGTGTGTAAAAAAATATCTAATCCATTTTAGAATGAGGCTGTATCGTAACAAAATGTGGAAACAGTCAAGGGGTCTGAATACTTTCCGAATGCACTGTATTAAAGGTAGACACATCGGTTTGTTGTTTTTGACTAAAAGTAGCCAATCTAAATTAGATTATAAATACGGCATCCTAATCAGTGGTGGAAAAAGTACTCCATTGTCATACTTCAGTAAGAGTAAAGAAACCTTAATAGAAAATTACTCAATTAAAAGTGAAAGTCACCCAGTAAAATACTACTTGAGTAAAACTAAAAGTATTTGGTTTAAAAAATACTTAAGTATTAAAAGTAAATGGAATTGCTAAAATGTACTTATGTATCAAAAGTCAAGTATAAAGTATAAACTTCTTTATATTATGCAAGCCAGACGGCACAATTTTCTTGTTTTTATTTTATTTACGGATGGGGCACACTCCAACACTCATTTGTGTTTAGTGAGTCTGCCAGATCTGAGGCAGTAGGGATGACCAGGGATGTTGTCTTGATAAGTGTGTGAATTGGACCATTTTCCTGTCAAAATCTAACGAGTACTTTAGGGTGTCAGGGGAAATGTATGGAGTAGAAAGTACATTATTTTACATTAATATAAAGAACAGATACCCCCCCCCCCCAAATATTTTTTTTCACCTTAATTTAACCAAGTAGGCCAGTTGAGAACAAGTTCTCATTTACAACTGCGACCTGGCAAAGATAAAGCAAAGCAGTGCGACAAAAACAACAACACAGAGTTACACATGGAATAAACAAACGTACTGTCAATAACACAATGTAAAAATCTATGCACAATGTGTGCAAATGTAGTACGATTAGGGAGATAAGGAAATACATTGGCAATAGAGGTGAAATAATTAGAATTTAGCATTAACACTGGAGTGATATATGTGCAGATGATGACTTCCAAGTAGAGATACTGGGGTGCAAAAGAGTAACAACAACAAAAATAACAATATGGGGATGAGGTAGTTGGGTGGGCTATTTCCAGATGGGCTGTGTTCAGGTACAGTGATCAGTGAGCTGCTCTGACAGCTGATGCTTAAAGTTAGAGAGGGAGATATAAGTCTCCAACTTCAGTGATTTTTGCAGTTCGTTCCAGTCATTGGCAGCAGATAACTGGAAGGAAAGGCGGCCAAAGGAAGTGTTGGCTTTGGGGATAACCAGTGAAATATACCTGCTGGAGCGCGTGCTACGGGTGGGTGCTGCTATGGCGGCCAGTGAGCTAAGATAAGGCGGGGCTTCACCTAGCAAAGACTTATAGATGACCTGGAGCCAGTGGGTTTGGTGACGAATATGAAGCAAGGGTCAGCTCTTCAAGGCATACCAGGATAGGGTAATGGTGGGTAGTATATGGGGCTTTGGTCCCCACAAAAGATGCAAGTGGCACTGTGATAGACTACATCCAAATTGCTGAGTAGAGTGTTGCTAAAGCTTAAATTTGTAAATGTGACATAGATGAAAGCCAGTGGGTTCGGTAGGATAGTCCGTTTTACAGGGTATGTTTGGCAAGCATGAGTGAAGGAGGCTTTGTTGCAAAAAATAGGAAACTGATTTGCTGTTTGGGGTTTTAGGCTGGGTTTCTGTACAGCACTTTGAGAATCAGCTGATGTAGGATAGGGCTATATAAATATGTTTGATTTGATTTGATTTGAATTTGATTCTAGATTCAACTTTGGATTGGAGATGATTAATGTGAGTCTGGAAGGAGAGTTTACAGTCTAACCAGACACCTAGGTATTTGTAGTTGTCCACATATTCTAAGTCAGAACCGTCCAGAGTAGTGATGCTCATCGGGTTGGCAGAGATCGGTTGAAGAGCATGCATTTAGCTTTATTAGCATTTAAAAGCAGTTGGAGGCCACAGAAGGGGTGTTGTATGGCATTGAAGCTCGTTTGGAAGTTTGTTAGCACAGTGTCCAAAGAAGGGCATATATACAGAATGGTGTCGTCTGCGTAGAGATGGATCAGAGAATCACCTGCAGCAAGAGCGACATCATTGATATATAAGTAGTACTTAAAATTATTTCATTCAGAGGAATTCAGAGGAAGAGGAGAATGTTTGCTGCATTATTGGAGTTGTGTTTACTATGCTCTTTTCAGGGACACTGTGGACAGAATGGATTTTCAATGCAACAACTGCCTGCTAGCGGAGAACGATAGGACCAAGCTGTCACAGCTTGGCATTATTTTCTGGGGAAACCACAGCCACCTACCTTCTCCTTCTCTACACCTCAGGCTGGACGTCGTTCCATTCTTTGACTGACTGGCCAGTGCTTCACAGGGACCTTTCACCGGGGAAGTCTCCCCCGCCTGTGGAAAATGGACCAAAGCTTCAAGAGGACCTAGCGGATCACGCTATCAATCAATGGATACATGTCACTTTGAGAAGTCCAATCCAGACAGCTTCAACCCCCTGGCCTTGGAGGTTGCAGCGGCATCATCCTTTACCCTGTTTCCAACCCATGGGGATCCTACTGACCTTCTGAGCTCCTCTCTCATGGGATCGTGAAGGTGTTTGAGACTCCGGGCCCTTCATCAGCCACGATGGTCCATTGGGCCCCATCTCCCATTGGTCCTCAGGGGTCTCCTAAACCACCTCCACTGCAATTTTACCAGCTGTCATCAATGACAGCTCTATGGTGAGAAACATCTCGGTTCCCAGGGAAAGAACCCTGTGATATCCTGGAGCATGAGTACAGGACATTACAAGGCTGCTTCCTATCGTTCTACGACAGGTGCCATTGGCTTACGTTGTCGTGGTCCATGTGGGGTCAAACGACATTAGGAGGGCTGGCTCGGAACGGCTGAAACTGGATTTGATTCTAGCTCTGAAAGACTACAAAAACCATTATTTCATGCCTTGTACCATTGAAAGATTCAGCAGGCTACTGGCATTACACATCTGGCTAAAAGTCTACTGTAGTTCTGTTGACATAACTTTTATAGACAACTTTAACACATTTTGGAAACAGAAGATGATCTATTCTACAGGAATGTTGGAGTCTATACAAATCATGTTGGTGCCCGGACCCTGTGCACGCATTTCAAGGCCACGTTGAGACAAAAACTTTTCAGTGACCAAAGTTCTGCTCAGATAATCTCTAACGTTGTGTCGCTGAGTTGTCGTAGTGCTGCTGCAAATGTATATTGTCCCAGGGTCGTTGGCAGTCATAATGTAAATAACCTAATTTATGTTCGTCTAACTCCCCTGAATGCCTCTGTCAATCCAACAGCTATTGTCAGCAGTAATCATGCAAATATGATCCTGAGTTGTACTGTTAGCACTGAGATGGTTTGCTCTAGTCGGAAGTCCACTGGCACCCTGCAGCTCAAACATAAATATCCCTGTCATGTCTCCCTCTGACTCCCAGTAAAGCAGTAAAAGCAATCAAGCATCCAAGAAAAGTGCAAAAAATAATAAATAATAATATATAACATAATAATTTTAAATAATAGCCCACATTAACATATGTAGCCAAGGTTTATGAAATCGATAACTTGCTAGTAACAGATAACATTCATATATATCTCTGAAACTCACTTAGATAATACCTTTCATGATAAAGTGGTAGCAATAGATGGTTACAATATCTACAGAAGAAACAGACATGACAATGGGGGTGGTGTTGCTGTTTATATTCAGAGTCACATTCCTGTAAAACTTATAGAGGATACATATCAAATCATGTTGAAGTAATATGGTTAAAGGTTCACTTGCCTCACTTAAAGCCCATTCTGGTGGGAAGCTGATGTAGACCACCAAGTGCTAACAGTCAATATTTGGATAATGTGTGAATTCTTGATAATGTATGTGATATCAACAGAAAGGTATATTTTCTGGGTGACCTAAATATTGACTGGCTTTCATCAAGCTGTCCACTCAAGAAAAAGTTTCAAACTGTAACCAGTGCCTCATTTAACAGGATATTTACAAACATCACAGGAATTAAATCATCCGTGCATTGACCACATCTTTGCTAATTATGCAGAAATATGCTCTAAAGCAGTACCCACATCTATTGGATGTAGTGATTATAATATAGTAGCCATATCTATGAAACCCAAAGTTCCAAAGGCTGGGCCTAATATAGTGTACAAGAAATCATACAAGATTTATTGTAGTGATTCCTATGTTGAAGATGTAAATAATATTTGCTGGTCTGTGGTGTGAAATGAGGAGCAACCAGACGCTGCACTTGATGCATGAATGAAACAGATTGTTCCAGTGACTAATTACCATGAACCCATTAAGAATGTGACTGTAAAACCGGTTCAATCCCTGTGGTTTGATGAGAAATTGTATGGTTGAGAGGGATTTAATTTATTTTATTTAACTAGGCAATTCAGTTAAGAACAAATTCTTGTTTACAATGACAGCCTACCGGGGAACAGTGGGTTAACTGCCTTGTTCAGGGGCAGAACTACAGATTTTTACCTTGTCAGCTTGGGATTCAATCCAGCAACCTTTCGGTTACTGGCCCAACGCTCGAACCACTAGGCTACCTGCCGCCCCAGAACAAATTATTATTTACAATGACGGCCTACCCCGGCCAAACCCGGATGACACTGAGCCAATTGTACGCCGCCCTATGGGACGCCCAATCACGGCCGGATGTGATGCAGCCTGGATGAGGTCAAGTAAATGGCAAATAGTCTGGCTACACAGCTGATTGGCAAACATACTGCAAATTGAGAAATAATGTGACTAATCTAAACAATAACTATATAACTACTTCAATTACTTTTTAATTAACAACATTAGCATGACATGGCAACAACAAATGCTGAATGTACACATCCATGCATAACTGACCAAATATGAAAGATTGGCATTGTATTTTTTGTTCTGTAAAGTAAGTGTGTAAGAGGTGAAAAAATGATTACTGTCTATCAACAATGACAAGTCACCTGGGTCTGACAACTTGGATGGAAAATTACTGAGGATGAAAGCGGATTATATTGCCACTCCTATTTGCCATACCTTCATTCTAAGGCTGTCCCGACCCAAAACAATCTTGGTCGACCAAAGCCGTCTTGTGCACTTTATCTGTGCACTTTATCTTATTTGATTTGATTTGATGATTTGATTTGATCTAAATATTCTGTACTTTCGACTAATCGATTGATCGACATTTGAAAAGGTTTATTTTTACATATATAGCCACACCCTATGTGTTTTAATGAAATCAACTTCATGCATTGAGCTTGTCTGATGCGTTAAGCCTCTGTTTGATGAAATAAGACACAAATTACTCAAGATGGAACCAGAGATCAAGATAACCAAAAGAAAAAAACTTAACCTGACCCAACCATCCTCCTCCCGCTATTGCTGGCTTTTGCAGATTCTGCTGTTACTCTCCTGAAATTGCTGGTAATAGGACCACACGTGGAGTCGCAAACCTTTCTCACATTGAATGCCACTTTATCTGACTATTTCTACCAAGCTGCGCGGCAGTTATGGTTTTCATATGCCCATTTTCGTGGAACAGTTTCATTTAATGTATAATAATGTCTTCGAATCTCAAAATCACATTGGCTACGCTGTCACACCCTTATCTGCTTCACCTGTCCTTGTGATTGTCTCCACCCCCTCCAGGTGTCGCTTACTTTCCCCAGTGAATATATCCCTGTGTTTCCTGTCTCTCTGTGCCAGTTCATCTCATCTTGTCAAGTCAACCATTGTTTTTTCCCAAGCTCCTGCTTTTTTATATTCTCTGTTTTGCTAGTCCTGTCGGTTTTGACCCTTAATGACTCTGAACCCGCTTGCCCTGACTCTGAACCCGCTTGCCCTGACTCTGAACCCGCTTGACCTGACTCTGAACCCGCTTGACCTGACTCTGAACCCGCTTGCCCTGACTCTGAACCCGCTTGCCCTGACTCTGAACCCGCTTGCCCTGACTCTGAACCCGCTTGCCCTGACACTGAACCCGCTTGCCCTGACTCTGAACCCGCTTGCCCTGACTCTGAACCCGCTTGCCCTGACTCTGAACCCGCTTGCCCTGACTCTGAACCCCCTTGCCCTGACTCTGAACCCGCTTGCCCTGACTCTGAACCCGCTTTCCCTGACCTTGAACCTGCCTGCCACTCTGTACCTCCTGGACTCTGACCTTGTTATGATCTTTTGCCTGTCCATGACCATTCTCCTGCCTGCCCCTTGGACACTAATAAATATCAGAGACTCAAACCATCTGCCTCCCGTGTCTGCATCTGGGTCTCACCCTGTGCCTGTACATATGCATGGCCTGTCTGCAACAAACTTGAAACATTGTATCAACTATTAACTTGGGTCCAGCCCAAAGCTCACGCTAGCAAACTTGCAGTATTGCATAAAATATTCAGGGCCCTCAGAGTTTCCCGTGCCAGTTAGCTTGGGACAGACACAGCTGTAGACTATTTGCGAAAGGGATAAGAAGTAATTAGGTGGGCCTATTTTATGATGTTTTCACTGGATCATAGCATTACATTTTTGTCTTTCTCGCTGAGTGGTTATTGAAAGGGAGAGAGCTGGAAAGATTTTTCAAATACATTGAGGAACTATTGTCATTCTCAATGGATGTAAAAACAGACTTTGTTAGCTTGCTGTTTGAGGTGAAGAAAACATTACTTTGAGAAGCTACACAGCTCATTAGTGGTGGTGCGTTAAGCCAATCAGAAATACTATCAGATCCCCAAATGTGCACATTTATACGCTTATATTTGTGCACAGGCCAGGTAGCCTATAGGCCAACTTCTATGCATAATCAGTTGTGTGTCCTTACTCAACATTGACAGGAGCCTTCCAAACAAAATAAAATGACTAAATTGACAAATAAACCAAAACATATTTCTCACAGGTGTAGCATACAGTAGGTTGTGCACTCTGCAAAACACGTGTCCACTCTGACAATGAGAACGGTAAAACAATGCAATAATAATATATTGAATTATAGAAATTATAATTATAGGAATTAACAACAAATGTACTACTGGTGATACATGTCATGGGGAATTGATAGACTAACAATCAAATAGAAACAATTCACACAATCAATGTATGAAACAATGAATGTGCAAAAATTGTTTGACCAGTCAACTAATTGGGGTGAGCCTTAATTCCTTCTAAACCTACAGGAAAGTGTGTGCCCTCAGGCCTGGCGGGAACCCAAGAAAAGCAACTGGCTCAAACAGCCGACCAATCAGCCTGTTACTAACCCTTAGTAATACTATTTCACAGTAAACAAATTAACAACAGACTTTCAGCACGCTTACAGGGAAGGGTACTCAACATATACGGAACAAAAATGACTGATTATTGGCCCAAATAAATTGATAAGAATATTGTGGGAGCTGTTTTGTTAGACTTCAGTCATAATCATAATCTGCTGATTTTTTCAATCTTTACTAATGATCTGCCACTGGCACTGAGTAAAACCTGCGTGTCTTTGATCACTCAATAGGATACACATCAGCTATCACAGCAAGTGAAATCACTGCAACGCTTAACAAAGAGCTGCAGTCAGTTTTAGAAATGGTGGCAAGAAATAAACATACAAAAATGAAGAGCATTGTATTTGGGACAAATCATTCACTAAACCCTAAACCTCAACTGAATCTTGTAATGAATAATGTCGAAATTGAGCAAGTTGAGGAGACTAAACTGCTTGGTGTAACCCTGGATTGTAAACAATCATGGTCAAAACATATTGGTGCAATGGTAACACAAGATGGGGAGAAGTCTGTCTGTAATAAAGCGCAGCTATGCTTTCCTGACAAGTCCTACAGGCCCGAGTTTTGTCGCACCTGGACTACTGCCCATTCACATGATCAAGTCCCACAAAGAGTAACATCGGCAAATCACAGTTGGCATAGAACAGAGCCCTTAAATGTATACAGAGAGCTAAAATCAATAACAGGCATGTCAATCTCTCCTGGCTCAAAGTAGAGGAGTGATTGACTGCATCACTACTTGTCTTTCTGAGAGGTATTGACATGTTGAAAGCACCAAGCTGTCTTTTTAAACAACTAGCACACAGCTCGGACACCATGCATACATACCCCACAAGACATGCCACCAGAGGTCTCTTCACAGTCCCCAATCCAGAACAGACTATGGGTGGAGCACAGTACTACATAGAGCCATGACTACATGGAACTCTATTCCACATAAAGTAATTCAAGCAAGCAGTAGAATCAGAAAAAAAGATAAAACTACACCTTATGGAACAGTGTGGACTGTGAAGTGGGTTGAGTCACTGACGTGATCCTGGTCCAGGTTGATGCCCCCCTTTGGATTCGTGCCATGGAGGAGATCTTCGTGGGCTATACTCGGCCTTGGATAGTAAATTGGTGGTTGAAGATATCCCTCTAGTGGTGTGGGGGCTGTGCTTTGGCAAAGTGGGTGGGGTTATATCCTGCCTGTTTGGCCCTGTCCGGGGGTATCATCGATCGGGGCCACAGTGTCTCCTGACCCCTCCTGTCTCAGACTCCAGTATTTATGCTGAAATAGTTTATGTGTCCGGGGGCTAGGGTCAGTTTGTTATATCTGGAGTATTTCTCCTGTCTTATTTGGTGTCCTGTCTGAATTTAAGTATTGAGGACCTGAGCCCTAGGACCATGCCTCAGGACTACCTGGCCTGATGACTTCTTGCTGTCCCCAGTCCCCCTGGTCGTGCTGCTGCTCCAGTTTCAACTGTTCTGCCTGCGGCTATGGAACCCTGACCTGTTCACCGAACGTGCTACCTGTCCCAGACATGCTGTTTTCAACACTCTAGAGACAGCAGGAGCGGTAGAGATACTCTTAATGATCGGCTATGAAAAGCCAACTGACATTTACTCCTGAGGTGCTGACCTGTTGCACCCTTGACAACTACTGTTATTATTATTATTTAATCCTGCTGGTCATCTATGAACATTTGAACATCTTGGCCATGTTCTGTTATAATCTCCACCCAGCACAGCCAGATGGGGACCCCGCCCCCTCATAGTCTGGTTCCTCTCTAGGTTTCTTCCTAGGTTCTGGCCTTTCTAGTGAGTTTTTCCTAGCCACTGTGCTTCTAAACCTGCATTGCTTGCTGTTTGGGGTTTTCGGCCGGGTTTCTGTACAGCACTTTGTGACATCAGCTGATGTAAGAAGTGCTTTATAAATACATTTGATTGATTCATTGATTGAAGAGACATACACACACAGGCACACACACCCATATAGGTCCCTTATCATTGTTTTTACTTTTTGGACATAGGAGGCCCGCAAAACACTTCGGCGGACCGTATAATACATTTCGAAGCAGAAAAAACCCTGGCAAGACCTCAGTTTCACACAGACATTACCTGCGCATGAGCAGGGGACCAAAACAGTGGAGAAGTTGAGCCTCACGCTTCAACGCTCTTAGTTGTTGAGGAAATGTATTCACTATGCCGTTTACTTTCTTCATCTACATCAGATTTCTGAGTCTACCTTTATGGTTGAAACATTTTCACACACACACACACACACACACACACACACACACACACACACACACACACACACACACACACACACACACACACACACACACACACACACACACACACACACACACACACACACACACACACACACACACACACACACACACACACACACACACACACACACACACACACACACACACACACACACACACACACACACACACACACACACACACACACACACACACACACACACACACACACACACACACACACACACACACACACACACACACACACACACACACACACACACACACACACACACACACACACACACACACACACACACACACACACACACACACACACACACACACACACACACACACACACACACACACACACACACACACACACACACACACACACACACACACACACACACACACACACACACACACACACACACACACACACACACACACACACACACACACACACACACACACACACACACACACACACACACACACACACACACACACACACACACACACACACACACACACACACACACACACACACACACACACACACACACACACACACACACACACACACACACACACACACACACACACACTTTCGCATTCTGCCCTTTAGCATTCACCACTACATGTCGCTTTTTTGTTCTTCAGAATCCAAAGTAAGCCATAGCAGAACTAGGACATGTACTGTAGTAGTGGGGTGTAAGGATTACTCCTGCCTCCCCCAGGTTTCACAGCTCTTCACCACCACCTGTTCTTCAGCCCACGTCCACAGAGAGATGGAGTGAATGAGAGAGGAGAGCAGGAGAGGGACAGATGGTGCTGGGGCCTAGAGGAGGACCGAATTGAAACAAGTGGCCTCCATTCTCCCACCTATCCTCCTCTCCAACCCACAGACAGTACCAGTGGGTCCCTCCCTTCAGTGGCTTGTTAATGGGGTGGCCCTGCTAAGGCATTACTGGGGGTTCCTATTATGAGAAGAGCATGACTTAAGCTATGTCCAAAATGTTTGAGTGTGTGTGTGTTTGTGTGTGTGTGTTACCCCTGCAGCATGGTAGGTAAAGATGAAATTGACAGCATCAAGGAGAACATGTCTAATCACATTTACAACCACAGAATCTGAGTGATCCACAGTTCATAGGCAATCATCAGGATGGCTTACAGTCTTCATACACACAATTTCATAGTCATACCATTGATCAACTTACAGGCTGTATCTGTAATCTATTTTTTATCTTTGGGCAGAATATATCCCGAGTGGTGCAGCGGTCTAAGGCTCTGCATTTCAGTACTAGAGGTGTCGCTACAGACACCCTGGTTTGAATCCAGGCTGTATCACAACCGGCTGTGATTGGGTGGCGCACAATTGGCCTAGCGTCGTCAGTGTTCGGCTGGGGTAGGCCGTTATTGTAAATAATAATTTGTTCTTAACTGACTTGCCTGGTTAAATCAAATGTTTATGCAGCAGACAGAGGATGTATGCACACTCTCTCATTTCTGCAGGAGAGCAATTTTCTCCCTTAAATAGTAGATCAAATTGTTATCCATTAAAGAGTGGAGAATGATATTCCCACTCAAAATGCAACGGCATAACTCTCCCCAAATATTATTTTTTTGTCACGTGCCGAATACAACAGGTTCACCTTACAGTGAAATGCTTACTTACGATCCCCTAACCAAACAATGCAGTTTAAAAAAATACATGGATAAGAATAAGAGATAAAAGTAACAAGTAATTAAAGAGCAGCAGTAAAATAACAATGGTGAAACTATATAGAGGTGGGGGTACCAATACAGAGTCAATATGCGGGGGTAGAATGTACATGTAGGTAGAGTTATTAAAGTGACTATGCATAGATGACAACAGAGCGTAGCAGTGGTGTAAAGAAGGGGAGAGGGGAGAGGGGGGAGGGGGGCAATGCAAATGGTCTGGGTAGCCATTTGACTAGATGTTCAGGAGACTTATGGCTTGGGGGTAGAATGTGTTTAGAAGTCTATTGGACCTAGACTTGGCACTCCGGTTCCGCTTGCCGTGCAGTAGCAGAGAGAACAGTCTATGACTAGGGTGGCTGGAGTCTTTGAATTTTTAGGGCCTTCCTCTGACACCGGCTGGTATAGAGGTCCTGGATGGCAGGAAGCTTGGCCCCAGTGATGCACTGGTTCGATGGGAGACTGAAACTGTGGTGACAGGGTAAACCAAAACCACTAGATAAGAGGCTAACCACTGAAAAATATGACTAGGGACTGAAATATGATGCACAGATAGATTACGGATTAATATGAATGAAAAGGTTAAATTAATCGGAGTAACCTTCTTGAATAGTACTCCTCATCCTCAATCACATCATCTAACAGCACTCTTAACCTCCTACTTTAGGCTGAACTTTTTCAAACGATCATGAAGTCAAAGTCAAAGCTAAACCCTGGCTGTGTGTAGAATCTAACATCTTATGACAGGATCCCTTGATGGCCCTCCATAACTATGGACAATACACCATTTTTTCCTGGCCCTACAAACTCATTAGGGTCAATGTCAGTGGCTCCGGCTAATGCGCTTGACAGGAACCTAGTTCCGACAGAAGTCCTCTCCTCCCACTCCATTCAGCCATAGTGAGGAGTAGGCAGAGGAGGGAGAGCTCTCTCCAACACTACGTAGGATCAGCACGAGACTTCACATCAACTCCATCACACCATCTTAAAAACTTTTACTGCAGTGGGCTAAATCAGAGTCACATAGAGTGCTTCTTTGTAGTCTTAAACAAATCTACTTTCAAACAAAAGTATACAGCTCACACTCATGGTTATGGGCTTTAAAAAAGAAGACACGTGTACCATGTCAGTTATTGAGTAGAAATGTATTTCATTTTGAGTTTGCACCCAAATACTACACTTTATATACATCACAGAAGACTGAAATATAACAAAATCTTTGATATAGAAATAACGGATTTTCAGCGTAAAAAAAAACAAACATTTATTAATTATGAGATTATTAACTATTTTAGTAGCATTCCACCCATAAGGCCACTAGGTCATTTGACTGCATGAGAGGACTACCCTTCCTTTCCAGAGCTTGCCGAATGAAACAAAATAATCATGAATAGACATGTACCAAAGTTAGAACACACAAAGACAAACAAATGCTAAATGGGAGACTTTATGACAACTTTCAAACACATTGCTATGAAATGTTTGCTTTGTTGGAAAAGTGCCTGTGCGTTTACACAGGCAGTGTCACGGCCGTCGTAAGAAGTGGACCAAGGTGCAGGGTGGTGAGCGTACATTTTCCTTTTTATTTTGGAATAACACCAACAAAACAAGAAACAAAATGAACAACCATGACACTTACAGTGCTTTAGTGCCACAAACAACATTAACTACCCACACTGAAGGAGGGAAAAAGGGCTACCTAAGTATGATTCCCAATCAGAGACAACGATAGACAGCTGTCCCTGATTGAGAACCATACCCAGCCAAAACATAGAAATAAAGAAACATAGATCCCAAAACATAGAATGCCCACCCCACTGTCACACAGGGCGTGACAGGCAGACACATTCTGATCTTTTGCCCAGTTATTAGTAAAAGAGCCGATCTGATTTGTCAAAAGGACAATTAGTGGAAAAATATCTCAGACTGGGATGCCTGTGGAAACACAGTTGGAGCATAGGTGAAAACAATTGCCTAATTTGACTAACTTTGGAACAAAATTACAAATAATCTAGTTAGAACAATAATCAAGCTTCAGTAGGGGCAGCAGATAGCCTGGTGGGTAGGAGCGTTGGGCCAGTAAGCTGTCGTTCTGCCCCTAAGCAAGGCAGTTAACCCACTGTTCCCTTGATGCAGATGATGTGGATGTGGATTAAGGCAGCCCCCCGCACCTCTCTGATTCAGAGGGGTTGGGTTAAATGCGGAAGACACATTTCAGTTGAAGACATTCGGTTGTACAACTGACTAGGTATCCCCCTATCCAGTAGTACTCACTGTAGCTTTGTAGGTAGCCAATGTCATACCAGATGGATTACTAATATGGAAATCAACATGGTGCATTGTAGGAATTATTGGTCTAAAAGATGTTAGAGCAGGTTAGGAGGCCATTAATTAATGATACTACCATCACAATCAGAGATGATTAAAATCACTGCTCCCGAACCTATCAATAATTCAATAAGGGGATAAACCAAAGCATCAAGTCACAGAAAACAAATCTTTTGACTATTGAATGACAATGATGAGTTCACAAGCAGCCTTCTTTTACCTGTCCCTCTCAAGAACCCAGGAACACTGAATCATAGAAATCACAGGTCTGAACAAATAGAACATTTAATCGTCCTAAGATGAAATACACATCTGATGACAAACGAGGGTGGGCTAAATGAGGGCCAACAATGAGGCAAGAGTACAAGGCAATCAGGCTGCCATAAGGCGTGAGAGAGGGGCCTGACATGATAAGACCCAACACTGAGCTTTACATTGTTCAAAAGGAGACTTTCACTTGGGGAGTCATTGAAAGCGATCGCACGTACTTATCAAGGCAAATTACCTAATCTCTACGACAGCCCCACAGTTCAGTGTAGAAGCTTCACCAAAGCCAAAGCATGACCAATATATGCCGCCCCAGCTGCCAGCCATGGGGGGTGGGGGGACAACCTAGCTACCGTAGAGAACCCTCTTATAACATCCTGGTATGAAGCCTGAACAGATGGGGGACGGGATCCCCAATAACTCTCTCATAATAGATACATAAACTACCTAACTCTGCATGCATATTGAATCTAGCCAAGAATAAACATACTTTTGTTGCTGTCATTTTCACCACCGGCATCATGCATCATTTATATTCGTACATACCATTTTTAAAGTTGTCCAACAGATTACAATAAAACTTACTTTTACCACTATGCAGTACATTTTGTTCTGTTCAGTTTCAAAGTTCAAAGCATTCCGAAACTGCCCTGACTTGTAGACAGAATTAAACTGTAGCCACTGATTTGATCAACCACACCGGCAGGATAACAATCATATTAACAGTCATGTAAAAACATTTTGGGGTGAATCAATAAGATCTTCCCCTCAAGCTCCTGTTTGTGACATTATTACCACTGTGAAGCAGTGGTTATAATTGTAAAGAGGTCATTAGCGGACAAACAGAGAGACAGAAGGCGATGGGCTCCATTTACCTTTTTCTGCTCCTCCAGTGCATGTCTCACAGGTTTCCTCCTCTGGTGCTGGTGCTGATGCTTGCTCCCCTCAGCTCCCAGTTCCATAGCAGGCTGAATGCCAGATATCCTCTCTCTTCCCTGCTCAGTCCCAACTCCACAATATCCACAACCCAATAATCCCTGAGGGGAAGGGAAATCCCAGATATTTCACATGTGATATCCTACTTCCTTCCCAGGTTGTCAATACGGATACACCACTTCTCCAAAAGAATGATCACATCCGATACCTCCCAAAGGATTCTGGGGCTCTGGCGGAAAAAGGTCAACAATAGTTCTGCTTCTTCAGTCTCAACCCAGAGGGAATGGGCCACGGGACTGACCGGAGAGACTGGGTCCCAGGGGCCGCTGGTCTCTGAATCATGGTGGTTAGTTAGGGATGCAGCCTGCAGCAACGATGCACTGCCTTCATTGGAAGTGATAGGATTTAACACAGTGATAATGAAATCTGATAAGCATGGTTCAGTCCAAGGGGGTCCAAGTGTCCCATCATGCTTGATCTGAGCGAAGAGCTTGAGTTACCCACCATGTACCCAGTTACCCACTATATCAAGTTTGGACACACAAACTCAATGGTTTTTCTTAATTTCCACTATTTTCAACATTGTAGAATAATAGCGAAGACATCAAACTATGAAATAACACATATAGAACCACGTAGTAACCAAAAAAGTGACCTGGAAAGCTTTTCCAACAGTCTTGAAGGAGTTCCCAAATATGCTAAGCACTTGTTGGCTGCTTTTCCTTCACTCTGTGGTCCAACTCATCCCAAACCATCTCAATTGTGGAGGCCAGGTCATCTGATGCAGCACTCCATCACTCTCCTTCTTGGTAAAATAGCCCTTACACAGCCTGGAGGTGTGTTGGGTCATTGTCCTGTTGTAAAACAAATGATAGTCCCACTGAGAGCAAACCAGATGGGATGGCGTATTGCTGCATAATGCTGTGGCAGCCATGCTGGTTATGTGTGCCTTGAATTTGAAATAAATCACCAACAGTGTCACCAGCAAAGCACCCCCAAACCATCACACCTCCTCCTCCATGCTTCACGGTGGGAATTACACATGTGGAGATCATCCGTTCACCTACTCTGCGTGCAATGGAGTGCGTAACTCGCTGCAGGGAAGTCAGGCGCAGGAGAGCAGAAATGGGTAGCAAACGGGGCGAACAAAAACACGGCACTCAGAAAACGAAACACACCCGGGTTACAAGACAAAACAAATGGAAATGAAAGTTGGATCGGCGATGGCTAGAAGACCGGTGACGTCGACCGCCGAACGCCACCCAAACAAGGAGAGGGACCAACCTCGGCGGCAGTCGTGACCCTGCGTATCTCAAAGAAACGGCGGTTGGAACCAGAAATCTAAAATTTTTATTCATTAGACCAAAGCTCAGATTTGCTCATGTTTCTTGGTCCAAGCAAGACTCTTCTTTTCATTGATGTCCTTTAGTAGTGGTTTCTTTGCAGTAATTCGAAGGACTGGTTCTTGCAGTCTTCTCTGAACAGTTGATGTTGAGATGTGTCTGTACTTGAACTCTGTGAAGCAATTATTTGGGCAATTTCTCAGGCTGGTAACTCAAATGAACTTGTCCTCTGCAGCAGAGGTAACTCTGGGTCTTCCTTTCCCTTCCTTTCCAGTCGTCATGAGAGCCAGTTTCATCATAACGCTTGATATTTTTGGCGACTACACTTGAAGAAACTTTCAAAGTTATTGACATTTTCCTGATTGACTGACTTTCATGTTGTTTAGTAATGATGGACTGTCGTTTCTCTTTGCTTATTTGAGCTGTTCTTGCCATAACATGGACTGGGTCTTTTACCAAATAGGGCTATCTTCTGTATACCACCCATACCTTGTCACAACACAACTGATTGGCACAAACACATTAAAAAGGAAAGAAATTCCACAAATGATCTTTTAACAAGGCACACCTGTTAATTGAAATGCATTCCAGGTGACTACCCCATGAAGCTGGTTGAGAGAATGCCAAGAGTGTGCAAAGCTTCATCAAGGCAAAGTGTGTCTACTTTGAAGAATCTCAAAAATAAAATATATTTTGATTTGTTTAACACTTTTTTGGTTACTACATGTTTCCATATGTGTTATTTAATAGTTTAGACATACATTTCTAGTAAAATAGTCAAATGAAGAAAAGCCCTTTAATGAGTATATATATATATATATATGCAAGGCTGCATTAAATTGATACATCATTGTCATCATCATTCTCATTATGATCGTTTGGGAACACCGATGATTTTTAAAACACTGTAAAACTATCACTCTCACTTAACTAAAGAAACCCAAATAGGCTACATACTACAGTAGTTATAAACATATTTCAAGTTTAACCATTAGACTTAGCCTACAATATGAATATAGAATGCGACTGACTGAAACCGCGATGTAAAAAATACAAAATAAAAAATTATACGAATGCATCTAAATTAGCTTAGTCCATCTAACATGATATCATATAACTGTATGGGGGAAAGAATGGTCAAATATAAAATACTCACCCAAATAAAATGTTTTTTTTGTGTGCAGAATATCCATGCACAGAGGCTACAAATTGGTTACTCCGTGTGCACACCGTACACCAGCACAGACCACACTTTCAATTCCCATCCCCACAGAGAGCGCTTCTTTTCAATAGTTTTTTTTTGGACACTGCTTTCTTGTCCCAGTGTTAAAGCTCATTCCCATTGAAACTTTTAGGAATGAATTTTCTGCCATCTAGTGTGAAGAAATGGAACATCTCTTATTAGTCATTCCACCCATGATTGCATGTTCCCTCAGTATCTTACAGTGAGTTCCACTGTGCAGAGCGAGCACCAAAGACTTTAGATTTTTATTCTGAGCTTGTATACAGTGCCAAGCCATTCCAACAAACAAACAACAATTCCTATGAATACTGATGATAAACAGTCTATTATATCTTATCACTTACCCTGTCACTTGCTGTGAAGGGTGTGGCTGATGAAGTCACCGTGGTGGATGCTATAGAGGACTGCATGGAGAGGAGCTGGACATGCAGCAAGCCAGCCTCTTCCTGAAGACCTCAGCCGCCAGAGGTCAGCTATAGCCTGGCTCAGTCCCCGTGTGTGTGTGTGTGTGTGTGTGTGTGTGTGTGTGTGTGTGTGTGTGTGTGTGTGTGTGTGTGTGTGTGTGTGTGTGTGTGTGTGTGTGTGTGTGTGTGTGTGTGTGTGTGTGTGTGTGTGTGTGTGCGTGTGTGTGCGTGCGGGCGTGTGTGTGCGTGCGTGCGTGCGTGTGTGTGCGTGCGTGCGTGTGTGTGCGTGCGTGCGTGCGTGTGTGTGTGTGCGTGCTTGCATGTATGTGTGCTGACTCCTTTAAAATAATACAGTGATACAGCAGAACGATGGATGCTTTTTGTATTTCAAATTCTTGTGGGAAAGAGTGTCCAGAGTGACAAACTATGAAATCCCTAGATGTAAAAATGTGGAGTTTGGGATATTTTCCCACTTCGTTGTAACATATTGTAATATATCACGCTCTGTTCCTCTTATTCTACTCAGAAACAGCCAACTCCAAGCTGTGCGTCATCACTGCAGGCGTGCGTCAGAGGAAGGGGGAGAGTCGTCTGGATCTGGTCCAGAGGAACATTTAGGTGTTGAAACAGATCATCCCTCCACTGGCCCAGCACAGTCCTGACGCCATCCCCCTGGTCATATAAACCCCTATTAACTCACTACACCATGTCCACTTCTTATATTCGTATAGGGAGAAGTGAGTAGGATATTATCAGACTGATGAGAAGAGTCAATTCAAACTTAGTTACATTACTTATTTTCGCTAAGTACAGTGCCTTGCGAAAGTATTCCGCCCCCTTGAACTTTGCGACCTTTTGCCAAATTTCAGGCTTCAAACATAAAGATATGAAACTGTATTTTTTTGTGAAGAATCAACAACAAGTGGGACACAATCATGAAGTGGAACGACATTTATTGGATATTTCAAACTTTTTTAACAAATCAAAAACTGAAAAATTGGGCGTGCAAAATTATTCAGCCCCCTTAAGTTAATACTTTATAGCGCCACCTTTTGCTGCGATTACAGCTGTAAGTCGCTTGGGGTATGTCTCTATCAGTTTTGCACATCGAGAGACTGACATTTTTTCCCATTCCTCCTTGCAAAACAGCTCTAGCTCAGTGAGGTTGGATGGAGAGCATTTGTGAACAGCAGTTTTCAGTTTTTTCCACAGATTCTCGATTGGATTCAGGTCTGGACTTTGACTTGGCCATTCTAACACCTGGATATGTTTATTTTTTAACCATTCCATTGTAGATTTTGCTTTATGTTTTGGATCATTGTCTTGTTGGAAGACAAATCTCCGACCCAGTCTCAGGTCTTTTGCAGACTCCATCAGGTTTTCTTCCAGAATGGTCCTGTATTTGGCTCCATCCATCTTCCCATCAATTTTAACCATCTTCCCTGTCCCTGCTGAAGAAAAGCAGGCCCAAACCATGATGCTGCCACCACCATGTTTGACAGTGGGGATGGTGTGGTCAGGGTGATGAGCTGTGTTGCTTTTACGCCAAACATAACGTTTTGCATTGTTGCCAAAAAGTTCAATTTTGGTTTCATCTGACCAGAGCACCTTCTTCCACATGTTTGGTGTGTCTCCCAGGTGGCTTGTGGCAAACTTTAAACAACACTTTTTATGGATATATTTAAGAAATGGCTTTCTTCTTGCCACTCTTCCATAAAGGCCAGATTTGTGCAATATACGACTGATTGTTGTCCTATGGACAGAGTCTCCCACCTCAGCTGTAGATCTCTGCAGTTCATCCAGAGTGATCATGGGCCTCTTGGCTGCATCTCTGATCAGTCTTCTCCTTGTATGAGCTGAAAGTTTAGAGGGACGGCCAGGTCTTGGTAGATTTGCAGTGGTCTGATACTCCTTCCATTTCAATATTATTGCTTGCACAGTGCGCCTTGGGATGTTTAAAGCTTGGGAAATCTTTTTGTATCCAAATCCGGCTTTAAACTTCTTCACAACAGTATCTCGGATCGGCCTGGTGTGTTCCTTGTTCTTCATGATGCTCTCTGTGCTTTTAACGGACCTTTGAGACTATCACAGCGCAGGTGCATTTATACGGAGACTTGATTACACACAGGTGGATTGTATTTATCATCATTAGTCATTTAGGTCAACATTGGATCATTCAGAGATCCTCACTGAACTTCTGGAGAGAGTTTGCTGCACTGAAAGTAAAGGGGCTGAATAATTTTGCACACCCAATTTTTCAGTTTTTGATTTGTTAAAAAAGTTTGAAATATCCAATAAATGTCTTTCCAATTCATGATTGTGTCCCACTTGTTGTTGATTCTTCACAAAAAAATACAGTTTTATATCTTTATGTTTGAAGCCTGAAATGTGGCAAAAGGTCGCAAAGTTCAAGGGGGCCGAATACTTTCGCAAGGCACTGTAAATGTTTCTTCCTAGCGTGGATAAACCCTGTCCAATAGTAATTGAGCATATATATATTTGTTTCTAACCCTGGCTGGTGGCTAACCCGATGGTACTGAACTCTGTGGCACTCTGGTGGATGTGCTGACCTATGTGGCATGGAGGCTGAGTGGGTTCCTTCAGAACAGGGTCAGCAGAACCAATCTGGACTCAGCACGGTTCCCCTACTTGATGGGGGAGAGACTGCAGATCCACTCTAGCTGTGTCCAGGGACACATCATAGGAGAGCACGGGGACTCCAGTGGTGAGACACTCCCCTGTATTAGGTCGAAAACAGCATCACAATCAATCCATCCAAAAAATATACATCACCCGAGAGCTAGAGGCTGGGCAGGATTCAGAGGGCTGGGCAGATGTTTGGCCACTCCATTACCCGCAGTATTAGACTTAAAATTAATCATCCAGCGATCATACACTGTTTACCAGGGGGCAGAGCTACCGACGTTAAGGATAATCTGAAGATGATGCTGGCTAAAGCTAAAACTGGTGAGTGTAGAGAGTATAGAGATATTGTTATCCACGTCGGCACCAACAATGTTAGGATGAAACAGTCACCAAGCGCAACATAGCTTCAGCGTGTAAATCAGCTACAAAGATGTGTCGGCATCGAGTAATTGTCTATGGCCCCCTCCCAGTTAGGGGGAGTGATGAGCTCTACAGCAGTCACACACCTCAATCGCTGGTTGAAAACTGTTTTCTGACCCTCCCAAAATATAGAATTTGTAGATAATTGGCTCTCTTTCTGGGACTGACCTCTTTCACCCCGCATCCTGGCCCCCTCCGCAGTACATCTCCTCTTTTCGCTGGTTGAAAACTGTTGGCTGCTCCCTCCCAAAACCCCTACAAATTTGTAGATAATTGCTCTCTTTCTTGATCGCCCACAAACAGGACCAAGCCTGGCCTGTTGAGGAGTGACAGACTCCATCCTAGCTGGAGGGGGGCTCTCATCTTATCTACGAACATAGACAGGGCTCTAACTCCTCTAGCTTCACAATGAGATAGGGTGTAGGCCAGGCAGCAGGCTGTTAGCCAGCCTGCCAGCTTAGTGGAGTCTGCCACTAGCACAGTCAGTGTAGTCAGCTCAGCTATCCCCATTGAGACCGTGTCTGTGCCACGACCTAGGTTGGGCAAAACTAAACATGAAGGTGTTCGCCTTAGCAATCTCACTGGAATAAAGACCTCATCCATTCCTGACATTATTGAAAGAGATTGTGATACCACACATCTCAAATTAGGGCTACTTAATGTTAGATCCCTTACTTTCAAGGCAGTTATAGTCAATTAACTAATCACTGACCATAATCTTGATGTGATTGGCTTGACTGGAACATGGCTTAAACCTGATGAATGTACTGTGTTAAATGAGGCCTCACCCGCTGGTTATACTAGTGACCATATCCCCTGCGCATCCCGCAAAGGTGTTGCTAACATTTATGATAGTAAATTTAAATTTACAAAAAATCCCCCGACATTTTCGTCTTTTGAGCTTCCAGTCATGAAATCTATGCAGCCTACTCAATCACTTTATATAGCTACTGTTTACAGGCCTCCTGGGCCATATACAGCGTTCCTCACCGAGTTCCCTGAATTCCTATCGGACCTTGTAGTCACGGCAGATAATATACAAATTTTTGGTGACTTTAATATTCACATGGAAAAGTCCACAGACCCACTCCTAAAGGCGTTCGGCGCCATCATTGACACAGTGGGTTTTGTCCAACATGTCTCCGGACCTACTTACTGACACAATCATACTCTGGACCTAGTTTTGTCCCGTGGAATAAATGTTGTGGATTTTAATGTTTTTCCACATAATCGTGGACTATCGGACCACCATTACGTTTGCAATCGCAACAAATAATCTGCTCAGACCCCAACCAAGGATCATCAAAAGTCGTGCTATAAATTCTCAGACAACACAAAGATTCCTAGATGCCCTTCCAGACTCCCTCCACCTACCGAAGGACGTCAGAGTACAAAAATCAGTTAACCGTCTAACTGAGGAACTCAATTTAACCTTGCGCAATACCCTAGATGCAGTCGTAGCCCTAAAAACAAAAAACATTTGTCAACAGAAACTAGCTCCCTGGTATACAGAAAATAACCGAGCCCTGAAGCAAGCTTCCAGAAAATTGGAACGGAATTGGCGCTACACCAAACTGGAAGTCTTCCGACTAGCTTGGAAAGACAGTACCGTGCAGTATCGAAGAGCCCTCACTGCTGCTCGATCATCCTATTTTTCCAACTTATTTGAGGAAAATAAGAACAATCCTACATTTATTTTTGATACTGTCGCAAAGCTAACTAAAAAGAAGCATTCCCCAAGAGAGGATGGCTTTCACTTCAGCAGTGATAAATTCAGGAACTTCTTTGAGGAAAAGATCATGATCATTAGAAAGTAAATTATGGACTCCTCTTTAAATATGTGTATTCCTCCAAAGCTCAGTTGTTGTGAGTCTGCAGGACAACTGAGCTTTTTTTCTGAGTCTGCCAGGACCTAGGATCAAGGGAGACACTCAAGTTTTTTAGTACCATATCTCTTGGCATATTGATGAAAATAATCATGGCCTCTAAACCTTCAAGTTGCATACTGGACCCTATTCCAACTAAACTACCGAAAGAGCTGCTTCCTGTGCTTGTCCTTGTCCTATGTTTATCATAACAGATGGCTCTCTATCCACCGGATGTGTACCAAACTCATTAAAAGTGGCAGTAATAAAGCCTATCTTGAAAAAGCCAAACCTTGACCCAGAAAATAAAAACTATTGGCCTATATAGAATCTCCCATTCCTCTCAAAAAAAATTAAAAGCTGTTGCGCAGCAACTCACTGCCTTCCTGAAGACAAACAATGTATGCGAAATGCTTCAGTCTGGTTTTAGACCACATCACAGCACTGAGACTGCACTTGTGAAGGTGGTAAATTACCTTTTAATGGCGTCAGACCGAGGCTCTGCATCTGTCCTCGTGCTCCTAGGCCTTAGTGCTGCTTTTGATACCATCGATCACCACATTCTTTTGGAGAGATTGGAAACCCAAATTGGTCTACACGGTCAAGTTCTGGCCTGGTTTAGATCGTAACTGTCAGAAAGATATCAGTTTGTCTCTGTGGATGGTTTGTCCTCTGACAAATCAACTGTAAATGTCGGTGTTCCTCAAGGCTCCGTTTTAGGACCACTATTGTTTTCACTATATATTTTACCGCTTTCATTGCTATGCGGATGACACACAGCTGTACATTTCAATGAAACATGGTGGAGCCCCAAAATTGCCCTCCCTGGAAGCCTGTGTTTCAGACACAAGGAAGTGGATGGCTGCAAATGTTCTATTTTTAAACTCAGACAAAACAGAGATGCTTGTTCTTGGTCCCAAGAAACAAAGAGATCTTTTGTTGAATCTGACAATTAATGTTGATGGTTGTACGGTCGTCTCAAATAAAACAGTGAAGGACCTCGGCGTTACTCTGGACCCTGATCTCTCACTAACATATCAAGACTGTTTCAAGGACAGATTTTTTCCCATCTACGTAACGTTGCAAAAATCAGAAACTTTCTCTCCAAAAATGATGCAGAAATATTAATCCATGCTTTTGTCACTTCTAGGTTAGACTACTGCAATGCTCTACTTTTCGGTTACCCGGATAAAGCACTAAATAAACTTCAGTTAGTGCTAAACATGGCTGCCAGAATCTTGACTAGAACAAAAAAATGTAATCATATTACTCCAGTGCTAGCCTCTCTACACTGGCTTCCGGTTAAGGCAAGGGTTGATTTCAAGGTTTTACTGCTAACCTACAAATCATTACATGGTCTTGCTCCTACCTATCTTTACGATTTGGTCCTGCCGTACATGCCTACACGTACGCTACGGTCACCAGACGCAGGCCTCCTTACTGTCCCTAGAATTTCTAAGCAAACAGCTGGAGGCCTGGCTTTCTCCTATAGAGCCACATGTTAATGGAATGGTCTGTCTACCCATGTGAGAGACGCAAACTCGGTCTCAACCTTTAAGTCTTTATTGAAGACTCATCTCTTCAGTAGGTCCTATGATTGAGTGTAGGCTGGCCCAGGAGTGTGAAGGTGAACAGAAAGGCACTGGAGCAACGAACCGCCCTTGCTGTCTCTGCCTTGCCGGTTCCCCTCTCTCCATTGGAATTCTCTGCCTCTAACCCTATTACAGGGGCTGAGTCACTGGCTTACTGGGGCTCTTCCATGCCGTCCCTAGGAGGGGTGCATCACTTGAGTGGGTTGAGTCACTGACGTGATCTTCCTGTCAGGGATGGCGCCCCCCCTTGGGTTGTGACGTGGTGGAGATCTTTGTGGGCTATACTCCGGCCTTGTCTCAGGATGGTAAGTTGGTGGTTGAAGATATAGTGGTGTGGGTGCTGTGCTTGGCAAAGTGGGTGGGGTTATATCCTGCCTGTTTGGCCCTGTCTGTCCGGGGGTATCGTCAGACGGGGCCACAGTGTCTCCCGACCCCTCCCGTCACAGCCTCCAGTATTTATGCTGCAGTAGTTTATGTGTCGGGGGGCTAGGGTCAGTCTGTTATATATGGAGTATTTATCCTGTCTTATCCGGTGTCGTGTGTGAATTTAAGTATGCTCTTTCTAATTCTTTCTTTCTTTCTCGGAGGACCTGAGCCCTAGGACCATGCCTCGGGACTACCTGGCCTGATGACTCCTTGTGGACCCAGTCCACCTAGCCGTGCTGCTGCTCCAGTTTCAACTGTTCTGCCTGTGGCTATGGAACCCTGACCTGTTCACCAGACGTGCTACCTGTCCCAGACCTGCTGTTTTCAACTCTCTAGAGACAGCAGGAGTGGTAGAGATACTCTTAATGATTGGCTATGAAAAGCCAACTGACATTTACTCCTGAGGTGCTGACGTGTTGCTCCCTCGACAACCACTGTTATTATTATTATTTGACTCTGCTGGTCATCTATGAACGTTTGAAAATCTTGGCCATGTTGTGTTATAATCTCCACCTGGCACAGCCAGAAGAGGACTGGCCACCCCTCATAGCCTGGTTTCTTCCTCGGTTCTGGCCTTTCTAGGGAGAGGATCAGCATTGTCCCTGTCAAAAGTAAATGTGTATCACCAATTAATCTCTAGAAACATGGGCATAGATTACAGTTAGAGCAAGTCAGTATTATCTTGAGTCTGTATACACACTCAAGTGTAAAATGTCTCTTCAGTGCTTACGGGGTGATTCACCTGAAGGGGCACACCCCCTGGGTCATTGGTCTGAGTGTGTCCAGCCTAGCACAGGTCAAACTGAAGAACCTCAGCACCATTCACCCTGTGTCCACCCTCGTCAAGGTGGGTAGATCTGGAAAGAGCATACAGAAAAATATTACAGCGTTAATCTTTTTTTATTTTTTACATTGTGTGTATTGTGATGTATTTTCTGTACAGTATGTGTGTTCGTGTGTGTGTGTTTCCCAGGGCATGTGTGGGATAGAGGAGGAGGTGTTCTCACCCAGGCCCTGAGGGAGACAGAGGTTCAGGGGCGGCCGGAGAGGGCGTGGCTCCTAGGACAAACCAACAGCGAGCTGAGCCTCTGAGCCACGGAGCTCCAGGACAAAGAATGAATCAAGCTCATACATTAGTTTACACTGAGGGTAACTGATGTTGTCATGTGTACAGTACCAATGTCTAAACACTCAACATGACCCATCAAGCTCATACATGTGATTTGTATATATTTGTGTTGTATCATCAATAGTGATGTCTGTATCGCAAATCAAATATACAGACTGCGTGTGATGAATAAAGAGTTATTGGAAACTGTTTTGCCCCATCTTCAATACATAAAGGAGGGTCATCAAATCATTGTTGTCCTTCTTACACATGAAGTAGCATGTTAGATGTATGTCCAGAAGGGGGCAGGATCCCACTTCCTGAGCAGGATTGGGTAGGTGGCAGCAAAGTGGCTTGAAGACAGACAGGGTGGGTAGGGAAGGTTCAGTAACCCTCTCCCCCTGGTCTCTTCTACTCTTCCTGACTCAGTATCAGCAAGCTCAGGATTTCTGATGGCTGTCTCTCTCCTCATATGGTCCATCTGTTTGTGGAGCATTAGTTCAGTGTTGATACAGTCCTAAAATATTTTGCATGTCAGGAGACAAGTTTTCAAGAAGCAAAATGTCACCAGCCACATCGTCATGATGATGTAAAATTATTCATAGTTGGTGAAACTGCCACGTGTTTGTGATATTACAAAAACAAAGAAGTTACTTCAAACAACAAACAGTTTTGTCCCCAGCGGACTTCATTGCACGTGCCATAAATAGCAGTATATGTACTGAGACTTTTACAAACCACGATGCTAGATGCTCCTCTCCTCCACTTCATCAACATAACAAAAACAATCACGAAGGTGCTTGGGCAAACAGTGGCACCTATTCTCCCTTTACAGATTTCAACTTTAATCATGGGGACAAGTAGTGAATACCAGACGTGTTGTGTTGTCTAGGGGTTCTTAAAGTGGGGTCGGCAGAGGTACTGTCCACCGCCAGATATAAAATAATTTAAAATAATCATCTTTATTTTTTTAATAAATATTACTAACAGATTAAATGACTTTGGGCAAGGGATCTGTGGAGTAAGTTTACAGTGTGCAATACAACACATTATTATTCATCTACAATTTATGTTCTTAACCCTGGGCAACATGGGCCTGGGACGCTCAAAGGGATATTGATATTAAAGAACTCCACCAATTATACATTTTTCAATTAAATACTATTCCCCCCCAAATGTAACTTTATTTTTACATAAATGCACTGTAATTTACTCTTTAAAACGGCAAGCTTTTCTCTCTGCCTAATGTCATGTTTAGAATTACAGGATATTAGCTTTAAAGCCACAACAACAAAATATGAAAAAATTATTCAGGGACCCTCTCATAATCAGAACACAACTAGAGTTCGATAAAAATTGGCTACAGGGATTTTGACATCTGCAGCACATGGCTGGATGAACCAAGTCTCAGGTCCGGGAAAGAACATTTAGAAGGCCTGTCTCTTGGGAATTGGATAGAAAATGTTGCTGTTTTCAAGCAAATTGGGGCAGGACAAAATGTGTAGAATTGCAGGAAATTAGCTTGAAAACGGCAACATTTTCTCATAGTAAAACATCATAACAATAAAAATCCCTGTAGGCTATTTTTATCACACTCGAGTTGTGTTCTGATTATGAGGGGAGTCCCTGATGAATTTGCTAACACAAAAAAGGGTCCCGGCCCCAAAACTTTTGAGAACCCCTTGTGTAGTCAAAGTACTCTATATTACTCCTATAGTAACTGTGATATAATCTCTTTGACAATGCCAAGAACACTTAGGTCTAGGCTTAATAGAGATGGGTCGCCTGGAGTCACCACTAATGAAAATAAATGGACTTGAGATGTCCAGCTGGTTTCAACAACAATAAAACATATCCACAGTGATGAGTGGTAAGTTACAGTATATCTGTAATAGTGAGAGAGGAAACACCAGAAAGACTAACTTCTGAAAGTAGCCGTTGGCCGGTGTGTTAGCGACCAACTACTGGGTGTCTACGAACGGGGGAGAATCGATATGACATCCATCAGGGCCAGGACCAAGGCCAGCCTGACAAATCTCTCCTATCAATAGGCTGCCAGGACAGCACAGGGCCACAGTCACCCGTATCAAGAGCACCTATTAATCCATGGTGTTGTCAGTCAGGGGATAATTAATGAGTTAATCAGTCTGGCCCAGGGAAGACCGTGGGGGTGACATATACCTTCACCTCTATCCAAGGGATTATATTATTATTATGTACTGTACTTTCCTTAGTGTGCTTGACCACTTCTACAGTATACAACGTGAGGACAATGTACAGGACACGTGTCAAACTCATTCCACGGAGAGCAGAGTGTCTGCAGGTTTTTTGCTCCTCCCTTGTACTTGATCGCTGAATTATGATCACTAATTAGTAAGAAACTCCCAACACCTCGTTGTCTAGGGCTCAACTCAAAACCAGCCTGCAGACACTAGGCTCTCTGTGGAATGAGTTTGACACCCCTGGTGTACAGTATTAGGGACTATTTGCCATAATGATAATCAGACATTTCCCAGACACGTGGTAAAGAGCAATAGGTTTTAGAAATAATTTGGCAAATAAGAATTATTGATGATATGAAGAATTCACTAAGGTAAAATACAAAACAATTTATAGCTATTCAACAGGTAAAAATCTTGCAATTTTATTTGCATATAAAGGCAACTAAATTCATCAATTTAAAAAAGGTTCATAAACCAGGAAACTAAACAGGCATTTACAATGACAGAAGACTACCGTTGGCAACTTGTTTTGTGCTAGCAAGATAGCATTTTCACACAGTGCAAAAATCAGAGAAAAAAACAAAACAATTGTACTTTAGAGGGCATCCCAAATATTTTACAGCTGTTGAATATCGATACAAATCTTAAAGTGAGATGAAAATGCCTGATTTGCGCATGTTGAAAACTCACACAAGCACCGGCTCACAGGTACTCCATGGAAGATGGGGTCATTTGAGAATATGCAGCATCTGTTTCCAATTAACATCAAGTGAAAGTTTTCTTTACAGCTGATTATTCATAAGATGGGAATGAACGGTTTGATGTCAAACGGTACCACAAGACTGGCCAGTCAATCAATGAGCTTGACTAGAGAAAAACACGGCCAAGTTCAGTAGCCAAATGTGATCGAACGTTGCAGATAGGTCCACATAGCATATTTCTCTCTGAACGTTCCAAAACGTTGCGCCACAGATCAAGGGAGATGATGCACCAGTACACATAAAGCTCGTACACAAGTGTGAGAGCGCAAGAGATTCATCTATGCTGGGTATAGAATAATTGGACCAATTTCATACAAATGTCAACATACAATTTCATTTCAAAGGCTTAATTTTTAACAATACACAGGCCTTTAACAGAGACCAAATAACTTAAGTTACAATGCCAAATGCATGTTCAATCATCATCATGAGGTCAAGTATTGCTTATGTAAAGAGTCCTGTTACGGTCAGGCAGTGTACTTGCCTGTGAGGCAAGGCGCTTATCCATCTTCATAGAGGAAACAAAGAGAACCACAATACAGAAAACCAGCCACTTCAGCAAATGCAAGCAAATGGAAAATATGGAATATTTTACAAAGATCATTTCATTACCAGAATCTGATTTTCATGCATTTTTACAAGCAGTTTACAAAAGACAAATATCTTGAAGATTAGCATTTCGTACAACTGAATTTAAAAAAATGCTGGTTTATTTTCTACGATGCTCTATGCGTTGGGCAGGTCAAATACGATGGGGGGGTTTGTGGGCTGGAAACTGGCTGTACAGGTGGAGGAGTTGATGAAAGTTGTGCATCCATCCGTCATAATGCCGTACCCTGCAGACAGAGGACAAAGACATTAGACACCAGAGTCAAAACAGAGACAATAACAGGCACAGGATATCCCCAACTGATTCAGGATTAACTGCCATTCTTTAGAACAGTATCCATGTTAAGAAGCGTTTTGCCTGAAATCTGACGACTTCCTAACATGTATGTTCAGTCCTTTATAGAACCAGGACCATGGAGGTCAGAGCACAGAACACTCACCCTCATGGATGCCCCCAAAGGCGTGGAGCTTGGGTTGGACCCTCTGCTGTACTGTGTTCAGCAGCTCCACACAGCCCACTCTCTGCAGCTCCTTGGGAACCCAGTCCCGGAAACCTGTCCCAAACCACAACAATAGACTGATTAACACACTTGATTAACCTTTGCAAAAGACAAATGAACATAACGGAAATAAATTGAACATTATCGTCTTCAATCATAACATAGTGAGACAGGTCAGACAAACTAAGGGTGACAGTTTCCATATCTTAACGTTTTTGTATAAATGCACAGATAAACGCAAAGTTTTAGACACAATCTGTGAAGTTTGCCATTATCCTCAAGCACTTTATCAGGAAGTGAAACTCTCTGCGAGAGTAAATGGATGGAATATTTGAATAACTAATCTCAATGATTTATTGTAATGAAGGCGTGCTGGAGAACCCGAATTACACTACAAACAATGATGCGGTATTACCGTTATATGTGCTGTGAATGTTTGAATGGATCATATAGGCGATCTCAGCGCTGTAAATGAATTAGAATTTGTTGAAGGTCACAAAGAAAACCTGTTCAGTTGGACCTGATGTTACACTCTCATTCTTCAGCTACACCTACACACCATTTTAAACAGACGAAAAATACCAAACTCGTCATAGCACAGTCTTTGTAGCTTGTTTCTCATTTTAACATAAGAAAAATGTCACCCTATATCTGCTTCCATTTCTTCCAGTAGTTCAATTAATGAGTGACAGTAACTATACTGGCACATTCATAAGTGCAAGCTGTTTTAGAAGTCTTTGGGAAAGGCTGTAGAATGGGGTGTTCTGGGGTTCTATGAAGTCAACTCACCGAGGGGAGGTCCGTGGGTCATGAGAACATCTATGCCCTCTGGAACCTGATTCCACTTATCCAATAGAGACTGGCCGCGGGGAAGGTTAAAACCCCAGCCATTAAACCACGGTGTCCTGTAGGAACACACAGTTATATAAAAATATACATCACACACACCTGCACACAAGAGAGAGATCTAGGGGGGAGAGGGGGGGGCAGAGCGGTATGGGAAGCGAGGGAGAGTGCGCGAGCAGGGAGGCAGAGTGCCCAGGGGGGGAGACAAGGAGAGCGAGAGAGAGGGAAAGCGCGAGCGGGGAGGCAGAGCGCCCGGGGAGTGGGGGGGGGAGACAGCCAGCCATTGAGGGAGATAGAGGGTTATCATACGACTAGGACATTCATTCTGGCCCGTGCCACAGCATAACAGAGGTCATCCAAACACTGGAAATGGATTAAGCTGTCAGCACCAATGAGAAGAAGCATGTTAATAAGAGTTTCATGTCTCCCCTGGGACCCTGGCCTCCTGACACACAGCAGTATGGGTAGCACTGTCCTGTCTGACTACTGCCTTTATTTACCGACAGCCGGGGCACATGGAGGTAAAGAGATTGCCCCGGCCATAATGGGCAGACAGAAAGGCACACGTCAGGCCAAGGTCACAGCTAATTCTGGCCAGAGCTAACTGGAAGAGGTTGGGGAGATGGGGGGAGGAGGGACGGGTTGAAGTGGAAGCTATTTGGTCTGGACTAAATGAACGCTGATAGTTGCGGTTATATGACTGATATGGCCCGCAGTGCATTCATCAACCTGTCTGAACAGTCTAGGCTACACCGTGATGCATGGGGGAGATCTCTCTGGAGGGTTCCACACAGGGCTGCTGCTGCCTAGGGGGACATTATTAACCACATACAAACACTGCCGATTGATACTTCCCTTCAGATCAACTATGTATTTCACTCCAAGAGCCGTTCCAGTGCAGGTGAGGCTCTGGGCCAAGTTTGAGACTCACACACTGTCTGATTTAGCATCTTGCACATTTCTTATTGTATAGCTTTAATCAAGATGAAAACAGAACTCGTACCATGCCACTATTGCCACGTTCATTTCAAATGTACATAAAGATTTTGATGGTCTTGTGTTACATACAGTATCAGCATTTCTGATACAGCCCCCACTGTGCAGTAGCAAGGGTCTGACACAGCCATGCACGGAGTAGCTCACAAACAGCCCATTCATATTGACTGCACCTTTAAACACTATATATACACAAAAGCATGTGGATACCCTTTCAAATATGTGGATTCGGCTATTACAGCCACACCCGTTGCTGACAGGTGTATAAAATCGAGCACACCGCCATGCAATCTCCATAGACAAACATTGGCAGTAGAATGGCTTTACAGAAGAGCTCAGTGACTTTCAAAGTGGCACCGCCATAGGATGCCACCTTTCACCAAGCCAGCTCATCAAATGTCTGTTATTGTGAAGTGGAAACGTCTAGGAGCAACAACGGCTGAGCCGCGAAGTGGTAGGCCACACAAACTCATAGAATGAGATTCCCAAGTGCTGAAGTGCGCAGAAATAAACCGCCTGTCCTTGGTTGCAACACTCACTACTGAGTTCCAAACTGCCTCTGGAAGCAACGTCATCACAATAACTGTTCATCGTGAGTTTCATGAAATGGGTTTCCATGGCCGAGCAGCCGCACAGAATCCTAAGAACACCATATGCAATGCCCAGTATCGGCTGGAGTGGCGTAAAGCTCACCGCCATTGGACTCTGGAGCAGTGGAAACACGTTCTCTGGAGTGATGAATCATGATGAATAATGGTCTGTGGCTGTTTTTCATGGTTTGTGCAAGACCCCTTAGTTCCAGTGAAGGGAAATCTTAACACTACAGTGAGCCAGGCCTAATCATCCAACATCAGTGCCCGACCTCACTAATGGTCTTGTGGCTGAATGGAAGCAAGTCCCCGCAACAATGTTCCAACATCTAGTGGAAAGCCTTCCCGGAAGAGTGGAGGCTGTTATAGCAGCAAAGGGGGGAAACCAATTCCATATCAATGCCCATGATTTTGGAATGAGATGTTCGACTCGCAGGTGGTGTCCACATGCTTTTGGTGATGTAGTGTATTTTCCTCCAGGCTGGGATACACTGCCTTCTCCAACCCTGTGATTCAAAGCAGATCTGTTCTGTGTTAGACCTGGATCCCACTGCTGACACCAGCGGGTAGATAAATCCTACGTTTCCCCGGCGTCTCTCTTGTCGCACTCCAACCCAGCAGAGCAGACATAGACGAGATATGAACAATGAGCTGTGCTTCTCAATATGGAAGCCAGTAATAGCCAGGATGTGGTGGGGGGAGGAAAGGGGGAGGGGCATGCTCCCCAGGACCCGAGGGCGCTATTATCTTCCCATGCTGCGAGGGAGGGGGAGTAGGAGAAGAGGGAGCAGGATGGGGGGGAGTAGGAGCAGAAGGAGCAGGAGGGGGAGAAGAGGGAGCAGGATGGGGGGGAGTAGGAACAGAAGGAGCAGGAGGGGGAGAAGAGGGAGCAGGATGGGGGGAGTAGGAGCAGAAGGAGCAGGAGGGGGAGAAGAGGGAGCAGGATGGGGGGGGGAGTAGGAGCAGAAGGAGCAGGAGGGGGAGAAGAGGGAGCAGGATGGGGGGAGTAGGAGAAGAGGGAGCAGGAGGGGGAGAAGAGGGAGCAGGATGGGGGGAGTAGGAGAAGAGGGAGCAGGAGGGGGAGTAGGAGAAGAGGGAGCAGGATGGGGGAGTAGGAGAAGAGGGAGCAGGATGGGGGGAGTAGGAGCAGAAGGAGCATGGGGGGGGGAGAAGAGGGAGCAGGATGGGGGTAGGAGAAGAGGGAGCAGGAGGGGGAGAAGAGGGAGCAGGATGGGGGTAGGAGAAGAGGGAGCAGGAGGGGGGGGGAGTAGGAGAAGAGGGAGCAGGGAAAGTGGGAGCAGGGTGGAGGATAAGAGGAAGCAGGAGGGAGAATATTGTGGGTAGGAGATTGTGGTTAGCTTGACCACGTAGACACAAGCTGTGTCTTCTCCCACCCTGGCTGTCATCACTAGGCTAACTGATTGACTACCTCTGGTCACTGCTGTGATCTTCTGCAGGGGAATGATCCATCAGGATACGGAAGTCTGGACTCCACTGTCTGCCCTGACTGGGGCAGATAAAAAAAATCTAACCCAGGGTTCTACACTAACTTTTATGACAACAATTACAGGGTAGCCTACTCTTCTGTGCTGACACTGACAAACAGATCCATTAAAACGACGTTGTCTGATCCATATACAGAGCCATCAGAAAGTATTCAGACCCCTTAACTTTTTCCACATTTTGGTAGGTTACAGCCTTATTCTAAAATTGATGAAATCATTTTTTCCCTCATCTCCTCGTCTTCTCTTAACAGATATAGCCATTTGCTTTCCAAACTATGATGAACTATTGTGATATGCCCGGAAGGACCTCTACTTTTCACTGACAGTCACAACTCAACAATCATGTGGTATTTGTCGCATGCGCCACCCACATTGTGGGCCCTTCTGCCTGTAGGCATTGTGATTTAAAACATTGTTATTTTTTAAACCTAATGATCCTCTGTGACCAAATCATGCTCTCTGGTGTTGTAACCTATTATGAATTATATTATTTACTTCTGTATAGACAGGAGTAGGTGAATTAGGGTATACCATTTTGGCAATTTAATTCAATTTAGGCTACTTTAGGGAAAGCTTAGTTTATGGAGTGCTACCTATGTTTGTAGAGCAATTGTGGTGGTGTTTTCAAAACAAATGGCAAGAGCCCGACCGATAAATCGGTTGACCGATATTAAAAATGAGCCTTCACAGCAATATTTGTATCGGTCTTTATTCCAACAATAAAGTGCTGATATTATATACACAGAATGAACAAATGTGTGAATTTTTCAATGGTTGCCTGAAGAGGGAGCTCTAAGAGCTGCTCATTGAACATCATTCACCATTCAGTAAGTCACGATGTGAGAGTAAGAGTGGTCATGGTGGTTTAACGTGAGTAGCTTGCCACAGCCAGCGACAGCATATTTGAATAAGTAAATAATCAAAAGTACACATCACCAAGCAAGCAACCCTGTCGTCATCACATGCTCACTTGGTTAACGTTAGCTGGCTAGCTAACCAGCAATGAAGTAAGGCTCTATCTGGCCAGCAAGGTAGTTAGCAAGCAAGCAAGCAATCTGTGCTTGCTACTTACACTACCGTTCAAACATTTGAGGTCACTTAGATATGTCCTTGTTTTTGAAAGAAAAGCACATTTTTTTGTCCATTGAAATAACATCAAATTGATCAGAAATACAGTGTAGACATTGTTAATGTTGTAAATGACTATTGTAGCTGGAAACGGCAGATTTTTAATGGAATATCTACATAGGCATACAGAGGCCCATTATCAGCAACCATCACTCCAGTGTTCATATGGCACATTGTGTTAGCTAACCCAAGTTTATCTTTTTAAAAGGCTAATTGATCATTAGAAAACACTTTTGCAATTATGTTATGCTGAAATCTGCTGTGCTGATTAAACAAGCAATACAACTAGCTTTCTTTAGACTAGTTGAGTAACTGAAGCATCAGCATTTGTGGGTTTGATTACAGGCTCAAAATGTCCAGAAACAAAGAACCTTCTTCTGAAACACGTACAGTGAAACACTATTCTTGTTCTGAGAAATGAAGGCTATTCCATGCGAGAAATTGCCAAGAAACTGAATATCTCATCTGTGTGCTACTTCCTTCAAACTGGCTCTAACCAGAATAGAAAGAGTGAGAGGCCCCGGTGCACAACTGAGCAAGAGGACAAGTACACTAGAGTGTCTAGTTTGAGAAACAGACGCCTCACAAGTCCTCAACTGGCAGCTTAATTAATAGTACCCGCAAAACACCAGTCTCAACGTCAACAGTGAAGAGGCGACACCGGGATGCTGGCCTTCTAGGCAGAGTTCCTCTGTCCAGTGTGTGTTATTTTGCCCATCTTAATCTTTTCTTTTTATTGGCTTCACTGTATATGTTGAGACAGATGTATTGCGCGTACTATTTAATGAAGCTGCCAGTTGAGGACTTGAGGTGTCTGTTTCTCAAAATTTGCTACATAAGTCAGAATCAAGGAGGTCGGTCACATATCGTCAGATATATTGGTGATCAGTGTAGTTTGCATCCCTAAAATCAGTATCGGACCTAAAAATCCTATATTAGTTGGGCTCTACAAATGGCCACTGGATTGATGCAAATAATTATGGTTTTCCCAGGTAGGCACAGGCTACTTGCATTTCCATATACCCGAATAGGATTAGGCTATCAGTAACATCGCTAACGGCTACGCAAATTGCACGGGCACTGCACACGCACACGGGTATTCCTCTGCCGTTTTTCCTCTTCAGAAAGTTGGTTCATTTTTGGTCAATTAAACATTACTGTTTGAATAAACAATGATAAACAAAAAATGTGTCGCACTGCCAAGTCAAACAGCCTTGGTCACAGTATCGAACCCTGAAATATTTCTGGGTCCTAATCTGCGTGCCATGACCTCTTATTTAAGAGGCCTGTTGCAGCTTGATTGTGATTGATAGCAGAGTAAATAAAACCCAGTGCCTGCTTTAGCACGCAGCGTGTTGGGTTATACACAGGGGTGCAATCTTTCACCATTGCTAGGCTAACGTTTCTGCTGGCTGACTCCCACCCTGACCCCCGTAGCAGGCAGGCAGCAGACATTAAAGCCCTGAAATAACAGCCACTGTCTGGACCTGCTGCTATATGATCATCACCTCTCTCTCTGTCATTACACAAACACACACACACCTGTACGTGTGCACACAACACACACAAGCTAAGCTCTGACAAGGTCCTCTTATTCAATATGGCAACCCTGTCCAATGTACACAACAAGCCAGCAAGTCATCCGTTTGATTTGAGCTGTATCAGCACTTGAGCTTGGTGACCTGTCAGCTGAACCTGATACAGAATGCAGACATGGCCCAGACAGTGCCCAGACCTTTTTAACTCTAAAACAGTGCACCGAACCGCACCCCTAGCTTCAGGTTATTTATGAAAGTGGCCAGGTCAGCTACTCTAATGCACTACCCTGCGTGTACCTCAACTTTCTCCAATCTAAAAGGGCTACTGGAATCTTCAAATATGAATCACCTCAGTCAGGACTATGTGGGGGTTGTACTAGCACTAGACTACAAGAGAAGGGCATATGGCTATGTCTGGCTGTAATGTTGAACAACTCAGCTGCAGCAGAGGTAGTACTGAGAGGGAAAAGAAGGGCCTGGGGAATTACCGTCTGTCTTGTCTATCTGTAATGCCATGGGCTGCTACACTACCTAGGAAACATGTGTACTCAGTCACAAATGTTGCAAATTCTGCATTCTGCTGTGCTCTGGCCTGGACAGATGTCCTAGCTTCTGGCAGACACGAGTCACCTTACACGTCACCGTGCCATGTACTCAGCCAGGCTTGTTGTGACACTGCACTGGTCCAATCACCCATTCAACACTACCGAGAAGCTGCTATTCAAAAGCACCCTCCTCAGTGTCATGATCAGTTTTCCTTCCTTCACTCCAGCCTGGCAGTGATCATCAGTAGGCTATACACCAGGGTTCCTTCCTTCATTCCAACCTGGCAGTGATCATCAGTAGGCTATACACCAGGGTTCCTTCCTTCATTCCAACCTGGCAGTGATCATCAGTAGGCTATACACCAGGGTTCCTTCCTTCATTCCAGCCTGGCAGTGATCATCAGTAGGCTATCAGGGTTCCTTCCTTCATTCCAGCCTGGCAGTGATCATCAGTAGGCTATACACCAGGGTTCCTTCCTTCACTCCAGCCTGGCAGTGATCATCAGTAGGCTATACACCAGGGTTCCTTCCTTCATTCCAGCCTGGCAGTGATCATCAGTAGGCTATACACCAGGGTTCCTTCCTTCATTCCAGCCTGGCAGTGATCATCAGTAGGCTATACACCAGGGTTCCTTCCTTCATTCCAGCCTGGCAGTGATCATCAGTAGGCTATACACCAGGGTTCCTTCCTTCACTCCAGCCTGGCAGTGATCATCAGTAGGCTATACACCAGGGTTCCTTCCTTCATTCCAGACTGGCAGTGATCATCAGTAGGCTATACACCAGGGTTCCTTCCTTCATTCCAGCCTGGCAGTGATCATCAGTAGGCTATACACCAGGGTTCCTTCCTTCATTCCAGCCTGGCAGTGATCATCAGTAGGCTATACACCAGGGTTCCTTCCTTCATTCCAGCCTGGCAGTGATCATCAGTAGGCTATACACCAGGGTTCCCCAACTGGCGGCCCGCGGGGCAGTGGTTTCATTTGGCCCCAGAGTTTTTTCTATTTCATTGTTGGAGACCTGTAAATTAGCTCCAAGTGATTTTAATTGAAAAGAAATATGTTCCCAAGTTTTCCCACAAATGTAGGCAAGATTTGCAATGATTTTGCTTTCGTCAAACATCATATATATTTGGCTTCTTGCCGTCAATTTGCAGTCTACAAATTGTTTGTAATCATGTTCTGTCCTCTTGACCATGCACTCAACAAAAAAACTTGGCCCGCATCTGAATCTAGTTGATGATCTCTGCTATACACAGTTCACACTCATCTCATCCAGGGTCTTTTCTCCAGAGATAGCTCTGGATGAGTCTGGTTAGTCAAATTAGTCACTTAATATTGGTAAAGGGCATCACTCTGGTTGGTTATTTCACAGGTCATTACATTGTGGTGCTAGACAGAGGCTCATTAAAGCACTTGTGATGTCCTGTAATAAGCTGTATGGATGATGATGATGTTGGGGTAACAAGCTCTGGCTGGCTCCTGGGTGTTGGATGTGGTTGGGTAATAGCAAGGCCTCTTACCCCAACTGACACATACATGGACTGAGGAGGGCAAGCTCACGGAAACTGGTGTAAGCAGTGGGCTTTTTACCTGACAAAAGTGATATAGACAAAAATCCAAAAAGGAACTGAGTAATGTTAAGAAATGCTATAGATGGAAGGACTGTAGTGTGGAAACCTACCAAAAAACAATTAAGCAACAACAAATTCAATCCATTTTAGACAACTTCCTGGACAAAACGTTCCACTGTGATAGTGAAGGTGTAAACGTGGCAGTAGAAAATCTTAACAGTATATTTGACCTCTCAGCTTCCCTATCAAATCTAAAAATGTCAAATAAAAACCGATAAATAATGACAAATGGTTTGATGAAGAATGCAAAAACCTCAAAGAAAGTGAGAAACCTATCCAACCAAAAACATAGAGACCCAGAAAACATGAGTCTACGCCTTCACTATGGTGAATCACTAAAACAATACAGAAATACATTACGGACAAAGAAGGAACAGCATATCAGAAATCAGCTCAATGTAATTGAAGAATCCATAGACTCTAACCACTTCTGGGAAAATTGTAAAACATTAACAAACAACAACACAAATAATTATCAATCCAAAATGGAGATGTATGGGTAAATCACTTCTCCAATAAAGAACAAACGGCAAAAATATATACATGATCGAATACACATTTTAGAATCAACTATTAAAGACTATCAGAACCCACTGGATTCTCCAATTACCTTGAATGAACTACAGGACAAAATAAAAACCCTCCAACCCAAAAAGGCCTGTGGTGTTGATGGTATCCTCAATGAAATGATAAAATATACACAAAATATAGCATCATCCTTAGCTCTGGCATCTTCCCCAATATTTGGAACCAAGGACTGACTGATCACCCCAATCCACAAAAGTGGAGACCAATTTGACCCCAATAACTACCGTGGGATATGCATCAACAGCAACCTTGGGAAAATCCTCTGCATTATCATTAACAGTAGACTTGTACATTTCCTCAGTGAAAACAATGTACTGAGCAAATGTCAAATTGGCTTTTTACCAAATTATTGTACGACAGACAACGTATTCACCCTGCACACCCTAATTTACAAACAAACAAACCAAAACAAAGGCAAAGTCTTCTCATGATTTGTTGATTTCAAAAAAGCCTTCGACTTAATTTGGCATGAGGGTCTGCTATACAAATTGATGGAAAGTGGTGTTGGGGGTAAAACATATGACATTATAAAATCCATGTACACAGGCAACAAGTGTGCGGTTAAAATAGGCAAAAAACACATTCCCTCCCACAGGGCCGTGGGGTAAGACAGAGATGCACCCTCTTCAACATATATATCAACGAATTGGTGAGGGCACTAGAACAGTCTGCAGCACCCGGCCTCACCCTACTAGAATCTGAAGTCAAATGTCTACTGTTTGCTGATGATCTGGTGTTTCTGTCACCAACCAAGGAGGGCCTACAGCAGCACCTAGATATTCTGCACAGATTCTGCCAGACCTGGGCCCTGACAGTAAATCTCAGTAAGACCAAAATAATGGTGTTCCAAAAAAGGTCCAGTCGCCAGGACCACAAATACAAATTCCATCTAGACACTGTTGC
This sequence comes from Oncorhynchus keta, assembly GCF_023373465.1. Lineage (NCBI taxonomy): Eukaryota > Metazoa > Chordata > Actinopteri > Salmoniformes > Salmonidae > Oncorhynchus > Oncorhynchus keta. Next base: position 44,536,491 of record NC_068437.1, on the reverse strand, counting down.
CCTAGAGCACACAAAAAAACTATACATACCTTGGCCTAAACATCAGCACCACAGGTAACTTCCACAAATGGGCGGCAGGGTAGCCTAGTTGTTAGAGCATTGGGCTAGTAACCGAAAGGTTGTAATTTTGAATCCCCCAGCTGACAAGGCACAAATCTGTCGTTCTGCCCCTGAACAAGGCAGTTAACCCACTGTTCCTAGGCCGTCATTGAAAATAAGAATTTGTTCTTAACTGACTTGCCTAGTTAAATAAAGGTTAAAAAAAGCTGTGAATGATCTGAGAGACAAAGCAAGAAGGGAATTATATGCCATCAAAAGGAACATACAACATACTAATTAGGATCTGGATAAAAATACTTGAATCAGTTATAGAACACGTTGCCCTTTATGGTTGTGAGGTTTGGGGTCTGCTCACCAACCAATACTTCACAAAATGGGACAAACACCACATTGAGACTGCATGCAGAATTCTGCAAAAATATGCTCTGTGTACAGAGTAGAATTAGTCCAACACCCGATAATTATCCAAATCCAGAAAAGAGACATTATATTATACACCCACCTAAAAGGAAGTGATTCCCAAACCTTCCTTAACAAAGCCATCACCTACAGAGCGATGAACCTGGAGAAGAGTCCCCTAAGAAAGCTGGTTCACAAACAGACCCCACAGAGCCCAAGGACAGCAACACAATTAGACCCAACCAAATCATAAAAAAACATTACTTGACACATTGGAAAGAATTAACAAAAGAACTGAGCAAACTAGAATGCTATTTGGCCCTAAAAAGAGAGTACAGAGTGGCAGAATGACTGACCCAAACTTAAGGAAAGCTTTGACTATGTACAGACTCAGCCTTGCTATTGAGAAAGGCCGCCAAAGACAGACCTGGCTCTCAAGAGAAGACAGGCTATGTGCACACTGCCCACAAAATGAGGTGGGAACTGAGCTGCACTTTCTAACCTCCTACCAAATGTATGACGACATTAGAGACACATATTTCCCTCAGATTACACAGATCCACAAAGAAGTAAAAAACAAATCCGATTTTGATAAACTCCCATATCTACTGGGTGAAATTCCACATTGTGCCATCACAGCAGCAAGATTTGTGACCTGTTGCCACAAGAAAAGGGCAACCAGTGAAGAACAAACACCAGTGTAAATACAATCCATATTTATGTTTATTTATTTTCCCTTTTGTACTTTAACTATTTGTACATTGTTACAACACTGTATATATACATAATGACACTTGTAATGTCTTAATTCTTTTGGAACTTCTGTGAGTGTAATGTTAACTGTTCATTTTTAATGTTTTAGTTCACTTTTGTATATTATTTACTTCACTTGCTTTGCCAATGTTAACATATGCTTCCCATACCAATAAAGCCCCTTGAATTGATACAGACAGAACCACTGGTGTAGTGGTTGTTAGCTAGTTACTACCGTGTCATAAGCAATTTCATAGGATTGGCCATTACATTTGACAATTTAATCATCTCGATTGTTAATTATTATTTTTTAATATGAAAGAGGTTTTGCAGATTTTTTGGGGGGGGCATTGAAACCAGATAAAACCCTGACCATTATTCAACCTGCCAAAGATAGGTCAAAAGGCCTAGCCTTCTGAATCCACTGTGGCCTTGTGGTAGGCTGGAGCTCATACAAAATGGTAATCCTCTGAATAGAGGGCAGGCATCTCCTCCTCTGAGGGTGTTCATCCCACTCCTAATCTCAACCTCTCCCCTCCTCTACCTCTCCCTGGGCTATGCTTATTGTCTGTCTGACCCGCTCTTCTGTCTGCCCCCCTTGCCTGCCCCCCTCAGGCAGCCTGGCCGCTCTCCCTGTGCCCCAGTTTGGCCTGCCTGACTGCCTAATGCTGGGTGAGCGTGAAAGCCTCCAGCGCTGCACTGCAGTCAGTCAGAGCTGGGGCCAGAGCTGGGGCCAGAGCTGGGGCCAGAGCAGGGCAGTGCAGAGAGATCTGAGAAGTGTAGCGCTGTCGACATCAGCAGCTAATTAACACTGACGTGCAGTTTTCATCTCCGGGCCAAAGGTCACTTTACAATCAGGGATGTCAGCACTCAGCAGGTAAGGCCTCGCCATGGTAGAGTAGAGCAGGGTAGAGCACAGTAGAGTAGAGCAGAGGGTAGAGCCGAGCAGGGTAGAGTAGAGCAGAGCAGGGTAGAGTAGAAAACCGCCGCTAACCAAAAAACTAAGGTAATACACACAGACTAGACAGAAAGGAACATGCACATATATTGTGCTGACTGTTGCAAGACACTGGTTGCCACAGTATCGGTGAATCCCAAACCATCCACTCTCGCTCGGAGGGCCCTCCGAGTGAGTGATTTGTGATTCAGCCTGTCTTGAGATCAGTCCCAAGTTGTTGCGACTAGAAAGAGGGTTTTCACACATGAAGCAATAGTAGGAATTTCCACCAAGTAATGCTGAAACTGGAGCCCTTACCTTGGGAGTTACAACCTCATTTCAGAGTCAGATATGGCCTTATTTATTTCCATAAACAGATGGTTTATTTGAGGCTAAGCGCTCACACTGTTGGCAATTAGTCAGGCAGCTTTCCATTCCCGTCTATCTGCTACACAAACAGACAGGAAATCAAAGCTACACATGACAGTGAGACCAGTCTCCCAGTCAATAAAGTACATTACCAGCCCAGCATGGGTGTCCATGTGAGAGATTGGGGGAAATGCAGGCTCAGAGCTATGCTGTCCTCACTGACCCACACACACACAGTGGAAGTGCTTTAATGGCAAACACACACACTGAAGTGACACACACAACTCTGCTATGGTTTCCATGGCAACATATATCCACACTTTCTTTGTGGCTCTGCCTGACAGGCTCTCATCCAATGTAAACCCAAAAGGTCACATGACCAGTGTGTGTCTACACCATAAGAGGATTAGAGGAAGTCTTTGATTTTCTAAAGCCAGACTCAGACTGCCACCCTGCTCTGAGCTAACCATGCTGTCTATAGTATAACACCCCCTGCTCTGAGATAACCATGCTGTCTGTAGTATAACACCCCCTGCTCTGAGCTAACCATGCTGTCTATAGTATAACACCCCCTGCTCTGAGCTAACCATGCTGTCTGTAGTATAACACCCCCCCCCCTGCTCTGAGCTAACCATGCTGTCTATAGTATAACACCCCCTGCTCTGAGATAACCCTGCTGTCTATAGTATAATACCTCCCCCTGCTCTGAGCTAACCATGCTGTCTGTAGTATAACACCCCCCCCCCTGCTCTGAGCTAACCATGCTGTCTATTGTATAACACCTCCCCCTGCTCTTAACTAGCCATGCTGTCTATAGTATAAACACCCCCTCCCTGATCTGAGCTAACCATGCCGTACATCCAGATCCTTGCCATCCAGGACCTCTATACCAGGTGTTGTCAGAGGAAGGCCCAAAAATTGTAAAAGATTCCAGCCACCCAAGTCAAAGACTGTTCTCTCTCCTACCACACAGCATGCGGTACCGATGCACCAAGTCTGGAACCAACAGGACCCAGAACAGCTTCAACCCCTAAGCCATAAAACCGCTAAATAGTTAACCAAATAGCTACCCGGACTATCTGCATTGACCCCTTTTTCAATAACTATTTTGAATCATCACATATGCTGCTGCTACTGTTAATTATCTACTGAATCTTGTTGCCTAGTTACTTTACCACTATCTATATACAAATATTTACCTAAATTACCTCGTACCCCTGCATATCAACTCGGAACTGGTACCCTATGTATATAGCCAACTTATCATTACTCCTTGTGTATTTATTCCTTATGTTATTATTTTTTTTTAATGTCTCCCTGCATCGTTGGGAAGGGCCTGTAAGTAAGCATTTCACTGTTAGTCTACACCTGTTGTTTACCAAGCAACAGGTGTCGAGACCCTGGGCCCTGTGCAATTGGCTACTGGACTTCCTGACGGGCGCCCCCAGGCGGTGAGGGTAGGCAACAACATCTCCACCCCGCTGATCCTCAACACTGGGGCCCCACAAGGGTGCATTCTGAGCCCTCTCCTGTACTCCCTGTTCACCCACGACTGCGTGGCCACGCACGCCTCCAACTCAATCATCAAGTTTGCGGACGACACAACAGTGGTAGGCTTGATTACCAACAATGACGAGACGGCCTACAGGGAGGAGGTGAGGGCCCTCGGAGTGTGGTGTCAGGAAAATAACCTCACACTCAACGTCAACAAAACTAAGGAGATGATTGTGTACTTCAGGAAACAGCAGAGGCAACACCCCCCTATCCACATCGATGGAACAGTAGTGGAGAAGGTAGTAAGTTTTAATTTCCTCGGCGTACACATCACAGACTAACTGAATTGGTCCACCCACACAGACAGCATCGTGAAGAAGACGCAGCAGCGCCTCTTCAACCTCAGGAGGCTTAAGAAATTTGGCTTGTCCCCAAAAGCACTCACAACAATGCCACTAGAGTTTACATACTCATCTCATATGTATATACTGTACTCAATACCATCTACTGTATCTTGCTTATACCGCTCTGTACCATCACTCATTCATATATCTTTATGTACATATTCTTTATCCCCTTACACTTGTGTCTATAAGGTAGTAGTTTTGGAATTGTTAGCTAGATTACTTGTTGGTTATTAATGCATTGTCGGAACTAGAAGCAAAAGCATTTCGCTACACTCGCATTAAAATCTGCTAACCATGTGTATGTGACAAATACATTTTGATTTGATTTGATGTGACATAACATTTGATTTGAGATGGCTACTGTGGTACTGTATTAGAGGTCGACCGATTATGATTTTTCAACGCCGATACCGATACAGACAATTACAACAATACTGAATTAACACTTATTTTAACTTAATATAATACATCAATAAATTCAATTTAGCCTCAAATAAATAATGAAACATGTTCAATTTGGTTTAAATAATGCAAAAACAAAGTGTTGGAGAAGAAAGTAAAAGTGCAATATGTGCCATGTAAGAAAGCTAACGTTTAAGTTCCTTGATCAGAACATGAGAACTTATGAAAGCTGGTGGTTCCTTTTAACATCTTCAATATTCCCAGGTAAGAAGATTTAGGTTGTAGTTATTTAGGGAATTATAGGGCTATTTCCCTCTATACCATTTGTATTTATTAACCTTTGACTATTGGAAGTTCTTATAGGAACTTTAGTATTGCCAGTGTAATGGTATAGCTTCCGTCGAACCAGGAACAAAATGACAACAGCCACCCTCTGAGCAGCGTTACCCATGCAGAACAAGAGAAAAAAACACTGCAAGTCTCAGAGCGAGTGACGTTTGAAGCGCTATTAGCGCGCTAACTAGCCAGCCATTTCACTTCGGTTACACCAGCCTCATCTCGGGAGTTGATAGGCTTGAAGTCATAAACAGCGCAATGCTTGATGCACAATGAAGAGCTGCTGGCAAAACGCACAAAAGTGCTGTTTGAATTCATGTTTACGTGCCTGCTTCTGCCTACCACCGCTCAGTCAGATACTTAGATACTTGTATGCTCAGTCAGATTATATGCAATGCAGGACACGCTAGATACTATCTAGTAATATCATCAACCATGTGTAGTTAACTAGTGAGTATGATTGATTGATTGTTTTTTATAAGATAAGTTTAATGCTAGCTAGCAACTTACCTTGGCTTACTGCATTCGCGTAACAGGCAGTCTCCTTGTGGAGTGCAACAAGAGGCAGGTCATTATTGCGTTGGACTAGTTAACTGTAAGTTTGCAAGATTGGATCCCCCGAGCTGACAAGGTGAAAATCTGTCTTCTGCCCCTGAAGGAGGCAGTTAACCCACCGTTCCTAGGCCGTCATTGAAAATAAGAATGTTTTCTTAACTGACTTGCCTAGTTAAATAAAGATAAATAAAGGTGTAAAATATATATATATATATATATATACACACCGATTTCCGATTGTTATGAAAACTTGAAATCGGCCTTAATTAATCGTCCATTCCGATTAATCGGTCGACCTCTATATTGTATATCTTCCATGATAGGATGAGATATTAGCTATTCAATTCTACTAGGAGATAAGGAACATTTCATGTAAATGTGAGGCTTAAGTCTGCAGACAGACATGCTATCTGGATAAAGTCTGTTGCATTGCTATCAGAAGTATCTAGAAGTCAAGGTCTTGAATTTGTGGCTTTGACAATCACACCCTCCCCCACCCCCCTACAACATTCATCCAGACTGTATCAGTCAGTCTTGACTCAGACCTAGAGCAGGCCTGCAGTGTCTGTCAAGCCTAGCTGATCTCTTTGCAGGTGGTGGAAATGACCTCTGATCACTAGGCTCTGAGGTGACAAGGGTTACTGTGGCCTGCTGGGAGTGCATTCCCTAAAGGGGGTAAGGGGGTCAGGCCCAGGGTTTGATCCGTACGCTCCAACAAAAGAACCAGGATGTGTCGGAACAAAAGCCACTTCCTGCTGGAGAGGCTCGGAGATCTGGAAAATAGCCCCTGTAATGACGACCCCAGAGCTCTACCACAGACCTCCCATCATGCATCTGGGTGGCTGGTTTGCTCCCCTTCCAAGATAATAATTTGATTCAGCACTACTCTGTGACTGAAACGCTATGTTTCTGCCCTCATTGTTGCCCTCTCCTCTCTGCCTGCAATGTCAGAAACATTTATTTATCACCAGGATATCCAGCATCTTTGAAGTGGCAAATATATGATTAAATCATGCTTGAAGAGCTCCCACCTCAAGACGGGAGGGTTAACCCCTGAGAATGAGAGTTGGGCTCAGGACGCTTATATAATATAATAGTGACTTAGCCAGGTTAAGGTATGAAGACCTAAAAGACCAATTCTCTCACTGTCACCATCTTTACGCTATACCTGGTCAGACTGTCATTGTCAGGTTAGTCATACCTATTCAGCTGGGACTTGAGGAGACAAAAGCCCCCTAAACCCCTCTCTCTTTCTCCCAGAAAACACGTCCAGCGACTGATGAAGAACAACACGGGCAGAGGGGGGCGTGTGGTTCACAGAACATTATTGGGTCTGGGATTGGGGGAGAGAGAGCCAGTAAAAGGAGGCTGGTGTGTATGTGTCAGCCAGCAGGGAGTTGTGGAGGCCAGACTGGGGTCAGTCAGACTGACACACAATCGCCTGATTCCACTGCTCTGGCCTCGACCCTCTCCAGCCACCCAGGGCCTCGGTACAGCTAGCCAGCCTGCCTGTCCCTGTCCACCCTACAAGGGAGAATACAAAAGAAATACCAGGAATGGAGATAAAGCTTGGTTAGCTCTATACATTACGTAACGTTTTGTAACTATAGCCTCAATATCCCCTTTTGAAAAAGTGTCTCACAGGAATAAATATAGAAAATATGTAGCAGACACAGCATTCTAAAACTTATCAAAGCATCATGCACTCTCTTCCGGCGCCGACAGAGATGGCCGCCTCGCTTCGCGTTCCTAGGAAACTATGCAGTTTTTTGTTTTTTTTACGTGTTATTTCTTACATTAGTACCCCAGGTCATCTTAGGTTTCATTACATACAGTCGAGAAGAACTACTGAATATAAGATCAGCGTCAACTCACCATCAGTACGACCAAGAATATGTTTTCCGCGACGCGGATCCTGTGTTCTGCCTTAAAAACAGGACAACGGAATGGATCGCATGCAGCGACCCCCAAAAAAACGACTTCGTAGAAGAGGGAAACGTAGCGGTTTTCTGGTCAGACTCAGGACACGGGCACATCGCGCACCACTACCTAGCATTCTTCTTGCCAATGTCGTCTCTTGACAACAAGGTTGATGAAATCCGAGCAAGGGTAGCATTCCAGAGGGACATCAGAGACTGTAACGTCCTCTGCTTCACGGAAACATGGCTCACTGGGAAGACGCTATCCGGGGCGGTGCAGCCAACGGGTTTCTCCATGCATCGCGCCGACAGAAACAAACATCTTTCTGGTAAGAAGAGTGGCGGGGCGTATGCCTCATGACTAACGAGACATGGTGTGATGAAAGGAACATACAGGAACTCAAATCCTTCTGTTCACCTGATTTAGAATTCCTCACAATCAAATGTAGACCGCATTATCTACCAAGAGAATTCTCTTCGATTATAATCACAGCCGTATATATCCCCCAAGCAGACACATCGATGGCTCTGAACAAACTTTATTTAACTCTTTGCAAACTGGAAACCATTTATCCGGAGGCTGCATTCATTGTAGCTGGGCATTTTAACAAAGCTAATCTGAAAACAAGACTCCCTAAATTTTATCAGCATATCGATTGCGCAACCAGGGGTGGTAAAACCTTGGATCATTGTTACTCTAACTTCCGCGACGCATATAAGGCCCTGCCCCGCCCCTTTCGGAAAAGCTGACCACGACTCCATTTTGTTGATCCCTGCCTACAGACAGAAACTTAAACAAGAGGCTCCCACGCTGAGGTCTGTCCAACGCTGGTCCGACCAAGCTGACTCCACACTCCAAGACTGCTTCCATCACGTGGACTGGGACATGTTTCGTATTGCGTCAGATAAAAATATTGACGAATACGCTGATTCGGTGTGCAAGTTCATTAGAACGTGCGTTGAAGATGTCGTTCCCATAGCAACGATAAAAACATTCTCTAACCAGAAACCGTGGATTGGAGGCAGCATTCACGTGAAACTGAAAGCGCGAACCACTGCTTTTAATCAGGGCAAGGTGTCTGGTAACATGACCGAATATAAACAATGCAGCTATTCCCTCCGCAAGGCTATTAAACAAGCTAAGCGTCAGTACAGAGACAAAGTAGAATCTCAATTCAACGGCTCAGACACAAGAGGCATGTGGCAGGGTCTACAGTCAATCACGGACTACAAGAAGAAACCCAGCCCAGTCACGGACCAGGATGTCTTGCTCCCAGGCAGACTAAATAACTTTTTGCCCGCTTTGAGGACAATACAGTGCCACTGACACGGCCTGCAACGAAAACATGCGGTCTCTCCTTCACTGCAGCCGAGGTGAGTAAGACATTTAAACGTGTTAACCCTCGCAAGGCTGCAGGCCCAGACGGCATCCCCAGCCGCGCCCTCAGAGCATGCGCAGACCAGCTGGCCGGTGTGTTTACAGGAAACATATTCAATCAATCCCTATACCAGTCTGCTGTTCCCACATGCTTCAAGAGGGCCACCATTGTTCCTGTTCCCAAGAAAGCTAAGGTAACTGAGCTAAACGACTACCGTAGCACTCACTTCCATCATCATGAAGTGCTTTGAGAGACTAGTCAAGGACCATATCACCTCCACCCTACCTGACACCCTAGACCCACTCCAATTTGTTTACCGCCCAAATAGGTCCACAGACGACGCAATCTCAACCACACTGCACACTGCCCTAACCCACCTGGACAAGAGGAATACCTATGTGAGAATGCTGTTCAGACTACAGCTCGGCATTCAACACCATAGTACCCTCCAAGCTCGTCATCAAGCTCGAGACCCTGGGTCTCGACCCCGCCCTGTGCAACTGGGTACTGGACTTCCTAACGGGCCGCCCCCAGGTGGTGAGGGTAGGCAACAACATCTCCTCCCCGCTGATCCTCAACACGGGGGCCCCACAAGGGTGCGTTCTGAGCCCTCTCCTGTACTCCCTGTTCACGCAAGACTGCGTGGCCATGCACGCCTCCAACTCAATCATCAAGTTTGCGGACGACACAACAGTGGTAGGCTTGATTACCAACAACGACGAGACTGCCTACAGGGAGGAGGTGAGGGCCCTCGGAGTGTGGTGTCAGGAAAATAACCTCACACTCAACGTCAACAAAACTAAGGAGATGATTGTGGACTTCAGGAAACAGCAGAGGGAACACCCCCCTATCCACATCGATGGAACAGTAGTGGAGAGGGTAGCAAGTTTTAAGTTCCTAGGCATAAACATCACAGACAAACTGAATTGGTCCACTCACACTGACAGCGTCGTGAAGAAGGCGCAGCAGCGCCTCTTCAACCTCAGGAGGCTGAAGAAATTCGGCTTGTCACCAAAAGCACTCACAAACTTCTACAGATGTACAATCGAGAGCATCCTGGCGGGCTGTATCACCGCCTGGTACGGCAACTGCTCCGCCCTCAACCGTAAGGCTCTCCAGAGGGAAGTGAGGTCTGCACAACGCATCACCGGGGGCAAACTACCTGCCCTCCAGGACACCTACACCACCCGATGTTACAGAGAGGCCATAAAGATCATCAAGGACATCAACCACCCGAGCCACTGCCTGTTCACCCCGCTATCATCCAGAAGGCGAGGTCAGTACAGGTGCATCAAAGCTGGGACCGAGATACTGAAAAACAGCTTCTATCTCAAGGCCATCAGACTGTTAAACAACCACCACTAACATTGAGTGGCTGCTGCCAACACACTGTCATTGACACTGACCCAACTCCCGCCACTTTAATAATGGGAATTGATGGGAAATTATGTAAATATATCACTAGCCACTTTAAACAATGCTACCTTATATAATGTTACTTACCCTACATTATTCATCTCATATGCATACGTATATACTGTACTCTATATCATCGACTGCATCCTTATGTAATACATGTATCACTAGCCACTTTAACTATGCCACTTTGTTTACTTTGTCTACATATTCATCTCATATGTATATACTGTACTCGATACCATCTACTGTATGCTGCCTTGTACCATCACTAGCCTAGTGGTTAGAGCGTTGGACTAGTAACCGGAAGGTTGCGAGTTCAAACCCCCGAGCTGACAAGGTACAAATATGTCGTTCTGCCCCTGAACAGGCAGTTAACCCACTGTTCCCAGGCCGTCATTGAAAATAAGAATGTGTTCTTAACTGACTTGCCTGGTTAAATAAAGGTAAAATAAAAATAAAATAAAAAATATATCCTTATGTACATATTCTTTATCCCCTTACACTGTGTATAAGACAGTAGTTTTGGAATTGTTAGTTAGATTACTTGTTGGTTATCACTGTATTGTCGGAACTAGAAGCACAAGCATTTCGCTACACTCGCATTAACATCTGCTAACCATGTGTATGTGACAAATAACATTTGATTTGATTTTGTCTATCACATGCATCATGCCTACATCAAAACTCTTCACTTGACAAACTCTTAGAAACCCCTCCGTGTGGCTTCCTAATCCAAACAGAGACCAATCATTCAACAGTGACACCGTAGTATGGAGGGAAACTAGAAAAGCAGTGGGTGAAGTGTTAACTGGGCCTCAGACTCAGCGGTGTGGCTGGCTGAGGATATGGGTGTGTGATGACATAACAGTCTGGAGCCGAGTACACTGTAAGTACATGTCTGTCTCCACGGCAGCCTGTAGCGTGTCAGGACATGCCCCAAGTCTAGGACAGGAGGAGAGGACACGGCTGGCACTGACCCACACCCAACTAACCACAGACGTCTCTCTCTCACGCACTCTGTGTCTAATAAAAGACATGGAGTCCCTGTCAGGACTCAGGACAACACAAGGCAATCCCCTCAATGGGGTATGGAAATGGAAGAAAGCAAAAAGGAACGTAGAACTTAGAAGCAGAATATAGCATGGGCTAGGTCTGCAGTGTTTCATATCCACCATGGACACACACTACTAAGAAAAACTCAACTAGACTCATTCAGGGACTTAATAAGCAAGCAACGAGAGTGGCCACACAAAGTGTCATGACCTCCACTGTATGTGAAGAATATTTGAGCAACACGGCAAACTCAGGTACCGTGATCAGTGTCAATGAGGTCATATTATGCAGTAGTCTGTCACTCAGTGACTAGCCTCTATAGTCACTGTATCGTAACACTATCGACTACAAGTAAATAAGTCATGATACTTATCTAAAGACAAGAGAGCAACTTACCATGGTGCCCCGTATATGCGGAATCCCTTGACTGTGACCTCAGAGTCCTGCAGGTAAGTACAGTTAGAGAGAAGGGCCTGAACATCGTCAAAGTCCTCTGGTCTCAGCTTAGAGACGGAGGGAAAGCGATAGTAATCCTGCTTGACCAGCTCAGCCATGAAGTCCTTGTCAAACGTCAGTTCATGGTTCCCTGAAATCACCACCTTGAATTCATAAGGTAGACTCCCTGCAGGAGAGACAGCAGGGAAGACATGTTGAATATGGATGGGATAGATAGCTTTCTGTTACTGTTCAACATAAGGCAAGTGACATGTACAGAATATAAACACTACATAGCTTTGGCCAGTAGCATGGTTTCTGGGAATACCCCAGTTGGTGAATCAATATTCATTCACTAGAATAGAAAGTTGTCTTTGAGAGGTTAAGGGAATGGTCCATGGAAGTAAAACGCCACAAATTAAAAGGTTAAGGCTTCTTGACCTCCTCAGACCAGGGTGAACTTTTCTCCCCTCTTACAAAAGAGCAATAACTGCAGATAAAGACCGTAGTTACCCAGCCAACGCACATCTCAGTCAACAAAGGGGAATTTCAACATTTTTCATTTGACCTTTTTACTTTCTTGGAGACAGGTCCTTTGTCCCAGTTACCTCTTATATTACCTCAGCAGCTCTGTATAGGGCTCAAATTCAAAGCTCAACTCAATTTTCTCTCGGCTGTATGCTAAAATGTATTTGAAACTGAGGAGGATGGCAGTGTTTTAATGTGTGGCCGGCCTTCAAAGAAAGTTACTTCTTCCTTTCTGCCGGTTCTTAATTTCAAATGTTTCATTTACAGTAGTAAATATTAAATAACGTCAAAGCAGATATTTTTTATGAGGAGAATAGTTTTTGCTTAAATAAGGAAGTCCAAATGATACCAAATACCATTGGTATAGTAACTTACAGCTAATAACCTTTTTAGTCAAGATAGAGGTTACTGTACAGTATGCTGAGCACGGCCGGCACGCTCATAAGGCAGGATTAGGCCACCGGCTATGACGGCAGATTGACGAGGGAGACATTTTCTGAGCTAAACTGACCAAGACCTCCAACAACAACACATAAAACCTCACATAATTCTGCCCAAAACCAATATATCTCAACCAGTGGCAAAATGGGCTTTTAAGGTGAGCACTGATGTCGCCCTGTGATAAACAGTGCCCACTTTGTCAAAAGCAGGGTGCTGTTGTAGAGACGCAACGTTGCGGTGCTCCTCCATGTCACGTCAAAAAAAATGATCAAACATCAATCATGTAGCAAATACAGGATATAGTAGAAAGAGTATGGGGCCTTTTCTGTAGTCTACAGGATGGAGATAAAATCTATGACAATATAATGAGACGGACACTTTTTACATCATGCAGGTTTCTCTGATCAAATAGCCTAACCTCAATAAAAAAATGTGCTGTCACGTTAACAAACATATCCTTAAAACAGGCCAGGTCAAAGTAAAATGGATAATATGGAATAGACGATCAAGTGTTGTCCAGGAGTTTCACCCCATTGTCATGATCAGTTGCATTTCACCTTTATTTACAGTGCCTTGCGAAAGTATTCGGCCCCCTTGAACTTTGCGACCTTTTGCCACATTTCAGGCTTCAAACATAAAGATATAAAACTGTATTTTTTTGTGAAGAATCAACAACAAGTGGGACACAATCATGAAGTGGAACGACATTTATTGGATATTTCAAACTTTTTTAACAAATCAAAAACTGAAAAATTGGGCGTGCAAAATTATTCAGCCCCTTTACTTTCAGTGCAGCAAACTCTCTCCAGAAGTTCAGTGAGGATCTCTGAATGATCCAATGTTGACCTAAATGACTAATGATGATAAATACAATCCACCTGTGTGTAATCAAGTCTCCGTATAAATGCACCTGCACTGTGATAGTCTCGAGGTCCGTTAAAAGCGCAGAGAGCATCATGAAGAACAAGGAACACACCAGGCAGGTCTGAGATACTGTTGTGAAGAAGTTTAAAGCCGGATTTGGATACAAAAAGATTTCCCAAACTTTAAACATCCCAAGGAGCACTGTGCAAGCGATAATATTGAAATGGAAGGAGTATCAGACCACTGCAAATCTAACAAGACCTGGCCGTCCCTCTAAACTTTCAGATCATACAAGGAGAAGACTGATCAGAGATGTCGCCAAGAGGCCCATGATCACTCTGGATGAACTGCAGAGATCTACAGCTGAGGTGGGAGACTCTGTCCATAGGACAACCATCAGCCGTATATTGCACAAATCTGGCCTTTATGGAAGAGTGGCAAGAAGAAAGCCATTTCTTAAAGATATCCATAAAAAGTGTCATTTAAAGTTTGCCACAAGCCACCTGGGAGACACACCAAACATGTGGAAGAAGGTGCTCTGGTCAGATGAAACCAAAATTGAACTTTTTGGCAACAATGCAAAACGTTATGTTTGGCGTAAAAGCAACACCCTGAACACACCATCCCCACTGTCAAACATGGTGGTGGCAGCATCATGGTTTGGGCCTGCTTTTCTTCAGCAGGGACAGGGAAGATGGTTAAAATTGATGGGAAGATGGATAGAGCCAAATACAGGACCATTCTGGAAGAAAATCTGATGGAGTCTGCAAAAGACCTGAGACTGGGACAGAGATTTGTCTTCCAACAAGACAATGATCCAAAACATAAAGCAAAATCTACAATGGAATGGTTCAAAAATAAACATATCCAGGTGTTAGAATGGCTGAGTCAAAGTCCAGACCTGAATCCAATCAAGAATCTGTGGAAAGAACTGAAAACTGCTGTACAGTTTTATATCTTTATGTTTGAAGCCTGAAATATGGCAAAAGGTCGCAAAGTTCAAGGGGGCCGAATACTTTCGCAAGGCACTGTAACTAGGCAGGTCAGTTAAGAACAATTCTTATTTTCAATGACAGCCTAGGAACAGTGGGTTAACTGCCTTGTTCAGGGGCAGAACGACAGATTTGTACCTTGTCAGCTCTGGGATTCGAACTTGCAACCTTTCGATTACTAGTCCAACGCTCTAACCACTAGGATACCTGCCCCCGCATCAAGCTTGTATCCGTACATTTTTGGACAAGCTGATCATAGCGATTTTAAAAAAAAAGCTTCTGCATTTCCCGCTGTGGAAACACATCACGGCAGGGTAGCCTAGTGGTTAGAGCGTTGGATTAGTAATCGAAAGGTTGCAAGTTCATATCCCTGAGCTGACAAGGTACAAATCTGTCGTTCTGCCCCTGAACAGGCAGTTAACCCACTGTTCCTAGGCCGTCATTGAAAATAAGAATTTGTTCTTAACTGACTTGCCTAGTTAAATAAAGAAAAAATAAAATCGCAAATAGGCTCACGATAACTCTTGATAAAGTTGGGCAGCTGATATTCAGAGCTTAAGTCGCCAACTTGATTAGTCACATGAATCAGGACTAATAAAGCCAATGCAAAAGCCGGTTTTAATGGTGGGCCTACCATTGCAGCTGACAAAATTCAATTTCAGGCAAAACTGTAGGCTACACCTCATTAAGCACGGAGCAACGCCGATGCCTTTTGGACTACTTTTTTTGGTCCTGTTCAGACATCTTAAAAAAAATGTTTTACAAATGGTAGGCTGACCACATAGATGGGCATTCATAAAATGTAATTTCAGGCAAAACTGTAGGCTACACCTCAGTAAGCACGGGCCGATGCCTTTTGGACGTCTCTTTTTGGTTCAGATTTGGTGCAGTCTAGACCGGTCTTAATTTGAACGTCCAGGGACATTCATTGATTTTTGGTCCATAAAATACATATTTTCACCTTTCATTCAGAACCCAAATGTAACCTAATTTCAACATCTGGAAAATACATATTTTACAACATCAACATCATTTTTGGTCTGGCCTAGGGCGGCAGAACAGCAAGGAACGTCCCTGATGCTGAGGGTTGAGAGCAAAAAAAGAGCAAGTGTGTGTGAGACTCTCTTTACCTAGCCAGTCATTGAATTTCTTGACCTCAGATGGTAGGCCCAGTTCAGTGAAGTCCCCAGTATGAAGCAGGACATCCCCGTATGGCATCTGGATCCCATCCGTCCTGGAGTGTGTGTCTGACACGCAGACGAAACGTGTATGACCGGAGGGTTTAGGGGTGTCATAGGGAATGGGCTCCACCCTGTCATCGAAGAGGGACAGCAGAATCAGTGTACGAGTTTGTGTCAAATTATTAAAGCAGCCCTCCATTTGAAAATGTAACCTAGGTTGTCAATGTGACACATGCAGCAACCTCCAATATAAAATAATATTACAAATAAAACAGCCTTCTCTAAAGATGTCTAAGGAATCCCAAACTGGAATTGGCCGTCCAACCTTTAAGCTAGTGCAGGTCCCCCATAAAGTCTCACAGTTGCCTCGTCATTGGGAGCCAGACTGTGTGAGCCAGGCTGTGATTGTGGAATTTTGGGCTGTCAGGGCTGGCCAACTGCGATGCATGGAATCATGCTGGCAAATTATAGATTAAGCTGCTAGTTTGAATGAGTCGACCAAGATGTTTTAATGCAAATCATCACAAAGTCCAGGAGGTTTTTCATTACTCCCTACTCTTGCCATGTGTCCATCAGATATGAATGAATTACCTTACCTATATCTCTATCACTGTTGACTTTGGCTTCTTCTGTTAATTACACTCTACACTGTCCTGTTCTAAAATGCTCCATCCGATTTGATTACTATAGCTTCAATAAACAATTTAACTGATACAAGGTCCATCTCGCTGTTGTACTGAGACATCTGTCCATGGTCTAAGACAATTAGACAAAGAGAGCGCAGATGTGATTTAAAAACTGCAATTTAAAAAAAGGTTAATCGTAGACTAAATGAAAAACACTGGTTAACAGAAGTCCTGACTTCAATAAAGACGACATCTGTCTTACACCTTTGTTTTGTCTCTGCTAGAAAAGCTAGTTTTGTATGTCAGTCAGTCAGCCAGCCAGTCAGGAGCACCTGCCTCCAACTCTGACCAACCCGGGCCCACCCATAGCAACACTCATTACATCCTAATGATTAGAAGTCAATAGGGAAGTTACTTAGAATTGAGCTGTGACCCAGAGGTCAAAGGAGCATTGTTAAATAGCTTATAAACCCACCTCACCTCTGACCTCAGTTACATTAATAACATGAAAGGTGGCTTCCGCCTCACACACTGTAGGTTATTTGACAGGGCACTGAGGATAACCAAACATGTTTAAGTCATACTCCATCTATTCAAGACAAGCTCATGTGTGCTGAGAATAGAGCACACAGAAGGTATGGTGGTGGATGTTATGAGGCCAGATGTCCATATATTTAGTCTTTTGTTTGAACACATTCATCAATCAATCCTCTGTGCACTGTAATGGCCCATCAGATGAAAAAGAGATAGATACAGTGCAGGTCTGCGGCTAGATAGATACTCACATGTGGACATGGGGTGGTTGGAAGCGGCTCTGGTTAATGTTGTAGTGGGTGAAGGCCTGTGTGGGGTTGGAGCTGTACTCGTCCACAGTGATGGTCACCTTGCCCTGAGAGGGGGGGTTTCTGTGAGCCATGGCTCTGCTGCTTGGGACATGGGCAGTTAGTTTACCAGGATCCAGAACCATTTTAGGGAGTGGGCATCATTCAGAACAGCCCCGTTCACTAACTCAGACCCACCGGCCCTCTGGACAACTGGCCACAATCTGTACCACCACAAACAAAAAGAGAGGAGCACACCTCAAAATACAGTAATTGTGCAGCAGACATGATTAAAAATAATGTGTTGCTGTAAATGACAGCTTTAAGTAAACCACTTGTGTTGTACAAAAGCAACATTAAGAAGACACCCAGAATTATAAGAATTATTCAACCACTAATATCAGAAGAGGTGATACACTTTCATATTTCTCGCTAATGTCTTCTGAAGTGCTGATAGATTTTACCTACAGTAGAAAGGATACAAAACAAGCTTGAACATTAAACCTTTAACAATACTGTAACGTCAGTAGGAAATATATAATATCAAACTACTGTATGCATTGTGTTCCAATCAAAAGGCTTGAAATAACCCAGGCCTACATTTTTTTTTTACAAATGTAAAAGTGTGAATTGATACAATGTAACCAAACGAATTGTAGTTGCTGTATTGGCCAGATGACAAAACAGTGAACTTAAACTACACCACTTTCGTTCAAGACATTGGAAACTGAAAATTAAAACATAAAAATTACCCAGACGAATTTAACATTAGCAGGTTAGCAGCGGTGCAGAGTGCAGACAGACATGTACTATCAGTCAACTGTAACAAGCTGATTATCTACAAGCTGAACTGTAAAGAGGATATTTGACCTAAAAACATATGTTCCCTCTAATTTTGGTTTCACGCTGTAACATTTGGAAAAGGGGATTTTTAAATATATGCACCATTTCTACCAATCAGCCTAAAGACACAGAAGAGACTAAATTGAACCTCTCACCCGATATTACAAGATCGTGTTCTTCCTCATTTATTGTAGGCCTATTCTGCATTACAGAACAAAATACAAACATAAACCAAGCTCTCTCATCTACAATATTACGAATAGCAACATTTACAGCCTCGACGGAAACCTCTGTATCCGAATGGCTCGTAAATGACAAATCACCCCTAACCCACCGCTTTGTGCCTCGTTATTTTTTCCCAGCGATGTTCTTGCCAAACGGGTGGCGAGTTCCGTTCATCCGGTAGATATGTTCTCAGGGTTAGCTCTCTGTCTATGTTGTCAAAAATGCCGTCCCATAGATAACGCAGACAACTTGGAGGTCTTGAGAGGTGGAGGTCGTGGCTAGCAGGGCAGAACCTTCGACCCTGGGAGACCCTCGGCTGGCTCTTGAGGAAATGCGACAGAAAGGCAACGGGCGAGATAGGAGCCTCGATGTGAGAAGAGAAGGGGGGAGCCCGAGAGAGCGGAGCAGCGCGAGTCTGCGAGAGGACTGCCACCGGGGTCAGAGAGCACACAGTAGGCTACAGAAGCTCAGAGCCAAGGAGGCGACTGCACTGGGACAACTGTTAGTAGAATTGTAAATAGGATTAAAAGCAAGCTATTTTTGAACCATTTATATTTTTGGATAGCCTACAAATGGGCTCATTTAGCCATAGACGACTTTGTTGCCTAAAGAAGTTTGAGGGTATTCTTCCACGTCTGTTTAAAGAAATAGTCGGTGTTGTATTGCACTATATTTTAATTGTTAAAACGTATTATACAAAATACGACAATAATTAACATCATACAGAATAAAATACACATTTGAACTGTTAAATGTAAGGTCGTACATATCAGGGTAAATTAAAACAATGATGTGCACTTGGAAATGATAAGAAAACAGGCTATACATTTGTGAATAAACTGTTATGACCCGTTGTACTGCATGTTGCCTTCTTAATGCATGCAGTATCCTCAATCTCAATAGCAACAAAGGAGAAAATAAAAAGTAACACTATTCTTCAACTAGTTTATATGTATACATGAACAACAGTGCATAACATACAGTATGGTGGTGTGCTGTATGCAGAGTCTTGTGATCCTATGCAGTAACAGTTGAGGTGGTCTAATCTCCCAGAGGAAGTGATTAGGTCTAAGTGCTGTTATGTGGCCCTGTTCGTTAATGTAAGGCCCCTTCAGCAAACAAAATGTGCATTCTTTTGCTTTTCTACTGACACGGGTGCATAACCTGACTCCATGCAATTACCTCATACTTAGGATATTTTCATTTAGTTGTAACGTATTATAGAGGAAAAAATTACCTTTCCTTAGTGTTGATTCACACTTCAGCACTTCCTAGATAACAATATCTGGTGCTTTTTGATGTAGGTGTGTGTATGTGACAGTTTGTGTGTGACAGTGTGTGTTTGTGGGAGTCATGCAGTATGTACAAGGATGGGTATTTCTCTAAGCCTTCATATCCTCTCCTTCTTTTCTCCCTCTTTAACTGTTGTCTTAGTGTGTGAGGATAGGCTGAAGGGCTTCAGTTCTATGGCAACCAGACTGGTGAGTATTTCATGACGTCTGTCCATGTCAAGTGATGGTATGCCACCGTCAATGCTCTTTTGAGTCATTTGTGGTTTCGCCGAGGGGTTGCATGGTTCAGTTGTATCTGTTGATGGCAAAAAATGCTCCTGAAAATGGACAGTACAGTAATTTGGGCGGCAGGTAGCCTATTGGTATTTATTAGCCTAGTAGCCTAGTGGTATTTATTTTATTTTACAAGGCAAGTCAGTTAAGAACAAATTCTTATTTTCAATGGCAGCCGAGGAACAGTGGGTTAACTGCCTGGTTCAGGGGCAGAACGACAGATTTTTACCTTGTCGGCTCGGGGATGGAGCGTTGGACTAGTAACCGAAAGGTTGCAAGATCGAATCCCCGAGCCGACAAGGTAAAAATCTGTCGTTCTGAACCAGGCAGTTAACCCACTGTTGCTAGGCTGCCATTGAAAATAAGAATTTGTTCTTAACTGACTTGCCTGGTAAAATAAAATAAATCTAGAAAATAAGGAACAAAACCTGCGATAAAACAGTTTAGCAGAAAAGCCAATCTTAGCCTTGAGACCATGCTGCTTACCATTCTACTCGACATTATATTTATTCAAAGCTATCTACATCAGTGACAGTACAGTCTCCTGTATGGGAAAAGATGACCCTCAGTTGACCTCAAAAATAATAATTAAGTGGACTTATCCATAATGCTAGGTAGAGAAATCAATAGGGTTGCTGGCTGCTCACACAATGCAGTGTGGCTCTTTTAAGCAGCAGTGGTCTATGGGTTAAGGAAAGCCCTGGTGGATCCCAGTGAATGCAGCAGCTTGGGTTGAGCCCACCCTCTGGAGCCCTATTGACTGATTCAGCAACTGAGGTAATCAGTGGAAGGAGATACAAATATCTCCCCACCCACCCCTACCACACATACAAGCACACACCAACCAACTCCCCATTTCTCTGCCCCATATGCTCTCCTCCATTGTCTACCTCACCTCAGTTGTGAAAATCCCAAGGTTCAAATAGATGGCAGTACATGTACTCTGGTTTCTTGGCTAAAAACAGCCTGTGGATATTGGTTTACTATTGGCAACTGGTCAGGCATTCTAGTTTCTTTGCGGAAATTACTTCTACTTTGGGAATGATGTCACATCTTAGGAGTGAGGCAGCAGTGCTTTTTCCTTGGCCTTTGTGACCTCATCATCACCTTTTGACCCCTAAGTAGAAAACATTTTTGTCAATTTTGACTTGTTCAATAATTAAAGAGGACAGTCCAATACAGTGGCATCATATACTGTACAACCCCACCTTCAGAGGAGGATGCAGGGTAAGACTAGCTAGCATCACTTTGAAAAGTTAAAACAATACACCAAATTAAACAATTGAGTCAAATGTCATGGGTCTCTAGAGACTTTACCTGAGCAGAGTTTGTCATTTCAAACCCAGACTATATATTTTCTTACCTGATCAAGGAACCTCACCAATATAAACAGTATATACATTATATATGCTGTTACCAATTTAGCACAGGTGGAATTAGTAATCAGCCTGTGGCACACTGTCATTTTATATTTGTTCAAAGACATAGCCTTTCTAAGGGGGTGTCACTTGATATTTAGTGGCACCAGCCTTGTTTCCCATGTCAGCTTTGTTTCTATCCAGTCTGGTTAAATAGGGCTTTTGGTTCAAAATAGACATCAAGGGATGCTGACACATTCCCCACACCAAGTCATAGTCCATAAAACATTGTCCTTTTACTTTTCACTGCAATGCTACACATTTACTCTTGCTAGGGACTCTCACAATTGTTGCATGTTTGTACTAGTGGTAATTGTTACGAACAGGGACGTCATGAACCCCAAAAATCGGAGGGGTCACAAAGTACATTAGGATTGCTGGGCGGGTGTTCTGGAGGGGGTCTATGCTCCCCCCCATCGCAAAGTTGAGGAATTTTTCAAACACCTGAAACAGCTTTTTCCTTCAATCAAGAGACATACTCATTATGCTTAATTAAAGGTTAACTTTTTTTAAATGCGTATCTAAGCATACCTCTTGAGCTATCTGTATCCGGAGGCCAGGTAAGGAGGCCAGGTAATATATCTCTGTGAAGATAAAAGGAGGCCAGGTAATATATCTCTGTGAAGATAAAAGGAGGCCAGGTAATATATCTCTGTGAAGATAAAAGGAGGCCAGGTAATATATCTCTGTGAAGATAAAAGGATGCCAGGTAATATATCTCTGTGAAGATAAAAGGAGGCCAGGTAATATATCTCTGTGAAGATAAAAGGAGGCCAGGTAATATATCTCTGTGAAGATAAAAGGAGGCCAGGTAATATATCTCTGTGAAGATAAAAGGAGGCCAGGTAATATATCTCTGTGAAGATAAAAGGAGGCCAGGTAATATATCTCTGAAGATAAAAGGATGCCAGGTAATATATCTTCGTGAAGATGTCATGTAGGATTCAACGTCCAACGCCTGTCTTCATTTTCCCCATGTCTCTCTCAATCCTGGTTCAATTATTTCTCCTTCCATTTACCATTAGTGTTGTCAGGGGATGTTTATCAAAGGTAGAAGGTTAGAAGGGCTACACATGGTTTCAATTTACCCATGGAAGGAAAGGAGAAAAAGGTCTGTAATGAGAGATTTGGTAATGATTTGTCTTTATGATGTATATGGCTGTCAGTTTAGGTAGGTTAAGGTGGAAGGTTCTGTCATAGACAGTGGAATTGGCAGTTTGTTGTACAGTGTGAGCCTACATGTACCAATTGTGGTGAAGATCACAAAGGATGGTCGATGGTTGAACAAAGTTTTGTGGTCACTGTGAGTGAATGCACATTATTTCCAGATAGCCCACGCACTGGCCTAGTGTAAATACACATGCTCCTCTCTGGAAAGAGCATTAATTAAATATTTACTTTGGGAATAATAAACAATTAACTTGGTGCCAGCATGATTTACGTTGTACATACCTGTATCAAAGAACAGATGCTGACTGGACGTTAATCATTTTAATCTGATGTAATTATATTCTAATTGCAGTGTGCTACACATCCAAAGCAAGCTAAAATAAGTCAAATTTATTTTTTAAGGAAATTATTAAATCCATGGAATATGTATACGACTAAATGGCCAGATGATGGGAACTGAGAAAGGGATGTTTTTAATGGATTAAGCTGAAAGTATTTACATATAGTACTGGTTAAAAGTTTGGACACCTACTCATTCAAGTTTTTAAATAAATAATGTTTTCTACATTGTAGAATAATAGTGAAGACATCAAACTATTAAATAACACATATGGAATCATGTAGTAAGCCAAAAAGTGTGAAACAATATATATATTTTAGATTTTTCAAAGTAGCCACCCTTTGCCTTGATGACAGCTTTGTACACTCTTGGCATTCTCTCAACCAGCTTCATGAGGTAGTCACCTGGAATGCTTTTCCAACAGTCTTGAGGGAGTTCCCCCATATGCTGAGCACTTGTTGGCTGCTTTTCCTTCACTCTGCAGTTCAACTCATCCCAAACCATCTTAATTGGGTTGAGGTCTGGTGACTGTGGAGGCCAGGTCATCTGATGCAGCATTCCTTCACTCTCCTTCTTAGTCAAATAGCCCTTACATAGCCTGGAGGTGTGTTGGGTGATTGTCCTGTTGAAAAACAAATGATAGTCCCACTAAGCACATACCAGACGGAATGGCGTTGCGCTGCAGAATGCTGTGGTAGCCATGCTGGTTGTGTGCCTTTAGTTCTAAATAAATCACCGACAGTAGAAAAGCACCCCCACACCATCACACCTCCTCCTCCATGCTTTGCGGTGGGAACCACACATGCGGAGATCATTTAAGAACAATTTCTTATTTTCAATGATGGTCTAGGAACAGTGGGATTTTGACCTTGTCAGCTCGGGATCCCCGAGTTGCAACCTTCTGGTTACTAGTCCAATGCTCTAAACACTAGGCTACCTGGTGCCCCAGGTGTCCTTTAGTAGTGGTTTCTTTGCAGTATTTCGACCATGAAGGTCTGATTCACGTAGTCTTCTCTGAACAGTTGATGTTGAGATGTGTCTGTTACTTGAACTCTGTGAAGCATTTATTTGGGCTACAATCTGAGGTGCAGGTAATTGCCAATTTCTAAGGCTGGTAACTCTAATGAACTTATCCTCTGCAGCAGAGGTAACTCTGGGTCTTCCTTGCCTGTGGCAGTCCTCATGAGAGCCAGTTTCATCATAGTGCTTGATGGTTTTTGCGACTGAACTTGAAGAAACTTTAAAAGTTATTGAAATCTTGACTGACCTTCATGTCGTAAAGTAATGATGGTCTGTCATTTATCTTTGCTTATTTGAGCTGTTCTTGCCATAATATGGACTTGGGCTTTTACCAAATAGGGCTATCTTCTGTATACCACCCCTACCCTACCTTGTCACAATATAACTGATTGTCTCAAATGTATGATTCCATATGTGCTATGTCATAGTTTTGATGTTTTCATTGCTATTCTACAATGTAGAAAATAGTAAAAATAAAGAAAAACCCTTGAATGAGTAGGTGTATCCAAACTTTTGACTGGTACAGTATACACTAAAGCTCTCTAGAGAGCACACAGTGTAGCTTGCAGTGGGATCTGAGTGCTTCTGAGGCTATAGTCTGTTGGGTCTAGTGAAAGTAGCACAGCACACACTGGTCACACACTAGTTTCCTACGAATGTAAATGACATTGCATTGAACCAACATGGAATAGATGTTGAATTGACATCTGTGCCCAGTGGGCAGGTTCATAAATTGTAGAAGACATCCAATCAAATATCCCCTGCACTCTATGAAATCAATTTCTCTGAGTCTCCTAGTTAAATCCTCATTATGTGTTAACTCTCTGTGGCCCAACTCACACCCGGATGCTTTATAAACACTGAAGCATGTAAATATACCGCTCCAGGACACAATGAATTAATTAATCCCAGCTCTCACTCAAGGATTTTTGTTTTCTAATGTACTTCCAAGATGCATCCCATATAGCTGGGGGCACGTACTGCAGGGATATCCATCTTTTGTAACAAAGACGGAGGCCCGAGACTGTCAATTATCATGCAGGGCTGACAAATCAAATCAAATCAAATCAAATTTATTTATATAGCCCTTCGTACATCAGCTGATATCTCAAAGTGCTGTACAGAAACCCAGCCTAAAACCCCAAACAGCAAACAATGCAGGTGTAAAAGCACGGTGGCTAGGAAAAACTCCCTAGAAAGGCCAAAACCTAGGAAGAAACCTAGAGAGGAACCAGGCTATGTGGGGTGGCCAGTCCTCTTCTGGCTGTGCCGG
The DNA here is from genome assembly GCF_023373465.1 of Oncorhynchus keta. Lineage (NCBI taxonomy): Eukaryota > Metazoa > Chordata > Actinopteri > Salmoniformes > Salmonidae > Oncorhynchus > Oncorhynchus keta. Next base: position 44,511,267 of record NC_068437.1, on the reverse strand, counting down.
GTAGAGATTATAACAGAACATGACCAAGATGTTCAAATGTTCATAAATGACCAGCATGGTCGAATAATAATAAGGCAGAACAGTTGAAACTGGAGCAGCAGCACAGTCAGGTGGACTGGGGACAGCAAGGAGCCTTCATGTCAGGTAGTCCTGGGGCACGGTCCTAGGGCTCAGGTCAGTTGAAACTGGAGCAGGAGCATGGCCAGGTGGACTGGGGACAGCAAGGAGTCCTCATGTCAGGTAGTCCTGGGACATGGTCCTAGGGCTCAGGTCCTCCGAGAGAGAGAAAGAAAGAGAGAAGGAGAGAATTAGAGAACGCACACTTAGATTCACACAGGACACCGAATAGGACAGGAGAAGTACTCCAGATATAACAAACTGACCCTAGCCCCCGACACATAAACTACTGCAGCATAAATACTGGAGGCTGAGACAGGAGGGGTCAGGAGACACTGTGGCCCCATCCGAGGACACCCCGGACAGGGCCAAACAGGAAGGATATAACCCCACCCACTTTGCCAAAGCACATCCCCCACACCACTAGAGGGATATCTTCAACCACCAACTTACCATCCTGAGACAAGGCCGAGTATAGCCCACAAAGATCTCCGCCACGGTACAACCCAAGGGGGGACAACCCAAGGGGGGCAACCCAGACAGGCCGACCACAACAGTGAATCAACCCACCCAGGTGACGCACCCCCAGGGACGGCACGAGAGAGCCCCAGCAAGCCAGTGACTCAGCCCCGTAACAGGGTTAGAGGCAGAGAATCCCAGTGGAAAGAGGGGAACCGGCCAGACAGAGACAGCAAGGGCGGTTCGTTGCTCCAGAGCCTTTCCGTTCACCTTCCCACTCCTGGGCCAGACTACACTCAATCATATGACCCACTGAAGAGATGAGTCTTCAGTAAAGACTTAAAGGTTGAGACCGAGTTTGCGTCTCTGACATGGGTAGGCAGACCGTTCCATAAAAATGGAGCTCTATAGGAGAAAGCCCTGCCTCCAGCTGTTTGCTTAGAAATTCTAGGGACAATTAGGAGGCCTGCGTCTTGTGACCGTAGCGTACGTGTAGGTATGTACGGCAGGACCAAATCAGAGAGGTAGGTAGGAGCAAGCCCATGTAATGCTTTGTAGGTTAGCAGTAAAACCTTGAAATCAGCCCTTGCTTTGACAGGAAGCCAGTGTAGAGAGGCTAGCACTGGAGTAATATGATCAAATTTTTTGGTTCTAGTCAGGATTCTAGCAGCCGTATTTAGCACTAACTGAAGTTTATTTAGTGCTTTATCCGGGTAGCCGGAAAATAGAGCATTGCAGTAGTCTAACCTAGAAGTGACAAAAGCATGGATTAATTTTTCTGCATCATTTTTGGACAGAAAGTTTCTGATTTTTGCAATGTTACGTAGATGGAAAAAAGCTGTCCTCGAAATGGTCTTGATATGTTCTTCAAAAGAGAGATCAGGGTCCAGAGTAAAGCCGAGGTCCTTCACAGTTTTATTTGAGACGACTGTACAACCATTAAGATTAATTGTCAGATTCAACAGAAGATCTCTTTGTTTCTTGGGACCTAGAACAAGCATCTCTGTTTTGTCCGAGTTTAATAGTAGAAAGTTTGCAGCCATCCACTTCCTTATGTCTGAAACACATGCTTCTAGCGAGGGCAATTTTGGGGCTTCACCATGTTTCATTGAAATGTACAGCTGTGTGTCATCCGCATAGCAGTGAAAGTTTACATTATGTTTTCGAATAACATCCCCAAGAGGTAAAATATATAGTGAAAACAATAGTGGTCCTAAAACAGAACCTTGAGGAACACCGAAATGTACAGTTGATTTGTCAGAGGACAAACCATTCACAGAGACAAACTGATATCTTTCCGACAGATAAGATCTAAACCAGGCCAGAACTTGTCCGTGTAGACCAATTTGGGTTTCCAATCTCTCCAAAAGAATGTGGTGATCGATGGTATCAAAAGCAGCACTAAGGTCTAGGAGCACGAGGACAGATGCAGAGCCTCGGTCCGATGCCATTAAAATGTCATTTACCACCTTCACAAGTGCCGTCTCAGTGCTATGATGGGGTCTAAAACCAGACTGAAGCATTTCGTAACACAACTGTTACAACTATTACAATATTGCATTGGCAGAGCGTAGAATGAGTCCTGTAGTGAAGAGGGGGGTGTTGTTTGTTGTACATTAGGTCTGGTGGGCCAAAATAAATAAATAAACTACATTAACTGAGAGGAATGCTGATTGACACACAACTCCCCAAAAGGAGTTTATAAACTTTATCTCCACTATAAAAAGTATCTAGACATGATCTCACATTTCTTTTAGCCTAACATTTTGTTTTCAACAGCAGAGATTTGTATAAACCTTACTGTTTGTCTCTGATATTTGCAACATTGTTTCAATATTACAATTCAAACTCCAGCTGTCCTACAGTAACGAACGTGTCGGGAGGGAGTCGGGGCGAGAGACAGGTCAGGCAGGCATCTTTTCTCAACCAGTTGAAATCATTAATCAGCAAGCGTATTTTTTTTATGGATATTTTCAAAGAAATGTCAATTGAAAAAATGTCAAACGAAATTAAGTGCAGCTAGTTTGCAGTGTTGGCTAGCAGCTCTGAACAACAGTGTCCTGATTAGTGAGCACATTTTCTATGCCAGGCGAAATCGCGCCTCATTAGCTCATTGTTATGGATGTGTCCAAATAAATGTCTCTAGAAAACAGCTTAAACAAATGCAAATGTAGCTACTTTGTTGTTATTCTGCATGCACTTCTTGACGTGACTGTAAATTGGCTGTAGTTGGCTAGCTAGCAAGCATAGATACAGAGCAAAAAGACTGAACGACTAGGTTGCATCTCTAGCAACCAAACCGATAGAATGAACAACCAGCCGGGTTGGTTAGCAACCCTAGATTTTGGTCGGGACTATATCTTGCGGAAGGATGAAATGGTATGAATAAATTCATCAAAATAAGGTTTTCAATGAAAATATGTTAATCACTATTTGAATATATTGGTAAGCCGTTGTATAAAAGGGATAATGTCCTCGAAACGGATGTTTGGAGGATATATTGGCACGGTTTTCCATCCTTCCGCAAGATATAGTCCTAAAAACACCCGTGCCAATATATCCTCCAAACACCTGCTTCTCTGGCATTATCAGTTAATTAAGATAAGATACCAATTATTGGTGGACCAAAAAAAGCCAATACCGATTAATCGGCTGATTTAAAAAATAATAATATTTGTTATAATGACAATTACAACAATACTGAATGAACAATGAACTCTTTTATTTTAACTGAATATAGTACCTAAATAAAATCTATTTAGTCTCAAATAAGTAATGAAACATGTTCAATTTGGTTTAAATAATGCAAAAACACTGTTTGAGAAGAAAGTAAAAGTGCAATATGTGTCATGTAAAAATGTAAAAAACATTTAAGTTCCTTGCTCAGAACATGAGAACATATGAAAGCTGGTGGTTTAATATTCCCAGTTAAGATGTTTTAGGTTGTAGTTAATGCGTGGATTATTTCTCTCTATACCATTTGTATTTCATAAACCTTTGAGTATTGAATGCTCTTATAAGCACTTTAGTATTGCCAGCCTAATCTCGGGAGTTGATAGGTTTGAAGTCATAAACAGCGCTGTGCTTAAAGCATTGCTAAGAGCTGCTCGCAAACACAGTAAAGTGCTGTTTGAATGAATGTTTACGAGCCTGCTGCTGCCTACCACCTCTGTCAGACTGCTTTATCAAACATCAAATCATAGACTTAATTATAATAAACACACAGAAATACGAGCCTTTGGTCATTAATATGGTGAAATCCGGAAACTATAATTTCAAAAACAAAATGTTTATTCTTTCAGTGAAATACGGAACCATTCCGTATTTTGTAGAACGGGTTGCAACCCTAAGTCTAATAATTGCACAACCTTCAATGTTATGTCATAATTATATAAAATTCTAGCAAATTATTTACGGTCTTTGTTAGGAAGAAACACAGGTCGCAACGAGCCAGGCGGCCCAAACTGTTGCATATACCCTGACTCTGCTTGCACTGAACGCAAGAGAAGTGACACAATTTCCCTAGTTAATATTGCCTGCTAACATGCATTTATTTTAACTAAATAGGCAAAATATACTTCTGTGTATTGATTTTAAGAAAGGCATTGATGTTTACGGTTAGGTACATTTGTGCATCGAATGTGCTTTTTTTGGCGAATGCCTTTTGTTAAATCATCACCTGTTTAGAAAAGTTGAAGTAGGCTGTGATTGGATGATAAATTAACAGGCACCGCTTTGAATTTATGCAACGCAGAACAAGCTAGTTAACCTAGTAATATCATCAACCATGTGTAGTTAACTAGTGATTATGTGAAGATTGATTGTTTTTTGTAAGATAAGTTTAATGCTAGCTAGCAACTTACTTGGCTCATTGCAGCCACAAGGTCCTTCTGACGCTGCACTCGCATAACAGGTGGTCAGCCTGTTTCCTCATGGATTCAATGTAATCGTCCATAATCAGCGTCCAAAAAGGCTGATTACCGATTGTTATGAAAACTTGAAATCGGCCCTAATTCATTGGCCATGCCGATTGATCGGTCGACCTCTAATTTTTACCCGTCAAGGCAATTGTAAGTGCAGACACATGAAGCTCTTTTGCTGGTATGCATTTGAAATACTTTTGCATTAACACCATGGTCATTTCTCTCCAGCCAAGCAATTAAAATAAAATCACATTTTGTCACATGCTTCATAGACAACAGGTGTATACTAACAGCGAAATGCTTACTTACAGGTTATTTTCCAACAATAGAGTTTAAGATGAAATATAGAAATAGTGACACAAGAAAAAAGAGAGAAACTAGATTCTAGAGACATCCTACATTTTATTGATCTCCAATTGATTCCAACATTTCTATTGATCATGAAGTTTCCAGTGGTGTAAATTACTTAAGTAAAAAGTACTACTTAAGAAGTTTTTTGGGGTATATGTACCTTACTATTTATATCTTTGACAACTTTTACTTCACTACATTCTTAAAGAACATAATGTACTTTTTACTCCGTACATTTTCCCTGACACCCAAAAGTACTCGTTACATTTAGAATGCTTAAAAGGACAGGAAAATGGTCCAATTCACACACTTATCAAGAGAACTGTCACGTCCTGACCTTAGTTCCTTGTTTATGTCTCTGTTTTAGTTTGGTCAGGGCGTGAGTTGGGGTGGGCATTCTATGTTTTGTATTTCTATGTTTTGTATTTCTGTGTTTGGCCTGATATGGTTCCCAGTCAGAGGCAGCTGTCGATCGTTGTCTCTGATTGAGAACCATACTTAGGCAGCCTGTTTTCACCCTTGAGTTGTGGGTAGTTGTTTTCTGTCTCTGTCTTAGACAGGACTGTTCTGTTCTAGTGGTCAGTGTAATTAAAAGATCATGAACATGTACCACGCTGCACCCTGGTCCTCTCCTTATTCAAGCAACGACAACCATTACAAGAACATCTCTGGTCATCTCTTTTGCCTCTGACGTGGCAGACTCACTAAACACATATGCTTAGTTTGTAAATGATGTCTGAGTGTTGGATTGTGCCCCTGGCTGACCGTAAATAAAATAAAAAAGCACATTCACTCTCTGGTTTGCTTAATAAGGAGTTTTAAATTATTTATACTATTGATACTTAAGTATTTTTTAGCAATTACATTTACTTTTGATACTTAAGTATATTTGAAACCAAATACTTTAAGACTTTTACTCATATTTTACTGTGACTTTCACTTTTACTTGAGTCATTTTCTATTAAGGTATCTTTACTTTTACTCAAGTATGACAATTGGGTACTTTTCCCACCACAGGCAGTTTCTGTCCCAACACTGTGATAAATTGTCACATGGACACGTGGTAAGCCAGTCAATGTCCATGGCCAGGACCTCAAAGCCGATAGCCCACAACAGAGCCCAGAGGCAATAGAAAGGAAAGTGGTGAAAACAAGCCAATAGAATCCTTAAAAGTCATGGAAGGCAGGCCACCAGAGTGGTAAAGGCCTAATGTCCTGTCTATATTAATTCGGCTGTGTAGAGTCAGTCTAAGGTGCAGCAAGGCAGGTAGTTGTGCAGCATAGCCAGGCTATCTCACTATGGAGCAGCCAGCTGCTCTCCTTAGGCCTCTCCTGGCTGGACTTCTCCATCTACATCCAGCTTCATTAGAATTGATCACATTAACATAGGGGCTAATTAGGTGAGGATCCTTTCCTTAAAGTCACACAGGTGTATTTTAGATGTAAAGCAATTCCCCAGGGAAGAACCAGGACAAGGATGAAAGTCTTCTCTGTGTTTTCACCTAGCCAGGTCCCAGATATTGTTGTACTGTTTTGGTAAGCCTTATGGCTCCCAGAGTGGCAGCCCCCAAAATCTATATATATTTTTTTTATATTTTTTTTTATTTCACCTTTATTTAACCAGGTAGGCTAGTTGAGAACAAGTTCTCATTTGCAACTGCGACCTGGCCAAGATAAAGCATAGCAGTGTGAACAGACAACACAGAGTTACACATGGAGTAAACAATTAGCAAGTCAATAACACAGTAGAAAAAAATGGGCAGTCTATATACAATGTGTGCAAAAGGCATGAGGAGGTAGGCGAATAATACAATTTTGCAGATTAACACTGGAGTGATAAATGATCAGATGGGCATGTACAGGTAGAGATATTGGTGTGCAAAAGAGCAGAAAAGTAAATAAATAAAAACAGTATAAAAACAGTATGGGAATGAGGTAGGTGAAAAAGGGTGAGCTATTTACCTATAGACTATGTACAGCTGCAGCGATCGGTTAGCTGCTCGGATAGCTGATGTTTGAAGTTGGAGAGGGAGATAAAAGTCTCCAACTTCAGCGATTTTTGCAATTCGTTCCAGTCACAGGCAGCAGAGTACTGGAACGAAAGGCGGCCAAATGAGGTGTTGGCTTTAGGGATGATCAGTGAGATACACCTGCTGGAGCGCGTGCTACGGATGGGTGTTGCCATCGTGACCAGTGAACTGAGATAAGGCGGAGCTTTACCTAGCATGGACTTGTAGATGACCTGGAGCCAGTGGGTCTGGCGACGAATATGTAGTGAGGGCCAGCCGACTAGAGCATACAAGTCGCAGTGGTGGGTGGTATAAGGTGCTTTAGTGACAAAACGGATGGCACTGTGATAGACTGCATCCAGTTTGCTGAGTAGAGTGTTGGAAGCCATTTTGTAGATGACATCGCCGAAGTCGAGGATCGGTAGGATAGTCAGTTTTACTAGGGTAAGCTTGGCAGCGTGAGTGAAGGAGGCTTTGTTGCGGAATAGAAAGCCGACTCTGGATTTGATTTTTGATTGGAGATGTTTGATGTGAGTCTGGAAGGAGAGTTTGCAGTCTAGCCAGACACCTAGGTACTTATAGATGTCCACATATTCAAGGTTGGAACCATCCAGGGTGGTGATGCTAGTCGGGCATGCGGGTGCAGGCAGCGATCGGTTGAAAAGCATGCATTTGGTTTTACTCGCGTTTAAGAGCAGTTGGAGGCCACGGAAGGAGTGCTGTATGGCATTGAAGCTCGTTTGGAGGTTGGATAGCACAGTGTCCAATGACGGGCCGAAAGTATATAGAATGGTGTCGTCTGCGTAGAGGTGGATCAGGGAATCGCCCGCAGCAAGAGCAACATCATTGATATATACAGAGAAAAGAGTCGGCCCGAGAATTGAACCCTGTGGCACCCCCATAGAGACTGCCAGAGGACCGGACAGCATGCCCTCTGATTTGACACACTGAACTCTGTCTGCAAAGTAATTGGTGAACCAGGCAAGGCAGTCATCCGAAAAACCGAGGCTGTTGAGTCTGCCGATAAGAATTTGGTGATTGACAGAGTCGAAAGCCTTGGCGAGGTCGATGAAGACGGCTGCACAGTACTGTCTTTTATCGATGGCGGTTATGATATCATTTAGTACCTTGAGTGTGGCTGAGGTGCACCCGTGACCGGCTCGGAAACCAGATTGCACAGCGGAGAAGGTACGGTGGGATTCGAGATGGTCAGTGACCTGTTTGTTGACTTGGCTTTCGAAGACCTTAGATAGGCAGGGCAGGATGGATATAGGTCTATAGCAGTTTGGGTCCAGGGTGTCTCCCCCTTTGAAGAGGGGGATGACTGCGGCAGCTTTCAATCCTTGGGGATCTCAGACGATATGAAAGAGAGGTTGAACAGGCTGGTAATAGGGGTTGCGACAATGGCGGCAGATAGTTTCAGAAATAGCGGGTCCAGATTGTCAAGCCCAGCTGATTTGTACGGGTCCAGGTTTTGCAGCTCTTTCAGAACATCTGCTATCTGGATTTGGGTAAAGGAGAACCTGGAGAGGCTTGGGTGAGGAACTACGGGGGGGGCGGAGCTGTTGGCCGAGGTTGGAGTAGCCAGGCGGAAGGCATGGCCAGCCATTGAGAAGTGCTTATTGAAGTTTTCGATAATCATGGATTTATCGGTGGAGACCGTGTTTCCTAGCCTCAGTGCAGTGGGCAGCTGGGAGGAGGTGCTCTTGTTCTCCATGGACTTCACAGTGTCCCAGAACTTTTTGGAGTTGGAGCTACAGGATGCAAACTTCTGCCTGAAGAAGCTGGCCTTAGCTTTCCTGACTGACTGCGTGTATTGGTTCCTGACTTCCCTGAACAGTTGCATATCACGGGGGCTATTCGATGCTATTGCAGTCCGCCACAGGATGTTTTTGTGCTGGTTGAGGGCAGTCAGGTCTGGAGTGAACCAAGGGCTGTATCTGTTCTTGGTTCTGCATTTTTTGAACGGAGCATGCTTATCTAAAATGGTGAGGAAGTTACTTTTAAAGAATGACCAGGCATCCTCAACTGACGGGATGAGGTCAATGTCCTTCCAGGATACACGGGCCAGGTCGATTAGAAAGGCCTGCTCACAGAAGTGTTTTAGGGAGCGTTTGACAGTGATGAGGGGTGGTCGTTTGACTGCGGCTCCGTGGCGGATACAGGCGATGAGGCAGTGATCGCTGAGATCCTGGTTGAAGACAGCGGAGGTATATTTGGAGGGCCAGTTGGTCAGGATGACGTCTATGAGGGTGCCCTTGTTTACAGAGTTAGGCCTTTTGGAGTGGTTGGGTTAAAAGCAGAAGTCAAATTTCGGTTGGACCTTGTGTGCAATTTCCCAATAAAGTGATCTTATTCTTGATTATAGTGAGTTGGCAAGACAGCACCAACAGATCTGAAACCAGGCTACCATTCACCTGCTTGCAAGTCTGAAGTATGCCAGTTTGGAGGGGATCAACTGACTTGACAGTGTATGTACAGTACCCTCTCTGCTTTCATTGGTTAGTGGGATTAAAGGTTTGGACAGCAGCACACCACCCCTGTATCCCACTACTGGCTTGCTTTTGAAGCTAAGCAGGGTTGGTCCTGGTCAGTCCCTGGATGGGATACCAGATGTTACTGGAAGTGGTGTTAGATGGACAGTAGGAGGCACCTTTTCCTCTGGTCTAAAAAAATATCTCAATGCCTCCAGGGCAATGATTGCCCTGTAGTAGGACGTTAAACGAGTGTCTGACTCTCTGTGGTCACTCTCAAGATCCCATTACACTTTTTACATGTATTTTTTAATTTCACCTTTATTTAACCTGGTAGGCCAGTTCTCATTTACAACTGCCACCTGGCCAAGATAAAGCAAAGCAGTGCGACACAAACAACACAGAGCTACACATGGGATAAACAAATGTACAGTCAATAACACAATAGAAAAATATATATACAGTGTGTGCAAATGTAGTAAGATTAGGGAGGTAAGGCAATAAGTAGGCAATAGTGGCGAAATAATGTCAATTTAGCAATTTAACACTGGAGTAATAGATGTACAGGAGATGAATGTGCAAGTAGAGATACCTGGGTGCAAAGGAGCAAAAAATAAATAACAATATGGGGATGAGGTAATTGGGTGGGCTATTTACAGATGCAATGATCGGTAAGCTGCTCTGACAGCTGATGCTTAAAGTTAGTGAAGGAGATATAAGACTCCAGCTTCAGTAATTTTTGCAATTCGTTCCAGTCATTGGCAGCAGAGAACTGTAAGTAAAGGAGGCCAAAGGAAGTGTTGGCTTTGGGGATGACCAGTGAAATATACCTGCTGGAGCGTGTGCTACGGGTGGGTGCTGCTATGGTGACCAGTAAGCTGAGATTAGTCAGGGCTTTACCTAGCAAAGACTTATAGATGACCTGGAGCCAGTGGGTTTGGCGATGAATATGAAGCGAGGGACAGCCAACGAGAGCATACAGGTCACAGTGGTGGGTAGTATATGGGGCTTTGGTTACAAAACTTATGGCACTGTGACTACATCAAATTTTCTGAGTAGAGGCTTGGAGGCTATTTTGTAAATGACATCGCCGAAGTCAAGGATCGGTAGGATAGTCAGTTTTACGAGGGTATGTTTGGCAGCATGAGTGAAGGATGCTTTGTTGCGGAATAGGAAGCAAATTCTAGATTTAATTTTGGATTGGAGACGCTTAATGTGAGTCTGGAAGGAGAGTTTACAGTCTAACCAGACACCTAGGTATTTGTAGTTGTCCACATATTCTACTAAGTCGGAACCGTCCAGAGTAGTGATGCTAAATGGGCTGGCGGGTGCGGGCAGCGATCGGTTGAAGAGCATGCATTTACTTTTACTTGCATTTAAGAGCAGTTGGGGGCCACGGAAGGAGTGTTGTATGGCATTGAATCTCGCCTGGAGGTTTGTTAACACAGTTAACACTTATTGTAAGAGTAGAGGTGTTAACCCCAAATCTGTCTCTCATATCATCATAGTCACCTAATCATCCCATTTACAATTGGCTTTTTCCTCTTCCCTGTAGCTATTCTCCAGGTTGTTGCTGTAAATGAGAACGTGTTCTCTGTCAATTTACCTGGTAAAATAAGGGTTAAATAAATAAATACAAATTCTTCCAGAATATGCAACTGTTGTCCTGACTGTGATTAAGTAGAGCTAGCATTAATCCAAACCTGGCCAATGGCACCAAGGTCATCGTGCCTGCACCTGCTCTATGAAATCAAATGTATTTTATAAAGCCCTTTTTACCCAGCCTAAAACCCCAAAGAACAAGCATTCCAGATGCAGGAGCATTTTGGCTAGAAAAAACTCCATAGAAGGCAGAAACTTAATAAGAAACCTAGAGAGGAAGCAGGCTCCGAGGGGTGGCCAGGCCTACCTAAACTAATGCTTTAACTGATGGTCTCCAAGTGAATACAGCAGAAATCCAAGTGAAATGTTTACCTCGGGAAATCAGGAGTAACAATATCAACTGTGGGGTTGGAACAGTCAGTACTGGTGGTAGGTGACATAGAGGTGCAAAGTGTACACAACTGGACTCAATGGTCATCGTAATGTCCAACTAAAATGCCTTCTATTACATCATACTGTACAACAGCTGAAAATAAATTGCATGTGTCTGCAATATCAGCACGTTATGATCTCAATCTAAACTCTCATTTAACCAGTATTTAATGAATCCAAACCATGAAAAGAACATTTAATCTTTGAGATTTACAAGTAATTAAATAGAGAGACAGCACCTGAATCAGAATGTGAGGAATTACTTTGAAGAACACTCCCAATTATCTGAGATTGTTTGATAAATATCATCTAATATCATCTAAGCCCAGAGTAAAGCTGGGGTAAACAGTCCACTTCTGTTCTCTCTCAACACTCTAATCCTCCAATTACCAGCCCTAAACCTCCAAACGGGCCTTTTCTTAATTGGAACTGTTCAACTCCTGCGTCCTCTCTCCTCCGTCCTCTCCTTTCCTTTTGAAAATCGAGGAGAGGCAAGGAGAGGGAAAGTGGACAAAAATGCACTTGTATGAAATGAGACTCTCCTTCTCCACTCATGCATCATCAGGCAATTGATTTTTACAGCAACACAATCTCACACTCATTTAGTGCAAATATCGACAAAAAGTATTTCAGCCGATTTCGGGCGTTTGTGTGTGGCTTTAATGTTTACACATTTTTGTGCGACTTAATTCGTAGGACAAGACAGTGTTTTGGGGGCAAACTTTGTAAACATTTTTTTGTAAGTTATTAGAGCAATGCATGGTGGGCAATGGTGTTCTACACTGCCTTTTTTTGTGTCCCACATTTATTTATACCAACAAAAAAAAAACGTGTTAACAACCCAATATTGTTAATGAAATTATTTTTTTATTAATGCCAATACTGTTTCTATGGTTGTTTTCACATAATACATTGGGATACTGGTGCAGTTTTTTCATGTAGGCAAACAGTAGTCCTAAACTATTTTCATCATAATGCATTTCATATTTTGTCGAGCAAACATGACACAATTTTCTTCATAATGCATTTAATACAAGGCTCCACTTTTTCATTACACCATTTCTTTCATCGTGCATTTTTTAATTTTTTTATTTTTGCTTTATGTTTTGGATTGTTTTTGATTGTGTCCCACTTGTTGTTGATTCTTCACAAAAAAATACAGTTTTATATCTTTATGTTTGAAGCCTGAAATGTGGCAAAAGGTCGCAAAGTTCAAGGGGGCCGAATACTTTCGCAAGGCACTGTATGTTCAATGTCAGCAGCAATTTCCAGTGAGAAATGTTCAGTCTGAAGCAATTTGGCTATGGGTTTCACAGCCCTATAATAATGATACAAGTTAATATCACTTTAAAAAGGGTTTATTTACAACCTCTGGGATATAACATGTTGGGCAAAATGGTATAGGAGAGTCTGACATGTAACCCCTAACTTGAGTTCAGTCGTCGCCAATGAGAACCAAGAGGGGACTAGCATCGTCCTTCATGACTGGGAAAGGCCTTGATTCAAGGCTGTAAAAAATCCTCCATCCATCTCATTAGATCAGAACAGGATGAATCAACACTGATTCATATTACTGGTTTGCATCCTAAAAAACATTATAGTTGTGTTTTGCTGCATAGCACACATTATTTGTCTACCCATATGATGTGGATCATTGTCAGGTTATTAGATATATAAGTTTCAGTAACAACAGAATACCATGGTTGTCATAACAATTTAAACAGGTAGTTTGTAAATGGGTAGAATGTGTTTGTTATCAGTCCACATTGGTAAATGAAATGATGTAAATTAGACAGACACACAGTATTTTCTTCTGAATAACTGGTCAGGGCATAGCACTTTCCATTCAGCTTCAGGCAACTTTGATGTAAAGGCTTGATCGCAACCGTAGTGACTACTTCTATCAGTCATGCCCATTGCTGCTTATCCATTGTTCAGTAGATATATCAATGTAGAAACACACAGCACAGTGTGGAAAAACCACTAGATCACATAACTAGACTGGATGTGATCCCACCGCTGCCACCAGTGTAGCGGAAGAAAGTGAAAGCTGCAACAGGGACTCTAACCAGGGTTCACATGTTGCAAAGTGAACTCTAACGGCTGTTGTCATGAAAGCCTAGTAGGCCTCTGGGCAGAGGCAGTAGGTCTACACTGCTGGCATATGCCTTGTGCCTAAATACTGCAAATAACATGATTGACAGGACTGTAATAATCATCATGAAACGGCCTTGGAAGTGCAATAAGTGTAAGCCAAAACAATTCATTATTTTACATTAACCTGTTTAACTGCATTGATATGGCTTAATTGATCATAGCCCAGACTCGTTATAGTTTCAAATACCATGCAGTTGCACCTAGAGAATTTAAACCAAACAGACTTCTGTTTCTCCAAATTTGACAAATTAATATCCCAAAGTATTAAGTGAAAACAAGCATAGAAAACAGCATTGGCATTAATAACAATAAAAAATACAAGGCTACTATCATACCTATTTCAGTAACAACCTTGTTGATAACAATATTGTGTTTTTTTTCTATATAAATAAATGTGGGACATGCAAAAAAGGCCCAAAATGCATTGCTCCAATGACTTTCAAAATATTTTTCTGAAGTTTGCCCTCCAAAAATGTATTTTCCTAAGGAATGAAGTTGCACAAAAACGTGTGTATTTTCACACAAATTAAGCCACACAAAACCTGCTGAAATACTTTCTGTACACATTTGCACAAATTGAGATTGTGTTGTTTACAGATGTGGATCGCTAAATAAATGTGTAAAGTGATTAAAACTGATTCAGTTAGTTGTGGAAGACATTTATAGACAAAACAATAAGTAGCATATTGTTTTTAAATGTGTGCATGCTTTTCTCCTCTGACAAAATAAAAGCTGATTTAAAGGGGAGTGGCAGATTTCAAAACGCTTCTGCGAAGGACTCAGGTAAAAGGATACAGATGACTATCCTCAATGAAAGGTGGCTCTCGAGTAGGGGAGGACACTCTTCCGTTCGCCTACTAATGAACTGACAACGCCCTGACTACTCAACCACTTATCGGTTTCAAGGGTCACAGAGGAGAGCTCAAATGAGAAAAGGCAAGGGACACCATTACCCACAATGCCACCAGCAGCAGTCACAGCTTTTTAACTGCTGTTGGTTGTTCTGCTTAAAATCACAAGTTTACAGAGATGGGCAGCAATAAAGGCTACTGGGGTGGTAAGGTAGCCAGCCTACTGTGTGTTTTGCTTTGGTGGTACACATATGGAAATCTGTTGCATTAGTGCCATCTGCTGGTCGTTTGAAGCACCGGCTGACATGCATTGTAACATAAGAGATGCATTCCATCCAAAGGCCACACCCACTTTTGTATAGTATGGAGGTGTATCCATTTAGAACGACAGAGGCCTCTAGTGGCCAAAAGGCCGTATTAGCATGGGCAGCGCCATTGAGGGCTTCCACCATTTTAATGGAGTTTACTTTATTAATTTGACCATTTAAAAAAACAAGCACACATAAAACTTAAAAAGCCATACATGCACATGAATAGACAAGATGGCTAGACAAGATCGAACACAGTATGGCAGTGAAATAATAAAACAAAAACATAAAAGAAGAACATCTATCTCATCATTCCAGTTACATCATAGGGGTTATTCATATGGGTACAGAGGACATTAAACATATTTTTACTTTATTTTTAAAGCTGTCCAGAGAGGATGTTGTTTTTATAGGCAACTCATTCCATTCTGAGACTCCAGTATACAAGAAAGTACCTTTCCCAGCATTACTCCTGAACCTGTATAAGCACACATCAGCAACACCTGATCTGGTGCTGTGATTGTGTGCATCCCTAACATGAGGAAAGTAATCACTTAGATATCTGGGCGCAGGACCATAAATACTCCTGTAAACCAAACCTAGTCTAATCTGGGACACCCTAGCCTCAACAGGCAGCCAGTTTAGTTCCTGAAAGCAGCTCCTGCCTATGTGAGTACGTGGACTCACCTTCAATTACTACCCTGATCAGCTTATTCTGGGCTATCTGGAGCTTCCCTTCATAAATGTAGATAAGCCCCCAAACCAGGAAGTAGTAGCATAGTCAAAATGGCATTGAATGAGGGCAGTAGCTAGCACTTTCATGGAGTCCTTATCAAGCAGCTTGGACTATCTAGCCAAAAACGTAGTCCTGGCATTAACCTTCCCTAGCACCTTATTGGCCACACCTTCCATGCTTCCATCAAGGATACATCCCAAGTAGCTAACAGAGGTTTTAGTAGTCAGCACCTCACCCCCTAACTCCACTCTGATTTCAGACAACCTCCACAATTTAGGTCTGGATCCAAAAATAATTGCAGAGATAGCTTATTATCTCCAAGCCATTTGCTAATGTTAGTGAGCTCTGTGCTAAGTATGCTCTCCAACATAGTTTTACTTTTGTGAGACACCAGAAGTGTAGAGTCATCCAAAATAAAGAAAAATGCGGCAAGAACAAGCATCTTTTATATCATTAGTATACAATAAAAACAGCAGAGGCCCAAGCACGCTCCCCTGTGGAACACCACATCTCATTGGTTTTGCCTGAGAGAGTGAACCATTAACCTCTACTACTTGCTCCCTTCCTGATAAATACGACTTTACCCAGCCTAGAGGGATACTGCTTAACCACAGTGCCACCAGTTCGGAAATTAGGAGACTGTGGTTAACTGTTTCAAAGGCCTTCTGTAGGTCAAGCTGTACCATTTCACACAGATTTCCCTCAGCAATCTCTTTCCTGATGAAGTCAGTCAAGTAAAGTAGACATGAATCAGTGGAGTATGTTTTTCTAAAACCCGACTGAAAATCATACATTAGACCCTGTTTGTTAACATATTCATACATTTGCTCATGTACAACTGGATGGGGACTTCCACCTTCATTGGCTGATCATTCCTGGTGACCCTGTTGGAGTCATGTCCAACCTGGTCATCAGGAGGGATCAGCCAATCGTGAAGAAGAAAATATAGTACTTCAAAATGGAGATAGCCTTAATGTCTCTGCCCATGTTGTCAGATGCTATATTTGCACAGATACAAAGAGGAGTCCGCTATCTATCTCTATGGGTGTATGAAATAGTGTTCCTCCTTTAGAGAAAGTGCCTCTAGGGGCGCTGTTGAGGCACTATCCAATCATACAGCAATCAGCAGTTCAATCAGCAGTTCAGTTATTCCTCTTTGTTTCTGAATAGTGTTCCAAATATTATTGTTCATATTCAATTGTAATACATTTTTTATATTTTAGTCATTTAGACGTTCTTATCCAGAGCT
The DNA here is from genome assembly GCF_023373465.1 of Oncorhynchus keta. Taxonomy (NCBI): domain Eukaryota; kingdom Metazoa; phylum Chordata; class Actinopteri; order Salmoniformes; family Salmonidae; genus Oncorhynchus; species Oncorhynchus keta. Next base: position 44,494,600 of record NC_068437.1, on the reverse strand, counting down.
ATTTACAGGAGCAATTCGAGTTAAGTGCCTTACTCAAGGGCACATCAACAGATTTTTCACCTAGTCGTCTCGGGAATTCAAACCAGCGACCTTTCAGTTACTGGCCCAACGCTCTTAACCGCTAGGCTACCTACCGATGCTAGGATACCTATCATCATCATCATCATAAATATAATCACAACAAACAGACTTCAAGATTTCTTAGCCAAGGTCAATGATTCACAGACACACAGCAGACTTTGAATGCATCCTATATGACTGGCTCACACCGCTGCTTCCCTCTAGTGGTAAATATATAACATCACACACTGTGTCCCATCCTGGGGATTTGCTTGACCATAGGGACAGAACCACACTATATGATAGCTATCTTGATCAGGCAGAGCACAGTTTTTTTATATCAGGTATTTTATTCTGCAGTCCAAGTAGAGACAGTCAGCCACCTGGAATTTTAAAAAGGCAATACACAAATATGAATAATCTCGACAACCATTAGCAGCATTATCCCCTAGGACAGTTATCCCCTCTCCTCTTACTGTGGAAGTCAGGAGCTCCTTTGGTCCCGTCTGTTGTTGTACAATCATGGTCTCGAGATCTCGTCACTGAAGCATAGCTGGCTCTCATCTCAATCTTTTCCTTACAATCTGGAAAGGGGAAATTCTTATAGAAATATATCTGTTAGCAAATGTACCGCAGAATCCACAGTTCACTTTCTTTCTGTAAATAAAAACATCAGAATAACCCCTGCTCTATGTTTTACATTGAGTGGGAGGGGGTCAGAGGTTAGAGGTGAACCTTTACGCCCGACGTAGGGCTCTCCTGATGACACACACAGTAGTATGTCCTCCCTGGAGATCAGAGGCCTGCCATCTGCAGCGTTCTGCCTGGAGGTGGACCGGGGTAGGCCCAACCTCACGGTACAGAGGCCTGCCGTCTGCAGCGTACAGCCTGGAAGCGGACCGGGATAGGCCCAACCTCACGGTACAGAGGCCTGCCGTCTGCAGCGTACAGCCTGGAAGCGGACCGGGATAGGCCCAACCTCACGGTACAGAGGCCTGCCGTCTGCAGCGTACAGCCTGGAAGCGGACTGGGATAGGCCCAACTTCACGGTACAGAGGCCTGCCGTCTGCAGCGTACAGCCTGGAAGCGGACCGGGATAGGCCCAACCTCACGGTACAGAGGCCTGCCGTCTGCAGCGTACAGCCTGGAGGCGGACCGGGATAGGCCCAACCTCACGGTACAGAGGCCTGCCGTCTGCAGTGTACAGCCTGGAAGCGGACCGGGACATTCCCAGTCTCACGTTACTGCAGCTGCAACATTCAGTAACACACAGTTACCACTTAATGAGGGTTCTATTAGGGTTCTGTTTGAAAACTAAATTCTGTGGTAGGAAATTCATCTTCAGCACAAAATATAGCATGTTACTAATGGTGCCCCATAGAGAATCCAGACTGGATCATGATATCAGGCTAATACCTTTTTTGTGAATTTGTAGGAAGTATCTCTTCCATGCTTTTCCCCCAGATGTGGATAGATATATACCCGTCTCCATTGGGGTACACCTTAACTCTTGACATCAGGCTGATGGTACAGTTCCTGGAAGTTACCTTTCTCTGGTAGGGTCTCCATCTCTGCTAGTTGAGTCTGGAGAGAAAAAACAAAAAGTGATTATCAATGTCACATGATAATAAGGTTACTATGTCACCTCTGAAGGATCAAAACCTTGCTCCTATTATGCTCCTCTATACCGTGTTTATGTCAGCAGAGTGCTCTCAGAGTCTCTACCAGGGATGCAGTACAACTACACGCTTAGAAAAAAGGTTCCCATAGCATAGGACAATTATTTTTAGTTCCAGGTAGAACCCCTTTTGGTTTCAGGGTGGGTGGACCCAAGAGTAAAGACGGTACATTCTACACCTAAGATCATACTCATGTATCCACAGATGATGCAGTCTCTATTGCACTCCACACGGCCATTTCCCACATGGACGAAAGGAACACCTACTATGTGAGAATTCTATTAATTGACTACAGCTCAGCGTTCAACACCATAGTGCACTCAAATCTCTTCAATAAGCTAAGGACTCTGGGACTCAACACCTCCCTCTGCAACTGGATCCTGGACTTCCTGACGGGCGCCCCCAGGTTGTAACTGTAGGCAACAACACATCCGCCACAGGGGCCAACACAGGGGCCCCTCAGGGGGGTGTGCTCAGCCATCTCCTGCACTCCCTGTTCACTCATGACTGCACGGCCAGGCACGACTCCAACATCATCATTCAATTTGCTGATGACACAGACCTGATCACCGACAACAACAAGACAACCTATAGGGAGGAGGTCAGAGACCTGGCCGTGTGATGCCAGGATGATTGTGGGCTACAGGAAAAAGAGGACCGAGCATGCCCATTCTCATCGACGGGGCTGCGGTGGAGCAGGTTGAGAGCTTCAAGTTCCTTGGTGTCCAGATCACCAATAAACTAACATGGTTCAAGCACACCATGACAGCCATGAAGCGGGCACGGTAAAACCTATTCCCCCTCAGGAGACTGAAAAGATTTGACATGGGTCCCGAGATCCTCAAAAGGTTCTACAGCTGCACCATCGAGAGCATCCTGACTGGTTGCATCACTGCCTGGTATGGCAACTGCTTGGCCTCTGACCGCAAGGTACTACAGAGTGTAGTGCGTACGGCCCAGTACATCACTGGGGCCAAACTTCCTGTCATGCAGGACCTCTATACCAGGCGGTGTCAGAGGAAGGCCCTAAAAATTGTCGAAGACTCCAGCCACCCTAGTCATAGATTGTTTTCTCTGCTACCACACGGCAAGCGGTACCAAAGTTAGGTCTAGGTCAAAGAGGCTTCTTTACAGCTTCTACCCCCAAGCCATAAGACTCTAACATCTAGTCAAATGGCTACCCAGACTATTCGCATTGCCCTCTCCACATCATTGCAACTCTGTTGTCATCTATGCATAGTCACTTTAATTAACTCTACCTACATGTATATACTACCTTAACAAACCGGTGCCAGTATGTATTGTTATTTTTTACTGCTTAACTTTAATTACTTGTTATTTTTATCTCTTATTCTTATCCGTATTTTTTGAAACTGCACTGTCGGTGAGGGGCTCGTAAGTAAGCATTTCACTGTAAGGTCTCTACACCTGTTGTATTCGGCGCATGTGACTAATACACTTTGATTTGATGTGTAGGAAGAAGAACACTGACAATACCAACTGAGATGCAATGTCATTGAATGAGCAAATCTAGTTCATTCAATGCACTATTCAGAATAGTTTATTCTCCATAGTACATGTGGCGGCCACACAATAGCCTCGTACGACCATCCTGAAGTCGCCAGATTACATTCTGTGACGCTACATGGATACAGAACGGTTAGGTCAGGTTAGCCACATAATACAATATTTTCAAATGTTACAGAATTGAAACATGTTTACTAAAATGCCATCAAAAATGCATTATTGTCCTGTATTCCATGAAGCCCCAGTAGCCATGGTTGATAGAGAGCAGAACAGATCTTTCAGGTATGTACCTCATCTTGTCTCTCTTTATCTCCAGATCAGTCAGTCAGTACCACAGGAGGTTGGTGGCAGCTTAATTGGGGAGGACGGGCTCATGGTAATGTCTGGAGCAGAATAAGTGGAATGGTATCAAACTCATCAAACACATGGAACCAATGTGCCATTCCATTAGCTCCATTCCGGACGTTATTATGAGCCGTCCTCCCCTCAGAAGCCCCCACTGGACTCTCTCTTTCTGTAGCCACATCTCTCTTCTGCTAACTGATGCAACATAACGCACACACCATGTTTATGTGTATAGGAATATGCAGTGATTTACAAACACCTAATTGCTGCTCAAGTCCATACAAGGGAACATTATCTGCAAAGTCATCACCCAGGCAGCAAAACACACGTCTCATTAGCATCTGGCCGTTACAGGCCATGCATGAAATGTGTTATTAAATGAAGCAGCATCTCATCTGGGTCGGGCCTCCCCAGGGCAATGCTGCTAGGATTCACCCACAGGCAAGAAAATAACTGAACAAGAATAACCAGGATGGAACATGTGCTGTAGTAGCAAAAGGGACATTACTGTATGTGTATTTATGTACAATTTCCTAATATGAATTCCCCATTAGCACATGCATGCACCACTGTGTTTGTCTCACCATCTAAGGGGAGGTAGGGCTCTCCACAGGACAACCAGACATGGATGGGGACCTCAGTATCAGCGCCAGTAGACACTTATCTACAAAGCACTCACCTGGAACACACATCTCTGAACCTGGGGATAGAGGAGAGGTCAGTGGTCAAGGTCAAAGGTGAGCAAATACTGCCCAAATGTCATCATTAAGGTCATCTGAGTGGTGTGTGTGTAATCAGATATATAATCAGACACCAGAGCTTATGAATGCAAGTCTCATTCAAAGGAAGTGGGGGAAGCCGTCAAGTCTGGACATGACCCTCCACTCCACTCCATCCCAGTGTGTGTGTGTGTGTGTGTGTGTGTGTGTGTGTGTGTGTGTGTGTGTGTGTGTGAGATCGGTAGCAGGATATTTAAGTCCAGGGGTATGTGTATCTGGGTATGGGTTCTGCCGTCTGTAGTGTAGAGGTGTTGAGCAGCCCTGGGGATCTGAAGTGGGGGCATTCTGACAGCAACTACAGACACACAGAAACTGATACTGTATACCTGTGTAACAACAACGTAATACACATACTTGTACTGTTTATGCTGCTATAGTATACTGCTAAAGTATAGATGTAGTTACTGTAGCTACACATGATAATACAGTATTAGGAGAGGACAGTGTGTCTGTCTGTTTCAGTGGCCCTGTGGTGTCTCACCAGGGGCTTTGTTGCCACGGTGATCAGCTGGCCCTCTTCTAGGTCCCCTTGGCCATTGCTGTGATCCAGGATCTTAACACTCGGCTGCGTCCGGGCTGCGCTGCACACCTCTGGGGACTGCGTCTGCTCCTGCAGCACTGCAGCCTCCGTCCTCAGTGACTCTAGACGATGCAGAATGGCCTCTGCTGCAGATTCACTGAGCTCCATCTGCAGGAGGACACAGCTGTAGTCTTAATCCCTCACACACAGAAATGAAGACACAGACATACCAGAACTCTCCTGGGGGTTCATGAGGAGAACATGTTCACTCCAATGCAGCCATCTGCACCACCTTGGACTTCATGATAAACTTCCCACCCACTTGATTTCAGGGAATGCTGTATGGGATGTTGGATGTACCACTACCTTGTGGACCTTGAGGGGGTCCAGTTGGGTCCAGTTGGGCTGAGCTGGTGGTTGTAGAGCAGGAGGATTCTGGGGGAAACTTATGGGAAAAAACGCTCTCTCTCAGTCCAATGGAACAGCTGGGACACGCATCCATCCTGTCCCCACAGATCACCAGGCCTTGTGAATGAGAAACCCTGTCCCCACAGATCACCTGGCTTGGTGAAGGAGAAACCCTGTCCCCACAGATCACCTGGCTTGGTGAAGGAGAAACCCTGTCCCCACAGAACACCTGGCCTGGTGAAGGAGAAACCCTGTCCCCACAGATCACCTGGCTTGGTGAATGAGAAACCCTGTCCCCACAGATCACCTGGCTTGGTGAATGAGAAACCCTGTCCCCACAGATCACCTGTCTTGGTGAATGAGAAACCCTGTCCCCACAGATCACCTGGCTTGGTGAAGGAGAAACCCTGCCTCCACAGAGTACAGCATCAGACACAGCATTATTCAGAAATAGACAGGGTGTAGAACACACTCAGAACCCTGAGCTCTAGTAACCAGCCCCACTTCTGGTTGGCTGCTTCATAACTGTTTGGCTTGTACATCTGAAGACCTTTGACCCTGTCATTGTGTCCATTGCTGGATCTCTTAGGCACAGTACAGTGTACTAGGAGGGTCACAAGGGGGTCATCTCCAACATCAGTGTGACATGGGAGGACAGACAGACAGGGTTACGCTCTGACATCAGTACAAATTCTCATGGGGTCCATTCTCCTACTCTCTCCCTCATTCAGTGTCCAGCATTGGGTTAAATTGTAGGGGTTCCGCCACACTAACTGAAAGGGTGACCCTGCTTGTACCTCACGTTGCCCAACGGCCCCAGTGACTCCCACAGCCAGTCAGTGGTATCTGCAGCTCACTACCTGGTTCTTACTGAACTGCTGTCTGTGAGCCTGTGTGATGCTCCTACCGCGCTGCTGCATCCTAGAGAGAAACAAGACAGAGAGAGACCGTCAAGTCTCAAGTCAAGTCTCAAGTCCTAAACTTTGAGTTTCGAGTCCAAAACAAGTCATAATGTGCTCTTCACCAAATGCAATACCATTTCATATTTTTAACAAGAGTAATAGTTAGGATATTGCAGCCCCCCCCCCCTCTTTCTCATGGCTGCCCATGTATTTCCATGGAAATATAAAGTTTATTTGTAAAGTAATAAATATATAGATACTTTTTAAAGCATTCTTGATTTGCGTGAATGCAATATAGTAGTGGTGGATTTGGGACACATCCTTCTCCAGGTGGACTTTACCCCGCCCGGCTGAGATGAGGGTTAACCCACGACTTCCTATGACACACTTCAATGACAGAGAGGAAAGAATACAGGAGTTCAAACTTAAAATACCAATGCAGCTGTTTCTATCTCAATATTAAATCATTTCTGAGTAACAATTAAGTATCTTACTGTGCTAGTTTTCAATTAAAATGGTCAAAAATAAATTAAAATAGCATTATAGCAATTTCTCAAGCAAGAATTTTACTAGAACTGTCTGGGAGAGGTCTGAGTGGGGAGGGGAAAACTGAAAAATATTGTCAGAGAGGTTTGGAACTCTTTTTCTTATTGGTCTATTAACTAATTTACCACCTGGTGATGTCACCAGGCAGGCCAAAACTCCATCCAACCAGAACATTCAGAAATTTCAGGCAGTCTTTTCAATAGCTCTAAAATGGCATTATCATCATTTTCACACTATTATTCCAACCTCAGTGTGAACAAAATATATGAAAGACAGGAAATCAATTTTGGACTGCACTGTGTCTTTAAGGGAAAAACATGGTTGACTTGTGTAAAATTTGAATTCATAAGTTATTTCAAAAGTTTATTCAAAAGTATAATTGCAATACCAGCTGGTCTGGAGTCAGGTCTTGGAGTAGAGTTATCTCCCTGCTGTCTGTGAGGTAGAGCCTGCAAGCAGCTTGGGAAAGATGCCGAGACTGTGCTCCTGAGGAGAAAACATTACATGAGAGATTTACTGTACTGTTCCACCCTTCCCAATGAAGAGGGATCTTTTTCTTCATGAATATATTTCAATTCAACTTGAGCTTTTACCTCTCAGGGAACTCCTGAAACTCAAGGCTGTGAATTTCTTTTTTCATTCTCCCTGCTGGCACCACTCTCAGCTTTGAGTCTCTATGCTGTGCTGCCGAGAGGCTTCCTACTGCACAGATGAATGGAGGGAAACATAATCATAATCAGTTCTATTCCCTGGCCATGCACGGCTGCGAGGGGGATCGTAACGAGAAATTAACTTATGCAAATGACGCCCCAGATTCTAGGCCTGAGCCCGTAATGAAGGAGAGCGGCTGACACAGACAGAAAGGTCAAAGGTCAGGCAGGCTGCATGTGCTCATCTGTAAACAGGAACCCGAGGGCAGCTTTATTTACTTTGCTCCAAAGATGGGGAACTGATGGAGTTAATTAGGAGGTACAAATGATATTCCTGGATCAGAAACTCCAATTTCAGGCTTGACTTTACCTTGAGCAAATGAATGTTCATTGGTGGGTTGTGTGGGGGTCAGAAGACTATGCATTCTTTCCAAATTATTGGTGAATAGTAGAGTCCTCTTATTGCTGAAACAGGCCTAATGCACTAATACATCTGTGATCTGGAGCTAAATTAATACATAGATATAAATCATCTCAAGGTCTGTACACTATCTACTGAGAGCATCAGTAGGCCTCCACCAGAACCATATTATGCACCTCACTAAATGTGCATCTGTCTGTATCATCGTATATCACTATCTGGGGTTGGAAGATTCTTTAGGCTTTTGACTGAAGCTACTGTACTATACAATAATGGAAGCCTTTACGTGACAATATTGTGTTGCCTGCAGTGGATGTAAAATGACAGGTATTGATGTGGCTGTCAGAGAGCAGGGATGTAGAAGAGCTGATTGGATACTGTCCTCACCGAGTGTTCAGTATGTTGGTGAGGTTAGGTGCTGCAACAGTTATGGCTTTTGCCTTTTCTTTACCCTGTCCATTTCTCAGTACCCACAGTCTCAGTGGTGCAGAGCTAAAACAGTGCCCTCTGCTGTCGGATTCAGTCAGTGGTGGAGCACAGGGGACTTGTGAGTTCAGGTCCTGCAGGGGCATTTAAACAGCAGCATGATAAATTAGCCTGGTTATCTCTTGTGTCCCAACACTGTCAGTGCAAATGAAATAGCAAACTATGCAAACTAATGCAATTTAAGGTTGCTGCGAGAAAGCTAACTCTGTGCTTCCTCACCAGTCCCATTTCATAGTATACATGGTGATATAATTGCTTCATCACCTCACCAAAAATTAATGTTTGGTTTAGTGGGTTACCTGTGTTTGACAGAAGACATGAGCAGTCGGTAATGGTGTTAGTTATGTTGCTCGTCTAAAGCAGTACTTACACATGTTTGTGTGAGATCTGTCTTGTAGCATGTGGAGGGGCGTGGCCACCAAGCATTCAGGTGACCATGCTCTGCTCATTACTTAAGGGACACTGTTACTAATTGGGGGGAAAGAGTTTATATTCTAGTCCAGCTCTTTAAAAGCATTCCATATATTTTTATATCGTACTGGTTATAGTATATAAACTGTTATTGTAGAGTTGTTTACTTTGCTAAGTGTTTATTGGCTTAGTTTGACAAAGTGCTTTCTATTCATACAAGTGTGTCCTGTCACCTGGTCTCTGCCAGTGCAGAGCTTTATGGGAGTTGAGGATTTGGGTTTGCAGGGGTTAGTTAGGGTTGGTCTGAGCCCGAGGGGCTAGTCAGACTGATCTTCAGTCTTTTTTTTTCATTTGACTATTATTTATTTTTTTAAATCAGTTTATTTTTTTACTTTGAGCCTGATCCAGCATCTTGTTGGTAATGATTCGGAAACGAAGATTCCTGAATCATTGAGCACTTCCAGCCAATTGTGTCAAAATTGGTTCATTATTACTCAAGGCTTTGAGCAACAGTGCACATTAGTGGCACCTGCTGGTCAAAATTATTTATAACAGCCAAATTATTATAGATGACGTCGCACGCACTAGCCTTTTTGTCTTCTACTGAAACCAATGACAAAACTAAGCTTCAGACATCATTGATCACATGCTTCTGGTTAAGCGATACACGCATGGGCACACTGCTTCTAAATAAACTGCTTATGCCTTGATCACATCGACAGCGTCATTTTGCAAAATGGGATGCAGCATCATCTGGATATGTGTGCAAAACAAATTCATCAGTCACCTTCTGCCACCATTTCTGTCAATAGCAATTTTGACGGATGCCTCGGGGGTCCGGTATCAAACATACCATCACTACTTGTTGGATGATTTGTCTTTTTTGTAAATACCTGTACCAAGAGCCTTCAAATAAAAACGATGCACTGGATCTTCTGCTTCCTGCCTCTTCTTGCTCACCAACACCAGCCAGACAGCTCCAACCAACCAGGGCAAGTAAGAGGCCTATCATTCACCCTTAGAATTGCACAAAATCTGAAAAACACAGGATATAATTATAATCGTCCCCTACAGTGGGCCCAAGACATTCTAACACATACGCAGCTGTCATATCACTTCTGATTATTCCATTACACGATTTCATGATTAAACAACCTGCTTAACATTTGCTAGGCATCTCTATTCATTGAGTGTAAGATGTAAAAATGTCAGTCAGCGGTTGTGCTCAGTAGACTGATTCATTCCTAACAAGCCTGTTGTGTTCCTGTCTGCTATGTCTCATCTGACCCTGCAGACAGACAGACAGACAGAGGAGATATGCCATGGTATAACCACAACCCAGATCCGCTCTGACAGCCAGTCAGCATGTAACTAATCATTCTAACAGCCTGGGTTCTTTGAGAGACCTTCATGTATTGAATTCATCAGCCAATACACCCACATATTATCTAGTGTAGTGTACTGTGGTCTGCCATTAAACCCCTACAACTCATCCAGAACGCCGCAGCCCGTCTGGTGTTCAACCTTCCCAAGTTCTCCCACGTCACCCCGCTCCTCCGCTCTCTCCACTGGCTTCCAGTTGAAGCTCGCATCCGCTACAAGACCATGGTGCTTGCCTACGGAGCTGTGAGGGGAACGGCACCTCAGTACCTCCAGGCTCTGATCAGGCCCTACACCCAAACAAGGGCACTGCGTTCATCCACCTCTGGCCTGCTCGCCTCCCTACCACTGAGGAAGTACAGTTCCCGCTCAGCCCAGTCAAAACTGTTCGCTGCTCTGGCCCCCAATGGTGGAACAAACTCCCTCACGACGCCAGGACAGCGGAGTCAATCACCACCTTCCGGAGACACCTGAAACCCCACCTCTTTAAGGAATACCTAGGATAGGATAAGTAATCCTTTTCCCCCCCCCCCCCCCCTTTTAAGATTTAGATGCACTATTGTAAAGTGACTGTTCCACTGGATGTCATAAGGTGAATGCACCAATTTGTAAGTCGCTCTGGATAAGAGCGTCTGCTAAATGACTTAAATGTACCATTTCCAACGGCTGTCTGGGTTGTTTTGATATAAACCTCGGGGACGGAGCACTCACTGGACTGAATGTAATACATCTCTGGACCAGTACCAGAGGTACCAGAGGAACCAGGGCTCTCATTCTGGCCCATACACAAACAGGACTCTCATTCTGACCCATAGAGGAACAGGACTCTCATTCTGACCCATAGAGGAACAGGACTCTCATTCTGAATAATAGAAGAACAGGACTCTCATTCTGACCAATGGAGGAACAGGACTATCATTCTGACCCATAGAGGAACAAGACTCTCATTCTGGCACATAGAGGAACAGGACTCTCATTCTGGCCCATAGAGGAACAGGACTCTCCTTCTGGCACATAGAGGAACAGGACTCTCATTCTGGCACATAGAGGAACAGAACTCTCCTTCTGGCCCACAGAGGAACAGGACACTCATTCTGGCCCATAGAGGAACAGAACTCTCATTCTGGCCCACAGAGGAACAGGACACTCATTCTGGCCCATAGAGGAACAGAACTCTCATTCTGACCATATAGGTACCAGGGCTCTCATTCTGGCCCATAGAGGAACAGGGCTCTCATTCTGGCCCATAGAGGAACATAACTCTCATTCTGGCCCATAGAGGAACAGGGCTCTCATTCTGGCCCATAGAGGAACAGGACTCTCATTCTGGCCCATAGGGGAACAGGACTCTCATTCTGGCCCATAGAGGAACAGAACTCTCATTCTGGCCATATAGGTACCAGGGCTCTCATTCTGGCCCATAGAGGAACAGAACTCTCATTCTGGCCCATAGAGGAACAGGGCTCTCATTCTGGCCCATAGAGGAACAGGACTCTCATTCTGGCCCATAGAGGAACAGGGCTCTCATTCTGGCCCATAGAGGAACAGGGCTCTCATTCTGGCCCATAGAGGAACAGGGCTCTCATTCTGGCCCATAGAGGAACAGGGCTCTCATTCTGGCCATATAGGTACCAGGGCTCTCATTCTGGCCCATAGAGGAACAGGACTCTCATTCTGGCCCATAGAGGAACAGAACTCTCATTCTGGCCATATAGGTACCAGGGCTCTCATTCTGGCCCATAGAGGAACAGGGCTCTCATTCTGGCCCATATAGGTACCAGGGCTCTCATTCTGGCCCACAGAGGAACAGGGCTCTCATTCTGGCCCACAGAGGAACAGGACTCTCATTCGGGCCCATAGAGGAACAGAACTCTCATTCTGGCCATATAGGTACCAGGGCTCTCATTCTGGCCCATAGAGGAACAGGACTCTCATTCTGGCCCATAGAGGAACAGAACTCTCATTCTGGCCCATAGAGGAACAGAACTCTCATTCTGGCCATATAGGTACCAGGGCTCTCATTCTGGCCCATAGAGGAACAGGGCTCTCATTCTGGCCCACAGAGGAACAGGACTCTCATTCTGGCCCATAGAGGAACAGAACTCTCATTCTGGCCATATAGGTACTAGGGCTCTCATTCTGGCCCACAGAGGAACAGGACTCTCATTCTGGCCCATAGAGGAACAGAACTCTCATTCTGGCCCATAGAGGAACAGAACTCTCATTCTGGCCCATAGAGGAACAGAACTCTCATTCTGGCCCATATAGGTACCAGGGCTCTCATTCTGGCCCATAGAGGAACAGGGCTCTCATTCTGGCCCACAGAGGAACAGGACTCTCATTCTGGCCCATAGAGGAACAGAACTCTCATTCTGGCCATATAGGTACCAGGGCTCTCATTCTGGCCCATATAGGTACCAGGGCTCTCATTCTGGCCCATAGAGGAACAGGGCTCTCATTCTGGCCCATAGAGGAACAGGGCTCTCATTCTGGCCCACAGAGGAACAGGACTCTCATTCTGGCCCATAGAGGAACAGAACTCTCATTCTGGCCATATAGGTACCAGGGCTCTCATTCTGGCCCATATAGGTACCAGGGCTCTCATTCTGGCCCATAGAGGAACAGGGCTCTCATTCTGGCACATAGAGGAACAGGGCTCTCATTCTGGCCCATAGATGAACAGGACTCTCATTCTGGCCCATAGAGGAACAGGACTCTCATTCTGACCCATAGAGGAACAGAACTCTCATTCTGGCCCACAGAGGAACAGGACTCTAATTCTGGCCCATAGAGGAACAGAACTCTCATTCTGGCCATATAGGTACCAGGGCTCTCATTCTGGCCCATAGAGGAACAGGGCTCTCATTCTGGCCCATATAGGTACCAGGGCTCTCATTCTGGCCCATAGAGGAACAGGGCTCTCATTCTGGCCCACAGAGGAACAGGACTCTCATTCTGGCCCATAGAGGAACATAACTCTCATTCTTGCCATATAGGTACCAGGGCTCTCATTCTGGCCCATAGAGGAACAGGGCTCTCATTCTGGCCCATATAGGTACCAGGGCTCTCATTCTGGCCCATAGAGGAACAGGGCTCTCATTCTGGCCCACAGAGGAACAGGACTCTCATTCTGGCCCATAGAGGAACATAACTCTCATTCTGGCCATATAGGTACCAGGGCTCTCATTCTGGCCCATAGAGGAACAGGACTCTCATTCTGGCCCATAGAGGAACAGAACTCTCATTCTGGCCCATAGAGGAACAGAACTCTCATTCTGGCCATATAGGTACCAGGGCTCTCATTCTGGCCCATAGAGGAACAGGGCTCTCATTCTGGCCCATATAGGTACCAGGGCTCTCATTCTGGCCCATAGAGGAACAGGGCTCTCATTCTGGCCCACAGAGGAACAGGACTCTCATTCTGGCCCATAGAGGAACAGAACTCTCATTCTGGCCATATAGGTACCAGGGCTCTCATTCTGGCCCATATAGGTACCAGGGCTCTCATTCTGGCCCATAGAGGAACAGGGCTCTCATTCTGGCCCATAGAGGAACAGGGCTCTCATTCTGGCCCACAGAGGAACAGGACTCTCATTCTGGCCCATAGAGGAACAGAACTCTCATTCTGGCCATATAGGTACCAGGGCTCTCATTCTGGCCCATATAGGTACCAGGGCTCTCATTCTGGCCCATAGAGGAACAGGGCTCTCATTCTGGCCCATAGAGGAACAGGGCTCTCATTCTGGCCCATAGATGAACAGGACTCTCATTCTGGCCCATAGAGGAACAGGACTATCATTCTGGCCTATAGAAGAACAGGACTCTCATTCTGGCCCATAGAAGAACAGGACTCTCATTCTGGCCCATAGAAGAATAGGACTCTCATTCTGGCCCATAGAGGAACCAGGGCTCTCATTCTGGCCCATAGAGGAACCAGGGCTCTCATTCTGGCCCACAGAGGAACTAGGGCTCTCATTCTGGCCCATAGAGGAACAGGACTCTCCTTCTGGCCCATAGAAGAACTACGGCTCTCATTCTGGCCCACAGAGGAACATGACTCTCATTCTGGCCCACAGAGGAACCAGGGCTCTCATTCTGGCCCATAGAGGAACATGACTCTCATTCTAGCCCACAGAGGAACCAGGGCTCTCATTCTGGCCCATAGAGGAACATGACTCTCATTCTAGCCCACAGAGGAACCAGGGCTCTCATTCTGGTCCATAGAGGAACATGACTCTCATTCTAGCCCACAGAGGAACCAGGGCTCTCATTCTGGCCCATAGAGGAACATGACTCTCATTCTGGCCCACAGAGGAACCAGGGCTCTCATTCTGGCCCACAGAGGAACCAGGGCTCTCATTCTGGCCCACAGAGGAACCAGGGCTCTCATTCTAGCCCACAGAGGAACCAGGGCTCTCATTCTAGCCCACAGAGGAACCAGGGCTCTCATTCTGGCCCACAGAGGAACCAGGGCTCTCATTCTGGCCCATAGAGGAACAGGACTCTCATTCTGGCCCATAGAGGAACATGACTCTCATTCTAGCCCACAGAGGAACCAGGGCTCTCATTCTGGCCCATAGAGGAACAGGACTCTCATTCTGGCTCACGACTCATTTGGTTGAGCTCTCCACTGGGCGGAAAGGGCCACATGTAGGTCAACTTGTTCCACTATAGGTTCTGTTCCCTGGACTGTTTCCATTGGTCTGCTCTCCTCAGCCCCTCCTGCTTGAAGGCATATATTTCAGAGAGGAACAGACTTAGGGACATTCACAGAACCTTATCTAACACATTGTGTAAATCCTGGAGACCGTACATTTACCACATTCAAGACTAAATTAATCACATTTTTTGACATTGGAATCTGAATTCATAATGCTCTATTCTTTTCCATAAATGAATCCCCAAATATAACATGCAATCATCCATTCTTCCCTCAATCTACTGTACTGCTGAGGCATGAACTATTTTGGCTGTGGGACACATTACCTATTGTGCTCTTGCAAGACATTATTCTGTCCCCAAGGCATTCACAACCCCGGCAACAATGCAAATGCATAATTTCAGATCAGTCCTTACAATGAAGATTGTCATTACAGTTAAATGCATCTGAAAAACATTTTTAGAGTGGCAAAAACCCAAGTTTGGAGGCCACTGGTCATGTGACAGGTGCACAGATGGTATCTGGGCTGGACCCTGGGGGAGGAGTGGTGGGTGGTCGAAATGGACCCTGGGGCTGGGGTGCTGGGTACATGGGGCTGGGGTGCTGGGAGACAGGGTAGATGGGACTGGATGGCTGGGGCTGAGCCAGCGGGCCTCCATAGCAGCCTTACAGAGAGGACCTTAAAACACAGAGCCATCATATGCTGCTCATTTCACTGTTATTGACAGGTAGGACAAAACACAACACCCCCCAGCATTCACATTCACACACACACACACACACACACACACACACACACACACACACACACACACACACACACACACACACACACACACACACACACACACACACACACACACACACACACACACACACACACACACACACACACACACACACTGGGATGGAGTGGAGGGTCATGTCCAGACCTGACAGCTTCCCCCACTTTCTTTGAATGAGACTTGCATTCATAAGCTCTGGTGTCTGATTATATACAGTTGCAAAATACTAAGTAGCCCTCAGAGAATGTGATGTGAGTTTGCTATGACTCAAAACAAAGCTGTGCTATTTCTCTCATTGTCCACTAGGTGGAGACCACACTCTATGGTATATACGACACTTGCCATCCCCCAACAAAAGTTCTCTCTACCTAGCTAAAATACACATGTCTATCACTTCCTCATCCTCCATGTGTCTCTCCTTTGCACTTTACATCCTGTCTATACTGTGTAGGGACGGACACTAGGTACCCAAACCGGCTCTGCTAAATTCGAACAAAATTTGGAAATGGCTAACATCTGACAGTGCTAACTGCCATGAGGAAAGCGATGGGAAAGCTTTAGGAAAACTATGGGAAAGCTATAGGAAAGCTTTAGGAAAACTATGGGAAAGCTGTAGGAAAGCTTTGGGAAAGCTTTAGGAAAACTATGGGAAAGATATAGGAAAACTATGGGAAAGCTATAGGAAAGCTTTAGGAAAGCTTTAGGAAAACTATGGGAAAGCTATATGAAAGCTTTAGGAAAACTATGGGAAAGCTGTAGGAAAGCTTTGGGAAAGCTTTAGGAAAACTATGGGAAAGATATAGGAAAACTATGGGAAAGCTATAGGAAAGCTTTAGGAAAACTATGGGAAAGCTATAGGAAAGCTTTAGGAAAACTATGGGAAAGCTATAGGAAAGCTTTAGGAAAAATATGGGAAAGCTTTAGGAAAGCTGTAGGAAAGCTTTAGGAAAACTATGGGAAAGCTATAGGAAAGCTTTAGGAAAACTATAGGAAAACTTTAGGAAAACTATGGGAAAGCTTTAGGAAAACTATGGGAAAACTATAGCAAAGCTATAGGAAAGCTTTAGGAAAACTATAGGAAAGCTTTAGGAAAGCTTTAGGAAAACTATAGGAAAGCTATAGGAAAGCTTTAGGAAAACTATAGGAAAGCTTTAGGAAAGCTTTAGGAAAACTATGGGAAAGCTTTAGGAAAACTATAGGAAAACTTTAGGAAAATTATGGGAAAGCTTTAGGAAAACTATGGGAAAACTATAGGAAAGCTATAGGAAAGCTTTAGGAAAACTATGGGAAAGCTATAGGAAAGCTTTAGGAAAACTATGGGAAAGCTATAGGAAAGCTTTAGGAAAAATATGGGAAAGCTTTAGGAAAGCTGTAGGAAAGCTTTAGGAAAACTATGGGAAAGCTATAGGAAAGCTTTAGGAAAACTATAGGAAAACTTTAGGAAAACTATGGGAAAGCTTTAGGAAAACTATGGGAAAACTATAGCAAAGCTATAGGAAAGCTTTAGGAAAACTATAGGAAAGCTTTAGGAAAGCTTTAGGAAAACTATAGGAAAGCTATAGGAAAGCTTTAGGAAAACTATAGGAAAGCTTTAGGAAAGCTTTAGGAAAACTATGGGAAAGCTTTAGGAAAACTATAGGAAAACTTTAGGAAAATTATGGGAAAGCTTTAGGAAAACTATGGGAAAACTATAGGAAAGCTATAGGAAAGCTTTAGGAAAACTATAGGAAAGCTTTAGGAAAGCTTTAGGAAAATTATAGGAAAGCTATAATAGGAAAGCTTTAGGAAAACTATAGGAAAGCTTTAGGAAAACTATAGGAAAGCTTTAGGAAAGCTTTAGGAAAACTATGGGAAAGCTTTAGGAAAGCTTTAGGAAAACTTTAGGAAAACTATAGGAAAGCTTTGGGAAAGCTTTGGGAAAGCTTTAGGAAAACTATGGGAAAACTATAGGAAAGCTTTAGGAAACCTATGGGAAAGCTGTAGGAAAGCTTTAGGAAAGCTATGGGAAAGCTATAGGAAAACTATGGGAAAGCTGTAGGAAAGCTTTAGGAAAACTATGGGAAAGCTGTAGGAAAGCTATGGTGATGTAACTATATAGTATGATGTGTTGTTGATATGGGACAGAACATGATTTTGTCATTCTCTGGTGAATAGTAGGGTGTTGTCACAAAAATGTCATTGTACTCCTCAGGCCCTCATGTCTCTGTTTGTTTGTTTGTTTGTTTGTATGTATGTATGTATGTATGTATGTATGTATGTATGTATGTATGTATGTATGTATGTATGTATGTATGTATGTATGTATGTATTTACATTTACATTTACATTTACATTTAAGTCATTTAGCAGACGCTCTTATCCAGAGCGACTTACAAATTGGTGCATACACCTTATGACATCCAGTGGAACAGCCACTTTACAATAGTGCATCTAAATCTTTTTAGGGGGGGGAGGGGGGTGAGAAGGATTACTTACCCTATCCTAGGTATTCCTTGAAGAGGTGGGGTGTATGTATGTATGTATGTATGTATGTATGTATGTATGTATGTATGTATGTATGTATGTATGTATGTATGTATGTATGTATGTATGTGTGTATGTATGTGTGTGTGTGTGTGTGTGTGTGTGTGTGTGTGTGTGTGTGTCTGTCTGTCTGTCTGTCTGTCTGTCTGTCTGTCTGTCTGTCTGTCTGTCTGTCTGTCGCTGGCTGACTAGCTGTCTGTCTGTCTGTCTGTCTGTCTGTCTGTCTGTGCTGGCTGACTAGCTGTCTGTCTGTCGCTGGCTGACTAGCTGTCTGTCTGTCTGTCTGTCTGTCTGTCTGTCTGTCTGTCTGTCTGTCTGTCTGTCTGTCTGTCTGTCTGTCTGTCTGTCTGTCTGTCTGTCTGTCTGTCGCTGGCTGACTAGCTGTCTGTCTGTCGCTGGCTGACTAGCTGTCTGTCTGTCTGTCTGTCTGTCTGTCTGTCTGTCTGTCTGTCTGTCTGTCTGTCTGTCTGTCTGTCTGTCGCTGGCTGACTAGCTGTCTGTCTGTCGCTGGCTGACTAGCTGTCTGTCTGTCTGTCTGTCTGTCTGTCTGTCTGTCTGTCTGTCTGTCTGTCTGTCTGTCTCTGTCTGTCTGTCTGTCTGTCTGTCTGTCTGTCTGTCGCTGGCTGACTAGCTGTCTGTCTGTCGCTGGCTGACTAGCTGTCTGTCTGTCTGTCTGTCTGTCTGTCTGTCTGTCTGTCTGTCTGTCTGTCTGTCTGTCGCTGGCTGACTAGCTGTCTGTCTGTCTGTCTGTCTGTCTGTCTGTCTGTCTGTCGCTGGCTGACTAGCTGTCTGTCTGTCTGTCTGTCTGTCTGTCTGTCTGTCTGTCTGTCTGTCTGTCTGTCTGTCGCTGGCTGACTAGCTGTCTGTCTGTCGCTGGCTGACTAGCTGTCTGTCTGTCTGTCTGTCTGTCTGTCTGTCTGTCTGTCTGTCTGTCTGTCTGTCTGTCTGTGTGTAATACAAGTACGTGAGTAGAAGGAAGGGGGGTTCTGCACCCCATGACTCCCAGCTGTAAATTATTATTTACATTTCTCCTGCTTCTTGAAAGTTGTGTTGCCTGTTCTCTGTCTGTCTGTCACATGGTCTCTTGACTGTCACATTTAGGGAGAATATGCCTGCCTTAGTGGACACATGGACACATGCTGGACAACCTCAGCAGCACTGTGGAATAATGTTGAGCTCCACATGGCTGCAGTCCGCTTTCTTATCTAATGGGACCATCCAAATAGGCATGTTCTGATACATTTGAAGAGATGCCTATATACATGTCTATCCCAGGCTTTGATACTACACAGAGACAATGTTTTCCCCCTCTGTTAGACTATTTTAGCTGCCTGCACTTTAACCACATATTGTAATCTCTCCTCAACCTTCTAATAAGCTATTTGGATTTTCTATAATGAAATCCACTGGCATAGTATCCCTCCACCCCCCAATTTACGCACACTTCCTTGCCGAGACTTTTCTCATCCCGAAAATAGCTTTCAAATTATAGGCCTCCCATTTGTTGTGTGTGACCAAAACAATTATGAAAGTCTAAAGAATTGGGTAATTGAAAGGTAATTTCTACTCATCAGATCACCTTTTTCGGTGGCGGGGAGCTGTTTCACTATCTCTGCCGGGTCTTTACATCCTCATCGGTTTTCTGCAGGCATAGCAACCCATCAAGGCTGACATTTAAATGGGCTGGTGTTCAACACAAACATAATGACAGGACTGCATCTGATGGAGGCCCCTGCTGGGATGATTACTGCTGAACACCGGCCTCTGCTTTCCCTCCATCAGACACAGAGAGAACGCTGCTTTCCCTCCATCAGACACGGGACACACACACACACACACACACACACACACACACACACACACACACACACACACACACACACACACACACACACACACACACACACACACACACACACACACACACACACACACACACACACACACACACACACACACACAGAGAGAACACTTGCCATTTACATTCCCAGCACCATGATTAACTTTTATGCAAAGGAGGGTTCTGATCTCAGCTCCTATCTCACCTGCATCATCAAAGGCAAACACACACACATACACACACAATTACAGAAAGAGGTGGCAAGACCTCACATTTATTGAAACCACTAACTCCCCTCAATGTACTCTGAATATTTCATGACTTTAGGACCAAGACAATGTATTCAAAATAGCTTCTGAAGTTTCATCATTGTACATTATATTCGTTAATGGGAAAATATGGTCACCTTTTCAATTTCCTGAAAAATGTATTTTGTGGAGATTAAAATGACAAAATAGTATACAATATAATATACTACTACATGCATAATAAAATATAAATAGAGTATGTGTACAGTAAAAAAGAGAGAGAGAGAGAGAGAGAGAGAGAGAGAGAGAGAGAGAGAGAGAGAGAGAGAACGAGAGAACGAGAGAGCGAGAGAATGAGAGAGCGAGAGAACGAGAGAACGAGATAGAGAGGGGGGATGGCAGTAGAATGTAGCGGGCAGGTTTCCCCCCTCCTCTCCTCTACTGGTCCTCGGGGGTCTTGGTCGCCTCGTCAGTGAACAGATGACTTTGCCACCCGCGCTCCCCCTCCCTCTCTGCAGAAACACACCGGGACAGAGAATGGGCCCTGGGACAGACCCCCAACCTGAGGGGCGCAGCTGGCACAACTGGCCCCGCGTGACCTCCACAAGGTCAGGCCACACTGTCTTTCCTTGTAGGCCCCAGTGACATCATCACAGTGGCTGAGTGACACTGTGTGACTTTAGTAGACTGTAGGGTAAACAGAAGACCTAACTGTAAACCCATCCGAGAGACAATAAGATAGCAATGAAACGTGTGCCAGTGGAATAGTGACTAAGCCTAAAGTAGTAGGATCCATCCTACAGTACACCTGCTGCTCTTAAAATCAAATCAAATCAAATTGTATTTGTCACATACACATGGTTAGCAGATGTTAATGCGAGTGTAGCGAAATGCTTGTGCTTCTAGTTCCGACAATGCAGTGATAACCAACAAGTAATCTAACTAACAATTCCAAAACTACTGTCTTATACACAGTGTAAGGGGATAAAGAATATGTACATAAGGATATATGAATGAGTGATGGTACAGAGCAGCATACAGTAGATGGTATTGAGTACAGTATATACATATGAGATGAGTATGTAGACAAAGTAAACAAAGTGGCATAGTTAAAGTGGCTAGTGATACATGTATTACATAAGGATGCAGTCGATGATGTAGAGTACAGTATATACGTATGCATATGAGATGAATAATGTAGGGTAAGTAACATTATATAAGGTAGCATTGTTTAAAGTGGCTAGTGATATATTTACATCATTTCCCACCAATTCCCATTATTAAAGTGGCTGGTGTTGGGTCAGTGTCAATGACAGTGTGTTGGCAGCAGCCACTCAATGTTAGTGGTGGCTGTTTAACAGTCTGATGGCCTTGAGATAGAAGCTGTTTTTCAGTCTCTCGGTCCCAGCTTTGATGCACCTGTACTGACCTCGCCTTCTGGATGATAGCGGGGTGAACAGGCAGTGGTTCGGGTGGTTGATGTCCTTGATGATCTTTATGGCCTTCCTGTAACATCGGGTGGTGTAAGTGTCGAGCTTGGAGGGTACTATGGTGTTGAATGCCGAGCTGTAGTCGATGAACAGAATTCTCACATAGGTATTCCTCTTGTCCAGGTGGGTTAGGGCAGTGTGCAGTGTGGTTTACATTTACATTTAAGTCATTTAGCAGACGCTCTTATCCAGAGCGACTTACAAATTGGTGCATACACCTTATGACAACCAGTGGAACAGCCACTTGCATCTAAATCTTGTTGGGGGGGTGAGAAGGGGGGTGAGAAGGATTACTTACCCTTACTTACCCTATCCTAGGTATTCCTTGAAGAGGTGGGGTTTCAGGTGTCTCCGGAAGGTGGTGATTGACTCCGCTGTCCTGGCGTCGTGAGGGAGTTTGTTCCACCATTGGGGGGCCAGAGCAGCGAACAGTTTTGACTGGGCTGAGCGGGAACTGTACTTCCTCAGTGGTAGGGAGGCGAGCAGGCCAGAGGTGGATGAACGCAGTGCCCTTGTTTGGGTGTAGGGCCTGATCAGAGCCTGGAGGTACTGAGGTGCCGTTCCCCTCACAGCTCCGTAGGCGAGCACCATGGTCTTGTAGCGGATGCAAGCTTCAACTGGAAGCCAGTGGAGAGAGCGGAGGAGCGGGGTGACGTGAGAGAACTTGGGAAGGTTGAACACCAGACGGGCTGCGGCGTTCTGGATGAGTTGTAGGGGTTTAATGGCACAGGCAGGGAGCCCAGCCAACAGCGAGTTGCAGTAATCAAGACGGGAGATGACAAGTGCCTGGATTAGGACCTGCGCCGCTTCCTGTGTGAGGCAGGGTCGTACTCTGCGGATGTTGTAGAGCATGAACCTACAGGAACGGGACACCGCCTTGATGTTAGTTGAGAACGTCAGGGTGTTGTCCAGGATCACGCCAAGGTTCTTAGCGCTCTGGGAGGAGGACACAATGGAGTTGTCAACCGTGATGGCGAGATCATGGAACGGGCAGTCCTTCCCCGGGAGGAAGAGGAGCTCCGTCTTGCTGAGGTTCAGCTTGAGGTGGTGATCCGTCATCCACACTGATATGTCTGCCAGACATGCAGAGATGCGATTCGCCACCTGGTCATCAGAAGGGGGAAAGGAGAAGATTAATTGTGTGTCGTCTGCATAGCAATGATAGGAGAGACCATGTGAGGTTATGACAGAGCCAAGTGACTTGGTGTATAGCGAGAATAAGAGAGGGCCTAGAACAGAGCCCTGGGGGACACCAGTGGTGAGAGCGCGTGGTGAGGAGACAGATTCTCGCCACGCCACCTGGTAGGAGCGACCTGTCAGGTAGGACGCAATCCAAGCGTGGGCCGCGCCGGAGATGCCCAACTCGGAGAGGGTGGAGAGGAGGATCTGATGGTTCACAGTATCGAAGGCAGCCGATAGGTCTAGAAGGATGAGAGCAGAGGAGAGAGAGTTAGCTTTAGCAGTGCGGAGCGCCTCCGTGATACAGAGAAGAGCAGTCTCAGTTGAATGACTAGTCTTGAAACCTGACTGATTTGGATCAAGAAGGTCATTCTGAGAGAGATAGCGGTAGAGCTGGCCAAGGACGGCACGCTCAAGAGTTTTGGAGAGAAAAGAGAGAAGGGATACTGGTCTGTAGTTGTTGACATCGGAGGGATCGAGTGTAGGTTTTTTCAGAAGGGGTGCAACTCTCGCTCTCTTGAAGACGGGAGGGACGTAGCCAGCGGTCAGGGATGAGTTGATGAGCGAGGTGAGGTAAGGGAGAAGGTCTCCGGAAATGGTCTGGAGAAGAGAGGAGGGGATAGGGTCAAGCGGGCAGGTTGTTGGGCGGCCGGCCGTCACAAGACGCGAGATTTCATCTGGAGAGAGAGGGGAGAAAGAGGTCAGAGCATAGGGTAGGGCAGTGTGGGCAGAACCAGAAGTGTCGTTTGACTTAGCAAACGAGGATCGGATGTCATCGACCTTCTTTTCAAAATGGTTGACGAAGTCATCTGCAGAGAGGGAGGAGGGGGGGGGAGGATTCAGGAGGGAGGAGAAGGTGGCAAAGAGCTTCCTAGGGTTAGAGGCAGATGCTTGGAATTTAGAGTGGTAGAAAGTGGCTTTAGCAGCAGAGACAGAGGAGGAAAATGTAGAGAGGAGGGAGTGAAAGGATGCCAGGTCCGCAGGGAGGCGAGTTTTCCTCCATTTCCGCTCGGCTGCCCGGAGCCCGAGATTGCATCGTCTGTGGACCTATTTGGGCGGTAAGCAAATTGGAGTGGGTCTAGGGTGTCAGGTAGGGTGGAGGTGATATGGTCCTTGACTAGTCTCTCAAAGCACTTCATGATGACGGAAGTGAGTGCTACGGGGCGGTAGTCGTTCAGCTCAGTTACCTTAGCTTTCTTGGGAACAGGAACAATGGTGGCCCTCTTGAAGCATGTGGGAACAGCAGACTGGTATAGGGATTGATTGAATATGTCCGTAAACACACCGGCCAGCTGGTCTGCGCATGCTCTGAGGCGCGGCTGGGGATGCCGTCTGGGCCTGCAGCCTTGCGAGGGTTAACACGTTTAAATGTCTTACTCACCTCGGCTGCAGTGAAGGAGAGACCGCATGTTTTCGTTGCAGGCCGTGTCAGTGGCACTGTATTGTCCTCAAAGCGGGCAAAAAAGTTATTTAGTCTGCCTGGGAGCAAGACATCCTGGTCCGTGACTGGGCTGGGTTTCTTCTTGTAGTCCGTGATTGACTGTAGACCCTGCCACATGCCTCTTGTGTCTGAGCCGTTGAATTGAGATTCTACTTTGTCTCTGTACTGACGCTTAGCTTGTTTAATAGCCTTGCGGAGGGAATAGCTGCATTGTTTATATTTGGTCATGTTGCCAGACACCTTGCCCTGATTAAAAGCAGTGGTTCGCGCTTTCAGTTTCACGCGAATGCTGCCATCAATCCACGGTTTCTGGTTAGGGAATGTTTTTATCGTTGCTATGGGAACGACATCTTCAACGCACGTTCTAATGAACTCGCACACCGAATCAGCGTATTCGTCAATATTTTTATCTGACGCAATACGAAACATGTCCCAGTCCATGTGATGGAAGCAGTCTTGGAGTGTGGAGTCAGCTTGGTCTGACCAGCGTTGGACAGACCTCAGCGTGGGAGCCTCTTGTTTAAGTTTCTGCCTGTAGGCAGGGATCAACTAAAATGGAGTCGTGGTCAGCTTTTCCGAAAGGGGGGCGGGGCAGGGCCTTATATGCGTCGCGGAAGTTAGAGTAACAATGATCCAAGGTTTTACCACCCCTGGTTGCGCAATCGATATGCTGATAAAATTTAGGGAGTCTTGTTTTCAGATTAGCTTTGTTAAAATCCCCAGCTACAATGAATGCAGCCTCCGGATAAATGGTTTCCAGTTTGCAAAGAGTTAAATAAAGTTTGTTCAGAGCCATCGATGTGTCTGCTTGGGGGGGGATATATACGGCTGTGATTATAATCGAAGAGAATTCTCTTGGAAGATAATGCGGTCTACATTTGATTGTGAGGAATTCTAAATCAGGTGAACAGAAGGATTTGAGTTCCTGTATGTTTCCTTCATCACACCATGTCTCGTTAGTCATGTGGCATACGCCCCCGCCACTCTTCTTACCAGAAAGATGTTTGTTTCTGTCGGCGCGATGCGTGGAGAAACCCGTTGGCTGCACCGCATCGGATAGCGTCTTCCCAGTAAGCCATGTTTCCGTGAAGCAGAGAACGTTGCAGTCTCTGATGTCCCTCTGGAATGCTACCCTTGCTCGGATTTCATCAACCTTGTTGTCAAGAGACTGGACATTGGCAAGAAGAATGCTGGGTAGTGGTGCGCGATGTGCCCTTGTCCGGAGTCTGACCAGAAGACCGCTACGTTTCCCTCTTTTTCGGAGTCGTTTTCTTGGGTCGCTGCATGCGATCCATTCCGTTGTCCTGTTTGTAAGGCAGAACACAGGATCCGCGTCGCGGAAAACATATTCTTGGTCGTACTGATGGTGAGTTGACGCTGATCTTATATTCAGTAGTTCTTCTCGACTGTATGTAATGAAACCTAAGATGACCTGGGGTACTAATGTAAGAAAAAAAAACTGCATAGTTTCCTAGGAACCCGAAGCGAGGCGGCCATCTCTGTCGGCGCGATGCGTGGAGAAACCCGTTGGCTGCACCGCATCGGATAGCGTCTTCCCAGTAAGCCATGTTTCCGTGAAGCAGAGAACGTTGCAGTCTCTGATGTCCCTCTGGAATGCTACCCTTGCTCGGATTTCATCTAAGAGAAGGCATGCGCAGAGCCCTCTAGTTGTGGGATCAGAAGCCTGTTTAGCTAAACACACACCCACATTGTGTGAACTAACACACTCTCCCCCTGATTCCCTCGACCATGTTGGCAGGGTGCGTTCAGTCACCTAGCTTCCTTGCTCTTCTCTCTAGTATAAAACCTGCCACGACCTCTATGCTATGGATCATTATGGCCATGGGGCCTACAGGGGACTCACTTTCTCTACCCCATCATTACTTTTTCTATTGTTTTATTGCCTATATGTTTGTTTATTCAACGTGTAACTCTGTGTTATTGTTTGTGTTGCACTGCTTTGCTTTATCTTGGCCAGGTCGCAGTTGTAAGTGACAACTTGTTCTCAACTGGCCTACCTGGCTGCGATCCCCGTACAGGGACCAACATCAGGGGAAATTTCAGAGTGACAACTAAAAATACAATTTCGTAACATTAAACATTCTTGAAAATGCAAGTGTCTAACACCCTTCAAAAGATTAGAATCTTGGTAATCAAACTACGTTTTCCAATTTAAAATAGCTATTACAGAGAACAAATACCATGCTTTTGTTTGAGAAGAGCAATCAAGAACAGAAACATTTTCCGCCATGACAGTTTTTACACATTCACATCTGAAGGTAAAATTATGACTTACATTCTGATATCTTGCTCTTATTTCTCTTCTTGAGTGTCCCATTGATCAAATGAAGTGCCGTTTTCTTTGATAAAATCCATTTTATAGCCTAAATCAAAACAATTTGTAAACTGTTTGTGCCGTGAATTCCATCTCTATCAATTTTTTACGGAGCATTCGGCGTGATTCGCCCCTGTAAACAATTGTTTTTCTAGTCATGGTGGTTTTCAGTGCATTCCTCTGGATGTTTGCAACACAGTCAAACGTCATTGTTTTTTTGTCATTGTTTTTTTTGCGGGTAGTATTGCCCGAAGTGAGCTGATTTGAAGACAATGATAAATGACTACCTGACGCACCAATAATTTTAGCGAAGCTTCATTGATTGACTATATTTCTGCCCAATAACCACTGATCTTCTTGAAATCTTGCTGGGTAGATAGCCAATGAAAACGCCAGTATGTAATGGTTTGGGGTTGGACCACAATTCCTTGGTTGTAATCGCATGCTCAGGGAACTCCATTTTCGCCTTGACGATCAGAGGAGTTGCTGTAAGGCTTTTACGCGCAGCTGTATTTCGGAAAGTTGTAGTTTCAACGATTTCATTGAAGATATCATGGCGAATACATCATGTAAAGCGAAGTCAAACTCTAAAGTGAAAGTGAGTCATATTTTTTGTTTGAGGAATCTTGGAGTGTTATGATTCAAACGAACTGAGGAGCTGTTTCTGCAAGGACAGGACGTACTTCTGGACGGGTAAGTGCTAATGCCGTTTTATGAAATATAAAAATATATATATACAGTGCCTTGCGAAAGTATTCGGCCCCCTTGAACTTTGCAATCTTTTGCCACATTTCAGGCTTCAAACATAAAGATATAAAACTGTATTTTTTTGTGAAGAATCAACAACAAGTGGGACACAATCATGAAGTGGAATGACATTTATTGGATATTTCAAACTTTTTTAACAAATCAAAAACTGAAAAATTGGGCGTGCAAAATTATTCAGCCCCCTTAAGTTAATACTTTGTAGCGCCACCTTTTGCTGCGATTACAGATGTAAGTCGCTTGGGGTATGTCTCTATCAGTTTTGCACATCGAGAGACTGAAATTTTTTCCCATTCCTCCTTGCAAAACAGCTCGAGCTCAGTGAGGTTGGATGGAGAGCATTTGTGAACAGCAGTTTTCAGTTCTTTCCACAGATTCTCGATTGGATTCAGGTCTGGACTTTGACTTGGCCATTCTAACACCTGGATATGTTTATTTTTGAACCATTCCATTGTAGATGTTGCTTTATGTTTTGGATCATTGTCTTGTTGGAAGACAAATCTCCGTCCCAGTCTCAGGTCTTTTGCAGACTCCATCAGGTTTCTTCCAGAATGGTCCTGTATTTGGCTCCATCCATCTTCCCATCAATTTTAACCATCTTCCCTGTCCCTGCTGAAGAAAAGCAGGCCCAAACCATGATGCTGCCACCACCATGTTTGACAGTGGGGATGGTGTGGTCAGGGTGATGAGCTGTGTTGCTTTTACGCCAAACATAACGTTTTGCATTGTTGCCAAAAAGTTCAATTTTGGTTTCATCTGACCAGAGCACCTTCTTCCACATGTTTGGTGTGTCTCCCAGGTGGCTTGTGGCAAACTTTAAACAACACTTTTTATGGATATCTTTAAGAAATGGCTTTCTTCTTGCCACTCTTCCATAAAGGCCAGATTTGTGCAATATACGACTGATTGTTGTCCTATGGACAGAGTGTCCCACCTCAGCTGTAGATCTCTGCAGTTCATCCAGAGTGATCATGGGCCTCTTGGCCTCATCTCTGATCAGTCTTCTCCTTGTATGAGCTGAAAGTTTAGAGGGACGGCCAGGTCTTGGTAGATTTGCAGTGGTCTGATACTCCTTCCATTTCAATATTATCGCTTGCACAGTGCTCCTTGGGATGTTTAAAGCTTGGGAAATCTTTTTGTATCCAAATCCGGTTTTAAACTTCTTCACAACAGTATCTCGGACCTGCCTGGTGTGTTCCTTGTGCTTCATGATGCTCTCTGCGCTTTTAACGGACCTCTGAGACTATCACAGTGCAGGTGCATTTATACGGAGACTTGATTACACACAGGTGGATTGTATTTATCATCATTAGTCATTTAGGTCAACATTGGATCATTCAGAGATCCTCACTGAACTTCTGGAGAGAGTTTGCTGCACTGAAAGTAAAGGGGCTGAATAATTTTGCACGCACAATTTTTCAGTTTTTGATTTGTTAAAAAGTTTGAAATATCCAATAAATGTTGTTCCACTTCATGATTGTGTCCCACTTGTTGTTGATTCTTCACAAAAAAATACAGTTTTATATCTTTATGTTTGAAGCCTGAAATGTGGCAAAAGGTCGCAAAGTTCAAGGGGGCCGAATACTTTCGCAAGGCACTGTATATTATATATTTAAAATATATTTTTTAATGATTTTTTTTGCAATGAAATGTGTAGTTTGTTTGTGTGTGTGTTGGTTTGTTTTTAATGTTTTCTTTCACAGTGATAGCGACTCCGACTGGGAGGCCCCGGTGCCAAGCTGCCCGCTCTACCTGTGCCCCCAGTGGTGTTTATATGCCACAGTTCATTATTGCAGGCATGACTGTGCCTCAGGGCCAAAAGGGCACAGCATGGAGGCGTCGTTGTGTTCTCTGTCACATGAAATGCACCACTTGTTCAGGTCGCCTCTGCTTTACATCAGAAAGAGACTGCTATGGGACATGGCACAGGCAGCAAAATATTATGACGAGGACTTCCAAGGGGTGTGTACTGTTTTTTTTCTATATTTATTTTCGAATATTAAAAAATAAAAAAACGTTTTGTGTGTGTGTGTGTTAGAATTGCTTTTTGATATGTTGTATATAGTTATTTGCACTGCTGTATATAGTTATAGGTCATTTGACCAATTCGGACACTTGGGTACATTTGGGCAACTTGTGTGGGACACCTGGGTGACTTCATGCTAAATGTCATGTAGCTCACCCATTCCTGAAGTTATCAGTCTTAGACTTTGCACACCTACATTTGCCCTCTTGTGTTATCCATCAAAATGATCTCCAGCATCCTATCTGACTGTGTGGCTATTCTAGTACATGTGAAAGATGATACTACAACAATAAAAAACAGAAAACGTATGCTCTTTCTTTCTCTTTTCTTCCACCAGATCTACTGTGTTATATTCTCCTACATTCAATTAACATTTACACAAACCTCAGAATGTTTCCATTCAAATGATACCAAGAATATGCATATCCTTGCCTCTGGGGCTGAGCTACAGGCAGTTAGATTTGGGTATGTCTTCAGGCGGACATTGAGAACAAAAGGATGCAGCCATAACAGGTTTTAAATAAAGTTGAAAAAAAACAACAGCTGGACACAAATGCTACGCAGTAGACAAGCTCCAACAGATTGTTCCTGACACTAGATATATGTCTGTGTCCCTCCTAACAGGGTAATCAAAGGCAGGGGCTGTTTTGTTTATGTACGTGTGTGTGTTTGTACAATGTCGAGCACACTTCCTGGATGACAAGTCCCTCTGTGGGTTGAAGCATTGCAGGGTGACTAAACGCTGTCTACTTCACTTGCTTTGGCAATGATAACATATGTTTCCCATGCCAATAAAGCCCTTTAATTGAAATTGAATTGAATTGAGAGAATAAGATTGAGAGAATGAAAAAAAATAAGACAGAAAGAGATAGTCAGCATTGGGTCTGTCCTGGGGGAGAACATCTGTCTGGAACTCTCAGATGTCTGGACCAAAACAGCAATCATAGGAAAAACACATTTATGTAGAGCCATAAAATTTCAGGTCAGCTTAACAATTGTTGTTATTATCTTGCGGCTTACGTCTACTGCATACTGTGATAGTAGTTTTCACCATAGACTGTTTGGAATTACCACAAACAAATGTTAAACTGCTCTTCGTCCTTGAGAGTTGTGTTGATTAACATGGCCCGGTCCCTGATTGTTATCGAGTGTTGTGACCTGGACAAGGGAGAAATGTGAAAGTCATGTCTGTGGTGTCTACCATATTGATGCAGGTGCCTTAATGGACGCCACTGTGTTGCCAAAGTGACAGAGAGGTCATAGTGAACATGGAATCCCGTTGCTTACCTAATGCTAAAATCCAACTGTGGAGAGCTTAATGCAACACTAATGTGGTACTACTGCTGGCAACTTAATTACAGGGAACACTCAATAAGGAAATAAAATGTCACCGCCAAATTGTGACAAGGTCAAACTAGAGAGAGCGAGGGGACAGAGAGAGAGAGAAAGAAAGAAATAGAAAGTAGTGGCCATATGAGCTGATTACGAACCCATTAGCACTGTTTAAACCCTCAGACAACGGGAGGTAGGAGAAGACATTAGCACTGTTTAACACTTCCGATGAGGGAAGAGAAAACATTAACACAGTTTAACACTTCAGATGAGGTAGGAGAAGACATTAGCACTGTTTAACACTTCAGATGAGGTAGGAGAAGACATTAGCACTGTTTAACACTTCAGATGAGGTAGGAGAAGACATTAGCACGGTTTAACACTTCAGATGAGGTAGGAGGTGACATTAGCACGGTTTAACACTTCAGATGCGGTAGGAGAAGGCATTAGCACTGTTTAACACTTCAGATGAGGTAGGAGAAGACATTAGCACGGTTTAACACTTCAGATGAGGTAGGAGAAGACATTAACACTGTTTAACACTTCAGATGAGGTAGGAGAAGACATTAGCACGGTTTAACACTTCAGATGAGGTAGGAGAAGGCATTAGCACTGTTTAACACTTCCGATGAGGGAAGAGAAGACATTAACACAGTTTAACACTTCAGATGAGGTAGGAGAAGACATTAGCACTGTTTAACACTTCCGATGAGGGAAGAGAAGACATTAACACAGTTTAACACTTCAGATGAGGTAGGAGAAGACATTAACACAGTTTAACACTTCAGATGAGGTAGGAGAAGACAATAACACAGTTTAACACTTCAGATGAGGTAGGAGAAGGCATTAGCACTGTTTAACACTTCAGATGAGGTAGGAGAAGACATTAACACAGTTTAACACTTCAGATGAGGTAGGAGAAGACATTAGCACTGTTTAACACTTCAGATGAGGTAGGAGAAGACATTAGCACTGTTTAACACTTCAGATGAGGTAAGAGAAGACATTAACACTGTTTAACACTTCAGATGAGGTAGGAGAAGGCATTAACACAGTTTAACACTTCAGATGAGGTAGGAGAAGACATTAGCACTGTTTAACACTTCAGATGAGGTAGGAGAAGACATTAGCACTGTTTAACACTTCAGATGAGGTAAGAGAAGACATTAACACTGTTTAACACTTCAGATGAGGTAAGAGAAGACATTAACACTGTTTAACACTTCAGATGAGGTAGGAGAAGACATTAACACAGTTTAAACCCTCAGACAACTGGAGGTAGGAGGAGACATTAACACAGTTTAACACTTCCGATGAGGGAAGAGAAAACATTAACACAGTTTAACACTTCAGATGAGGTAGGAGAAGACATTAGCACTGTTTAACACTTCAGATGAGGTAGGAGAAGACATTAGCACTGTTTAACACTTCAGATGAGGTAGGAGAAGACATTAGCACGGTTTAACACTTCAGATGAGGTAGGAGAAGACATTAGCACGGTTTAACACTTCAGATGCGGTAGGAGAAGGCATTAGCACTGTTTAACACTTCAGATGAGGTAGGAGAAGACATTAGCACGGTTTAACACTTCAGATGAGGTAGGAGAAGAAATTAACACTGTTTAACACTTCAGATGAGGTAGGAGAAGACATTAGCACGGTTTAACACTTCAGATGAGGTAGGAGAAGGCATTAGCACTGTTTAACACTTCCGATGAGGGAAGAGAAGACATTAACACAGTTTAACACTTCAGATGAGGTAGGAGAAGGCATTAGCACTGTTTAACACTTCAGATGAGGTAGGAGAAGACATTAACACAGTTTAACACTTCAGATGAGGTAGGAGAAGACAATAACACAGTTTAACACTTCAGATGAGGTAGGAGAAGGCATTAGCACTGTTTAACACTTCAGATGAGGTAGGAGAAGACATTAACACAGTTTAACACTTCAGATGAGGTAGGAGAAGACATTAACACTGTTTAACACTTCAGATGAGGTAGGAGAAGGCATTAACACAGTGTAACACTTCAGATGAGGTAGGAGAAGACATTAGCACTGTTTAACACTTCAGATGAGGTAGGAGAAGACATTAGCACTGTTTAACACTTCAGATGAGGTAAGAGAAGACATTAACACTGTTTAACACTTCAGATGAGGTAAGAGAAGACATTAACACTGTTTAACACTTCAGATGAGGTAGGAGAAGACATTAACACAGTTTAAACCCTCAGACAACTGGAGGTAGGAGGAGACATTAACACAGTTTAACACTTCAGATGAGGTAGGAGAAGACAGTAACACAGTTTAACACTTCAGATGAGGTAGGAGAAGACATTAACACAGTTTAACCCCTCAGACAACTGGAGGTCGGAGAAGACATTAACACAGTTTAACACTTCAGATGAGGTAGGAGAAGACATGAACACAGTTTAACCCCTCAGACAACTGGAGGTAGGAGAAGACATTAACCTCTTCAACCTATGGGGGCGCTATGTCATTATTGGATAAAAAGACGTGCCCGTTTTAAGCGCAATATTTTGTCACGAAAAGATGCTCGACTATGCATGGAATTGACAGCCTTGGAAAGACAAAACTTTCCAAAACTGCAAAGATATTATCTGTGAGTGCCCCAGAACTAATGCTACAGGCGAAACCAAGATGAAGTTTCATACTGGAAATGCCCCAGATTCTGAAGGCGCTGTGTTCCAATGTCTCCTTATATGGCTGTCAATGCGCCAGGAATGAGCCTGCCATTTGTGAAAAAACGGGATGGCTCGACGCAAGAAGTTAACACAGTAGTACCCCTCAGACAACTGGAGGTAGGAGAAGACATCAGCACTGTTGAACCCCTGAGATGAGGTAGGAGAAGACATTAGCACTGTTTAACACTTCAGATGAGGTAGGAGAAGACATTAACACAGTTGAACCCCTCAGACAACTGGAGGTAGGAGAAGACATTAACACAGTTTAACCCCTCAGACAACTGGAGGTAGGAGAAGACATTAGCACTGTTTAACACTTCAGATGAGGTAGGAGAAGACATTAGCACTGTTTAACACTTCAGATGAGGTAGGAAAAGACATTAACACTCTGTAGCTCAGTTGGTAGAGCATGGCGCTTGTAACGCCAGGGTAGTGGGTTCGATTCCCGGGACCACCCATACGTAGAATGTATGCACACATGACTGTAAGTCGCTTTGGATAAAAGCGTCTGCTAAATGGCATATATTATATTATTATTAACACCGTTTAACCTCTTGAACCTCTGGGGGCAGTATTTCATTTTTGGATGAAAAACGTTCCCGTTTTAAACAAGATATTTTGTTACGAAAAGATGCTTGACTATGCATATAATTGACAGCTTTGGGAAGAAAACACTCTGACGTTTCCAAAACTGCAAAGATATTGTCTGTGAGTGCCACAGAACTAATGCTACAGGCGAAACCAACATGAAATTTCATACAGGAAGTGTGCCAGATTTTTGAGGCGCTGTGTTCCAATGTCTCCTTATATGGCTGTGAATGCGCAAGAAGAGAGCCTACACTTTCTGTCATTTCCCCAGCATTGTGACGTATTTGTAGGCATATCATTGGAAAATTTACCATAAGAGACTACATTTACCAGGTGTCCGCTCGGTGTCCTCCGTCAAAACTATTGCGTAATCTCCAGGTGCGTGCATGTTTCCATTTTGAACAGAGGAGAAACCAAACTGCTACGAGTGACTTATCATCGAATAGAGATGTGAAAAACACCTTGAGGATTGATTCTAAACAACGTTTGCCATGTTTCTGTCGATATTATGGGGTTAATTTGGAAAAAAGTTTGCGTTGTAATGACTGGATTTTCTGTTTTTTTTCGTAGCCAAATGTGATGAACAAAACGGAGCAATTTCTCCTACAAAAATAATATTTTTGGAAAAACTGAACATTTGCTATCTAACTGAGAGTCTCCTAATTGA
This sequence comes from Oncorhynchus keta, assembly GCF_023373465.1. Taxonomy (NCBI): domain Eukaryota; kingdom Metazoa; phylum Chordata; class Actinopteri; order Salmoniformes; family Salmonidae; genus Oncorhynchus; species Oncorhynchus keta. The sequence continues at coordinate 44,459,903 of NC_068437.1, read as the reverse complement.
AAACATCCGAAGTTCTTCAAAGGTAAATGATTTTATTTGAATGCTTTTCTTGTTTTTGTGAAAATGTTGCCTGCTGAATGCAAGGCTTAATGCTATGCTAGCTATCAATACTCTTACACAAATTCTTGTGTAGCTATGGTTGAGAAGCATTTTTTTGAAAATCTGAGATGACAGTGTTATTAACAAAAGGCTAAGCTTGTGAGCCAATATATTTATTTCATTTAATTTGCGATTTTCATGAATAGTTAACGTTGCGTTATGGTAATGAGCTTGAGGCTATAATTACCTCCCGGATACAGGATTGCTCGTCGCAACAGGTTAACCCCTCAGACAACTGGAGGTAGGAGAAGACATTAACACAGTTTAACCCCTCAGACAACTGGAGGTAGGAGAAGACATTAGCACTGTTGAATCCTTCAGATGAGGTAGGAGAAGACATTAGCACTGTTTAACCCCTGCGATGAGGTAGGAGAAGAGATTAGCACTGTTGAATCCTTCAGATGAGGTAGGAGAAGACATTAGCACTGTTGAACCCCTGAGATGAGGTAGGAGAAGACATTAGCACTGTTGAATCCTTCAGATGAGGTAGGAGAAGACATTAGCACTGTTTAACTCCTGCGATGAGGTAGGAGAAGACATTAGCACTGTTGAACCCCTGAGATGAGGTAGGAGAAGACATTAGCACTGTTTAAACCCTTCAGATGAGGTAGGAGAAGACATAAGCACTGTTTAACCCCTGCAATGAGGTAGGAGAAGACATTAGCACTGTTTAACCCCTGCGATGAGGTAGGAGAAGACATTAGCACTGTTGAACCCCTGAGATGAGGTAGGAGAAGACATTAGCACTGTTTAACCCTTCAGATGAGGTAGGAAAGACATTAGCACTGTTGAACCCCTGAGATGGGGTAGGAGAAGACATTAGCACTGTTTAACCCTTCAGATGAGGTAGGAAAGACATTAGCACTGTTTAACCCTTCAGATGAGGTAGGAGAAGACATTAGCACTGTTAATCGCTTCAGATGAAGTAGGAGAAGACATGTTAGGAAGTTTGGGTAGTAGAGACACATTAATGTTGCTTACAATATTGGACTTCGTTTTACTTAAACCTAGACATTTTCTGAATGACCAATGATTTATGAAGTAATGTTTCTTTTACATATCCTACCATGATTACATTGTTAGATTGATTACTATTGCTTTTTGACATTTTAATAAACCAGACATGTCAGACAGAACCTAGTTTGTAACATTTGGACTACTGCCCAGTTGTGTGGTCAAGGACATTGTCAAATTGCAGTTTGTCCAGAATAGAGTATAGTATAGTATTTCACTTAGATGTACACAACGGTTCAAAAGTTTGAGTTCACTTAAAAATTTCCTTGTTTTTGAAAGAAAAGCACATTTTTTGTCCATTAAAATAACATAAAATCTATTAGAAATACAGTGTAGACATTGTATTGTAAAGTACTATTGTAGCTGGAAAAGGCAGATTTGTTATGTAATATCTACTTAGGCGTACAGAGGCCCATTGTCTCATCTGTTCCTGCAACGCCCTCTACTGGTCATCCTGTGTCTTTTTGACCTGCCGCCTCCCCCAGTGCTCTTTCCCTCTCTCTCTGTGTGTGTGTGAGATTATGTGGGCAGAGACAGGTGTGCTGGAGTCTAAGCAGATCTCCACCAGCTGCAACCCGTTCCATAATCAAGACCTCTACAAATACTCAGTCCTGCCACTTCCACACTGCCAATTCGTAATCTCTGCTCAGTCAGTTACGCTTCTAGCTATTTATTGCTACTCAGATCCTGTTACCCTGCTCTGCCTGTTTCCCTGCCTGACACGGTTTTCCTCTCTGCTACAGTTCTACCCGCTCTGACTCCGGTTCCTGTCTCCTGTCCCACGTCTCGTCATCCTGCTGTTCTGTCCTGGATTCCCAACTCCACTACTCCCTTGGATTCCTCCCCGGACCTGCTTACCCTGTCTCAACCCCCCTAGATTCAGCCTCAGCCTCCGTACCTGGTCTCCAGCAACCCGCCCAAGCTTCCCCTGACCTGCACTCCATCTTCCCCCTGTGTTCCAATAAATACCATGGTTACTTCATCTCCTCGTCTGAGTCTGCTCTTGGGTTCAACCGTTCCATTCCGCTCCGCCTAACACCCATTATCAGCATCCATCACTCCTGTGTTTCAACGGCACGTTGTGTTAGCTAATCCAAGTTTATTATTTTAAAAGTCGAATTGATCATTAGAACACCCTTTTGCAATTATGTTAGCACAGCTGAAAACTGTTCTGATTTAAATAAGCAATAAAACTGGCATTATTTAGACTAGTTGAGTATCTGGAGCATCAGCATTTGTGGGTTCAATTACAGTCTCAAAATGGCTAGAAACAAAACTTTCTTCTGAAACTCGTTAGTTTATTCTTGTTCTGAGAAATGAAGGCTATTCCATGGGAGAAATTGCCAAGAAACTTAAGAACTTGTACAGCGCTGTGTACTACTCCCTTCACAGAACAGCATAAACAGGCTCTAACCAGGATAGAAAGGAGTGGGAGGTCCCGGTGCACAACTGAGCAAAAGGAAAAGCACATTAGAGTGTCTAGTTTGAGAAACTGATGCCTCACAAGTCCTCAACTGGCAGCGTCATTAAATAGTACCCACAACACACAAGTCTCAACTTCAACAGTAAAGAGGTGACAAAAATCCATATCTCAGACTGGCCAATAAAAGGAAAAGATTAAGATGAGCAGAAGAACACAGACAATGGACAAAGGAAGACAGAAAAAAAGCATTATGGTCAGCCAAATCTAAGTTTGAGGTGTTTGCATCACAAAGAAGAACATTCGTGAGACTCAGAAAAAATGAAGTAGTGCTTGACACCATCTGTCAAGCATGGTGGATGCAATGTGATGGTCTGGGGGTGCTTTGGTGGTGGTAAAGTGGGAGATTTGTACAGGGTAAAGGGGATCTTGAAGAAGGAAGGCTTTCACTCCATTTTGCAACGCCATGCCATACCCTGTGGACGGAGCCAATTTCCTCCTACAACAGGACAATGACCCAAAGCACAGCTCCAAACTATGCAATAACTATTTAGGGAAGAAGCAGTCAGCTGGTATTCTGTCTATCAGTCAACGGATCTCAACCCTATTGAGCTGTTGTGGGAGCAGCTTGACCATATGGTACGTAAGAAGTGCCCATCAGGCCACTCCAACTTGTGGGAGGTGCTTCAGAAAGCATGGTGTGAATTCTCTTCAGATTACCCCAACAAATTGACCACTAGAATGTCAAAGGTCGGCAAGGCTGTAATTGCTGCAAATGGAGGATTCTTTGATGAAAGCAAAGTTTGAAGGACACTATTATTTCAATTAAAAATCATTATTTATAACCTTGTCAACGGCTTGACTATATTTCCTATTCATTTTGCAACTCATTTCATGTATGTTTTCATGGAAAACAAGGACATTTCTAAGTGAACCCAACATTTTGAACGGTAGTGTACACGGAGGGTGACTGTCAATAACATGAATGTCAGTCTCTCCTGGTTCAAAGTTGAAGAGAGATTGACTACATAACTATTGGTCTTTGTGCGAGGTGTTGATGTGTTGAAGATACTGAACTGTCTGTTCAAGCAGTTGGCACACAGTTCAGATACTCATCGGTACAACACAAGACATGCAACCAGAGGTCTCTTCACAGTCCCCAGGTCCAGAACAGAGGTTGAGAAACACACAGTTCAGATACTCATCGGTACAACACAAGACATGCAACCAGAGGTCTCTTCAGTCCCCAGGTCCAGAACAGAGGTTGAGAAACACACAGTTCAGATACTCATCGGTACAACACAAGACATGCAACCAGAGGTCTCTTCACAGTCCCAGGTCCAGAACAGAGGTTGAGAAACACACAGTTCAGATACTCATCGGTACAACACAAGACATGCAACCAGAGGTCTCTTCAGTCCCCAGGTCCAGAACAGAGGTTGAGAAACACACAGTTCAGATACTCATCGGTACAACACAAGACATGCAACCAGAGGTCTCTTCACAGTCCCCAGGTCCAGAACAGAGGCCGGGAACGCACAGTACTAAATAGAGCCATGACTCGATGGAACTCTCTGCTACCCCAGGTAACTCAAGTAGCAACTAAACCAGATAAAAAAAACAGACAAAATAACACCTTACAAGGACTGTGAAGAGACACAGGCATTTGTATATATTTTGTATTCTATTTCGCATTGTATTATGTAATATAGTGATATGTGATGGGAGCGTCTGCTAAATGACTAAAGTGTAAAGTAATATATAATGTAGTGATATGTGATGGGAGTGTCTGCTAAATGACTAAAGTGTAAAGTAATATATAATGTAGTGATATGTGATGGGAGTGTCTGCTAAATGACTAAAGTGTAAAGTAATATATAATGTAGTGATATGTGATGGGAGTGTCTGCTAAATGACTAAAGTGTAAAGTAATATATAATGTAGTGATATGTGATGGGAGTGTCTGCTAAATGACTAAAGTGTAAAGTAATATATAATGTAGTGATATGTGATGGGAGTGTCTGCTAAATGACTAAAGTGTAAAGTAATATATAATGTAGTGATATGTGATGGGAGTGTCTGCTAAATGACTAAAGTGTAAAGTAATATATAATGTAGTGATATGTGATGGGAGTGTCTGCTAAAGTGTAAAGTAATATATAATGTAGTGATATGTGATGGGAGTGTCTGCTAAAGTGTAAAGTAATATATAATGTAGTGATATGTGATGGGAGTGTCTGCTAAAGTGTAAAGTAATATATAATGTAGTGATATGTGATGGGAGTGTCTGCTAAAGTGTAAAGTAATATATAAATGATAAAGTGTAAAGTAATATATAATGTAGTGATATGTGATGGGAGTGTCTGCTAAAGTGTAAAGTAATATATAATGTAGTGATATGTGATGGGAGTGTCTGCTAAAAATGTAATATATAAAGTGTATGTGATGGGAGCTAAATGACTAAAGTGTAAAGTAATATATAATGTAGTGATATGTGATGGGAGTGTCTGCTAAAGTGTAAAAGTAATATATAATGTAGTGATATGTGATGTGATGGGAGTGTCTGCTAAAGTGTAAAGTAATATATAATGTAGTGATATGTGATGGGAGTGTCTGCTAAATGACTAAAGTGTAAAGTAATATATAATGTAGTGATATGTGATGGGAGTGTCTGCTAAAGTGTAAAGTAATATATAATGTAGTGATATGTGATGGGAGTGTCTGCTAAATGACTAAAGTGTAAAGTAATATATAATGTAGTGATATGTGATGGGAGTGTCTGCTAAATGACTAAAGTGTAAAGTAATATATAATGTAGTGATATGTGATGGGAGTGTCTGCTAAAGTGTAAAGTAATATATAATGTAGTGATATGTGATGGGAGTGTCTGCTAAATGACTAAAGTGTAAAGTAATATATAATGTAGTGATATGTGATGGGAGTGTCTGCTAAAGTGTAAAGTAATATATAATGTAGTGATATGTGATGGGAGTGTCTGCTAAATGACTAAAGTGTAAAGTAATATATAATGTAGTGATATGTGATGGGAGTGTCTGCTAAAGTGTAAAGTAATATATAATGTAGTGATATGTGATGGGAGTGTCTGCTAAAGTGTAAAGTAATATATAATGTAGTGATATGTGATGGGAGTGTCTGCTAAATGACTAAAGTGTAAAGTAATATATAATGTAGTGATATGTGATGGGAGTGTCTGCTAAAGTGTAAAGTAATATATAATGTAGTGATATGTGATGGGAGTGTCTGCTAAATGACTAAAGTGTAAAGTAATATATAATGTAGTGATATGTGATGGGAGTGTCTGCTAAATGACTAAAGTGTAAAGTAATATATAATGTAGTGATATGTGATGGGAGTGTCTGCTAAAGTGTAAAGTAATATATAATGTAGTGATATGTGATGGGACTAAAGTGTAAAGTAATATATAATGTAGTGATATGTGATGGGAGTGTCTGCTAAATGACTAAAGTGTAAAGTAATATATAATGTAGTGATATGTGATGGGAGTGTCTGCTAAATGACTAAAGTGTAAAGTAATATATAATGTAGTGATATGTGATGGGAGTGTCTGCTAAATGACTAAAGTGTAAAGTAATATATAATGTAGTGATATGTGATGGGAGTGTCTGCTAAATGACTAAAGTGTAAAGTAATATATAATGTAGTGATATGTGATGGGAGTGTCTGCTAAATGACTAAAGTGTAAAGTAATATATAATGTAGTGATATGTGATGGGAGTGTCTAAATGACTAAAGTGTAAAGTAATATATAATGTAGTGATATGTGATGGGAGTGTCTGCTAAATGACTAAAGTGTAAAGTAATATATAATGTAGTGATATGTGATGGGAGTGTCTGCTAAATGAC